>NC_141776.1:15593066-15919566 GCF_051362555.1 Lingula anatina | reverse complement strand
GTGTGTGTGTGTGTGTGTGTGTGTGTGTATGTGTATGCATGTAAGGACCTAACTGCCTTCACCCTTCCACATATTACCAAAATTTTAGAACAGTAACTTTTGAATAAAATTTTAGTTAGAAGTTGGTCAGAAGATAATAAAATAATGAGTCATTTCTTATCTAGTAGTTTCTGCAGAGATTAAATTAATACAAGAGACAGCACAAATTCAGGAAACGAGGCGGGTCAGCTTTGTCATTTTCAAATCTCTGTGCATACTTGGTTATCATGTCTGAACTTCACTGACATTTGAATGAGGTTTACCACACCAATTACAAATGCTAGATGGGTGTTTTATCTACTTCACTTGACCTTCCACGGAATCAAAAAATCAAGAAAACTGGATATAATTTTACACATCTCTGCTTGGCATAGTAAACTTTCCAAAATATTGCCCCTAAATGTCTGAGACTGACAAGCCTGCACACATGATGGATTTAAAATGAAGAAGATGCAGACCAATAACCAACAATTTCAAAG
The DNA here is from genome assembly GCF_051362555.1 of Lingula anatina. Classification (NCBI taxonomy): domain Eukaryota; kingdom Metazoa; phylum Brachiopoda; class Lingulata; order Lingulida; family Lingulidae; genus Lingula; species Lingula anatina. The sequence goes on along the minus strand of NC_141776.1, from coordinate 15,919,048 downwards.
GGGGGGGGGGGGGTCCTTTTCTGAAAAAGTGGAATTCTTACAAGAAACCCTCTGGTACCTAGATCATATTTTACCCAGAGCAGACCTTTTTCCCCGGCAAAAAGGGTGACTTGTTTGAACCCCCTGAAACCCCCTGGCTACGGGAATGAAGAAGACACACATCTGATCTGTAACTTCAGGTATATATACAGGAAAATTGGTTCAGTTGGATCTGATACCCTACCTGATGTTGCACTGCTCTTCTACCCAACACACGTCCCTCCCGTGGTGAATGCTGAAACATCAGAACAAAAAAATTTTAAATGTATAATCATTTATAAAGCAACTAAATATCCATAAACAGTTCATGAATTACAGAGAATTCAAGGTAATGCTTGTGGGGGTGTTTAAAGAATCCAGGAAATTGCAATTGTGTGTGTGTGGGGGGGGGGGGGGGGGGTATTTAAAGAATCCAAGGAATTCCCTATGGAATTGCTTTTAGGTTTTTTTTTTCAGAATAATCCATGGATTTGTCTTTGTGGGGAATGTTAAAAGAATCCATGGGATTGCCTTGGTAGGGGGTTGACAAGGTGAGAGAGGGCCATCCTGCCACGCTTCACATCTCTTCTGTATATAACCATGCTGAAAAATGTGTCAGTATTGGAATTCACTACTAAAAGAATTATATCACCTTGATGATATTGAAGGAAAAGTATTTTCGAGAAAGACTCGAAAAGGCCCAGACATATAGGGTATTTTCATGGTCCCAGACAAAGCAGATTGCAGGTAACTTCAGAGAGAAGCAATTCCTGTAGGAGCTAGGTCATCAGAGTTTTGTTGACTGAAGATGAAATTATTCTTCCACAGGCAAGAAAGAATCTACTGACAGGTCTGTTTCATTCCTCCTGAATAGCATAAGACAGTTATTTCATTAAACATTATGTTTGCCAAAGACATATCAATATGCTTCTCTCTTGCAATCGTTTCAAATACCAGATAAGCAAATGGAATCCACACATGGGAGCCATCTCATCAGACAAGACAATTTAAAAAGACTACAGTTACAGCAATAAAATAAAAAAAACTTCAAACCCCAAAGAAAGAAACAACTTTATCTCTTGTGATAGGTAATCCACATGGGAGGAAACTAATGGATAAAAATTCAAAATCAATTGACATAACTATTGGCGATCCACCCCTATTTCCATGGACCAGATACTGTCACGAATATAACCTCGTTCGCTGGCTGTCATGGGAGATAAATTTGATGGCTGAATTAAGAAAATATTGGTAAAATTGGTAAAGAAGGGCAGGGGGTGGGGGGGGGGAGAGAATTCCATCTTTAGCACACCAGACGGTGAGTGACACTTTGAACAGAATCTCCTTTTTGAAGACTGAAGAATGCTTTTTGTCAGTCAATATTATGATAGTTATTCCCTACCTAGGGCATAAAAATATATAGCTTCCATTACCAAAGTGTTCTCACTGCTGAGAGGCATGTACGTCTAATTACTATAATTATTATTATTAGAGGTTATTTGATAACAAATTTTAGTGGTGGCCAATGACTTATCAAAAAAAGGTTTTCTCTCACAAATGTAGGTTCCTTGGTAAAAAGGACCACTATTTCAGAAAAGGAACCTCCCTTTTCAAGTTGCTGGCTACAAGCCTCGAAGAACATGACAACCTGCAATCTTACTGCTTCTAGGTTACAAGGTGAACTACAAATGGCCTGTGGTCATGTCATGAAAATAAAAACAGTACTTTTCATCTGGTTCATTATCCACAAGATGTGACCTTGTTATATAGGGACATCAAAGTTTGTCTGGGAACTCCTGGGACCAATCTGGCATTCCTGCACTTATATCTTGGGAAATTATTTAAAGTACTAACAGCACATGTCCTGAATGAAAAATGGATATTCACTCATCCATCTAGAAAAAATAGATATATAGGCATGGACATATCTCTAGTTTCTTCAGAATTATGTACGCAGTCAAGTTTCACATTTAAAGGGTTTTATCATGTTAAAGTCTGAATTGGGAAAAGTAAGCAGCTTGATATGTAGACAAAAAATAGGATTTTAGGACATTTTTAAATGCATTTAGTATGCCTTTAAGCAGTCAAGTTTCATTTTCCATGGAGATTTGACACTAGATATCCCAAAGATCAAAGCCCATTCTGACTAGATTCTTTATTTTTCAAATTTCCATACACACTTGCTTCTTGCATCTGAACTTCAGTAGCTATTAACTTCAATACAGTCCATCACAAATACTAGTCAAACTGGATTGTATGTACTTTCTTCCCTACCTAATAGAATAAACAGAGCCACAAACAACACAAATGAAGGGAAAAAAAGAGGCTCACCACATAGATTTTTTCCTAATATAATCACCACCTCTAACTCAGAAGCCGCAGTGCTCTCTTTAGAGATGCACTACGCTCATTAGTTAAACTCTCGCCGCCTCTGCTACGCTATTACTGCACAGCGTTATAAATGATGTATCCCTGTTTAAGCTCTGTGGGGTATTACACACACATTAGCAGATCTAACTAGGCTCTAAGGTGTGAATCAATGGTAACTGCCCACAGGAGAAGGACCTAATCAGGTTGGGTTTTAGGCAGCGGTGTTTATTTCCTATGTATTCCACTTTGAAATGCTAATCAAATGGCGTTGTGGGATGTGAGAACATAATAACAGGGTGGCTGTTCTTTTTTGTTTCTTGTGAATTTTAAGTCAACGAAATATAATATTATTTATGATACTGAAAATGGTTGCCAATCAAGGCAAAAAAACTGAGGAGGCTGGATTAAATCTGTAAATCACAATTCATTTATTTCTCTCTCTTTTTTTTTTTTTTTTTTTTTTGGGGGGGGGGGGGGGGGTAGGGGAGGAATAATGGGGTGGAAATAATTTATTGTGCTCCCAAAATAGAGTAAGATGGGAGACTGCTAAAAAGTATAACATCCCACTATGTCAGTACTTAACTTAAACAAAGGCACTTTCCTTATACATATATGCATACCTTTTCACTCACATACTCCAACCAGTCTTTGGAAATTTAAAATGGCAACTTTTCCAGCTTATCGCCAATGCTTTTAATCACTGGGGAACCCAACAATGAACTTTGCACCTAATAGAAGGAACATGAAACCCCCAAGTATCTAAATATTTCCCCGAAACCTCCTCACTTTTATAACATGTCTAGAAATTGACCATGATAAGACTCTTTCTGCTGCCTAAGTGTTCAGTGTACCAAGGGAAAAGAACCCAGTCTAGCCTGCCTTATTATAAGAACATCAGAATGCATTAGAATATTTGGCGTATCTAAAGACCCACTGGTTCCAATTTGAGAATCGTTAAACGTTTGAAAGTAGGAATGAAGAGGCCCCAGGGAGTGATCTTTCTACTTGAATCTCACCCATGATTGAGCTGACATCGACATGATCTGCATTTAGAATACTGCAACAGGATATTTCTACTGCGAAATAAGCCCCTATGTTGTCATATCTTTTTTTGTACAAATGATTGGGGAACATTCTAAAGGATAGTTTTTTCACTCACTTTTCAATGTGTGATTTTGTTGTAGTACTGTATTATAGATACAGAATGTTTTTTCTATGATCTATTATATTTAGATCAACTTACTTAGGCTTATGTGCAAATAGTTTTCAAATAGATTTTGTTCTCTGAAAAGCATCATTACCAATTAAATCACATCAAAATAGTCCTTTCCTACTATAGTAAGTTGTAAGTGGCAAATCTGCATTTTAATCAGAAAAGTTCAAAATTTTTGCAATAGGCAAAATACATCTTAACATAATGTTGCACCATTGGTACCTAAATGCCTGATTCTTCCCTTATTATAGGGCTGGGTGGGGGTGGCGTTTCATGAAGTGAGGTCCCAGCAAAATATGAGAAGCTAAAATGTGAGTAAGCATGATTTCTGCATGTACCCCTGGATTTACCTCTGTAAACATCCAGCGTCATCATTTATGAAAAAAAATTAAATATAAAAAGACTGGAACAGATCCATGGTACCTGTCAAGGTGCTGAATAATAGAGATGTCATGTTGGGTGACAAGTCATCTGTCAACTGGTGTCAGCAGGATACCACAGGTAACAATTCACCATGATACTACTGGGAACATACTGTCTGGTTCCATATGGATTGTATTTACTTGTAAGGGAAGGAAGACGCTGAGAAAATGGTTAGGGATCCGTTTTAGAAATGTTGCAAAATGTTTGTTAAATTTAGTTCAAAATAAATTGCTGTTTGTTACACTAGCATATAGAGAGCTTATGACAACTTCAAAAATAGTTCTTTAGTTATCTTGAAAAAAAAAATGGTCCCTTTTCAAAGCAAGCAGTACACTTTTCTGTATCATACTAGTATGAGATATGTTAGAGTCACCCGAGTTTCTTTACTCAACATGGCCAATTAACTGGATTTATTTGATTGGCACATTGGAGCTTGTGAATGGGAGTAACCCCCCCTACAAACAAATGAGACTGGTGTGATACATAAAACTGTACCAATCGTTGTGAAATGGGCTCAAATTATGGTACAAAGCATTGCAAAGAACCAAACTTTATCATGATGATATCGGACATGATGTTGATAATGACATAGGACACTACTGTAACCACAGTAACAATATAAAAAATGGATGTGAAAACTATATATAAACAGTATGCCAAGTCTGTAGTTTTTTTCCTATTCAGTTTATTTAATGCTGGTTATATATGCCATTCAAGTATATATATAATGTTAACCTCTTCCTTAAACTGAATTAAGAATACAGGTTTGCCAATCTGTTTTATTAGATTCTTCAGTTATGTGGCTTATATCTTTAGCCAAAAATCTAGCCATATAATCATCAAAATAAATACAGCATTATTATACATTAGTGCAATTCTTGGGGGGGGGGGGAGAGAGAGAGAGAGAGAGAGAGAGAGAGAGAGAGAGAGAGAGAGAGAGAGAGAGAGAGAGAGAGAGAGGGGGGGAGGGAGGGAGGACCCAGCCACTCATGGTGACAATCTACCATCCATGCTGGCTTGAAAAAAAGTCAATTTTAAAACATCTAATCACACATTATCCATTATAAAAGTGGCTTTCAAGAAAATTACCATCATCACCCAGTCCATGTTCTGCCCTGCTGCTCTCTCACAATACAGACAACAGTGCAATCTCATGTTTGTTCATTCAGCCAATGAGAACAAATTGGTCTTATATAAAAAAGTTTTTATTGTCATCCAGCAAAGAATTCTATATGCTGTGTGCTGTGTCATGCACTCAAAGATACAGTAATAGTTTCTTCAGGTAGAGACTACAATACAACACGTGCAGAATCATTCTCTGAAAAGGTGCCTGGCGTTTCCAAGTATCTCCATTTTTTGGAATGAATGAATCTTCTACTTTTTGAAATCTATCAATTTTGGAAAGCCACAAAAATTACTTTCTGACAAAAAAACAACAAGCCTTTGCAAAACTTTCAAATATCTATTTCTTTTTTATTATTTTGGCATTAGTAACAAAACATTGTTGAGAGACATTCATCAATTCATGTTGTTCAAATTTGCCGAGTCATTACCGTATGCTACAGTGACAGTATGGAGTGTCTACTGAACTGATGACAGCAAAGTGGATCTGTACAGACTGAGAGATTAGTGCAACTCTTATCCCACCTACTGGCTTCATGGCATTTGCTGGTAAATGATTTCCATTTCCCGACTTCATGCCCAATTATGTTGTTTTTTCATTGACCATTATCTCTTTATGACAGACATTTGAATTCGCCTACTCATTGTCAGAATCTGTGATTGCAATGATGTAAAGGGATATTAACATGGCAAAGGGTCTTGGGGATGATGATGTAATCACATAGCCAATCTAACAAAAAAAAAAAAAAAATAGAAACCACTGTTAACTTCATTCTGTCCTTTGCTAAACTGAATGTACAAAAAAAAAAAAAAAAAAACTACATGTTGTGAGAATGCTTGTAATGAAGCTAATTACAAAACACTCTCACCAAAAAAGTCATGGGAAAAGGTCTTTTCAATACAGCAGAATTTGAGTTTGATTCACATGTTGGAGAAAAGACTTCACAAATTGTTTTCCTTATTGGCAACATTTTCAAAGGGGGCAATTCAAATACTGACTAATGACATTGTAAATAATTTGGTATAATTAGGTATTGCAAATAATTTGTTTCTGGTTACGATTTCTCAAAGCAAAAAAATAGCACATATATAATACATAACAGTCCCAACACATGCATTCAAATAGAAATAATGAATATGACGGATTGCATCTTACCACATGCAATAAGCATGCTCTATGATGTAAAGCAATCAACCATGGTTAAGTTCCAGTGTGCAATTGCACTGGTCATTAATGATTTGCGACATGTTTAGGTCAGCTTAAGGTCACATACGGTAAGAGGTATGTGTGACTAAGTTTGATCTATGTCTGATGTAAATGTAAATGTTTGAGGCATATGTGACCTTGTACAGGGTCATGCCAAGGTCAGATTTGGGTCATGTACAAGGAATGTGTGACCTTGTATGGGGTCAAGTCAAGGTCATTTTTGGGTCATTTTTGAGGCATGTGTGACCTTGTATGGGGTTATGACAGGGCCATAAAAGCCATGAGGCTATAAGGGGTGGTCTGAAACAAGACAAACAATTACAGTTTGCATATCATACATAATGTATATAATGTTTAAGACCCCCTCTCACCAAAATGTATAAAATAAATGTAAAATTATTAAGTTTAAGTGCAACCGTGTGTATGTGCACAAAAGTACATACATGCAAGTATTCAAGTTTGTATGGATTAATCTATCTAAATTACTAAACAATAATCAAACGGTGCCTCTGGAGGACTAGGTCTAGACTTAACAAGTCTGGGTTGGTCTCTGTGGCTGACTATGTTCCATAAAATATCAATAAGGCAGTTCTGCCTCCTCACCTGCACAGGTGTATGTGGTGGGTAGACTTGGCTCCCCGGAGTGTCATCTTCCCTGTAACCTGCAAGGAGAAATATGTATAGCATGTCATAACTCGTATATCGATAATGGACACGTAATTTTAGCTCACAGAATCAATATTTAGAAGTCACATAAGCCAGACATGGTGCAACTGTGGATCCCACCTGTCACGTCTCGTAAAATAATTTTCAAGCAACAGTTGAAAAACTGTGAGCAGTTGGTCTGTGGAAACAGCAACAGTCTTTAAGAGCCGCCATTTTGAATTGATAGTTAGTAATGAAATAACATGAAATATAATAACACAGATTTAAAAAATAGTACTAAAATGTAAAAAATGAGCATAAAATCCACAAAATTCATACAAGGCAACCATTATCTCCTTCAATATTGAGTGTTGGAAATTAAACTCAAACTGGATTGAAACTTCAACTTGTGTTGACTTTATGTTAGAAAAAAATACTGTTATCACCACTGTCTGACAAAACAGTGTCTGTACATAAAAAAATACACAATTGAACTCTTGTTGAATTACAGATACAATCATTCCTAACGAAAAATCTCAGGGGGAGCATAACCTCATCAACATCTCCATAATAAGCACGGCTATTGGACTTGGTTACACGTACATTTACACACACACTTTTTTGTACCGTAATTTAGTACTAAAGGACAGAAGAGAAATTCTGGTTGTAGTCCAAGATGCAATAACAAATATAGCAGTTTCCCATACTGTACCAAAAACGCACACAATGCCCACTTGGGTTAATTTGGCCTAACACCCAAGAAGCACTGGACTGAAGCAGTAAGAGAATTCTATATGGAATACCGTTTTATTGACTTAAGCTTGGAAAAAAAAAACGCAATGAATTTTCCTAGAACTGTGAGTTGTCTAATCTTACATAACAACTGCTTAACGAAGTTTCAAACTAAAAAAGCAACCCATAATTACAAGTTGTAAGGCCGTTTTCTCTCCACTTGGCTTTAGGAAGTGAAAAGTAACGTGCTTTTATTTAATTTTCAGTGCTGTATAGGGACAGTCACACTAAATTTGTCCCAAGAATTGTTTCTTAAAATGATTATAGATGTCTACTGTGCTTCAAGTGTGTGCACCTTGGGTAAACCATATCCTGTCACAGAGATATAAAATAAATTGTAACTTGAAAAAAAAAAAAAAAAAAAAAAAAGGTAAAATTGCCAACTTTGCTTCTAGTCTTTAACCATCAAAACACTGAAACACTAGGAGCAAACAAAAGATAAGAAACAGGCCCCTAAAAATCATAAAAAGATAGATAGGAAAAAAAAATTGACAACCTGGACTCCATATTTAAGTGCAATGCCCTTACAAAGAAATAATAATACATAAGCAACTGGGAACATGTGCCCCTCTGCTTCTTAAGTTAAAAACCCCTATCACTTTACCCGAGTTAAGAGCCTATCACTTACTGTTACAACAAGAACACCATGTTATAGGAACACAAAAAGATAACAGGAACAAAAATACTGCAAAAGATTCACAAGACCTTTTCTTCTAAGTACTTTAGAGCTGGATGACCTCTCGAAGAGCATTTCTTACAGGTTATCAAGGGGGGTCTTTGTAGATGTCCTACCATCAAAGCAACCTGACAGAGTCTCATCAGAGCATCAAAGAGTTGTTCACAAGTACCACTATATAGGACTCTATGGTCATGTTCACAACATGTAGATCTGCGAACTAACTAATCTAGGAATAAAGATGGCGACCCACTTGAAAGCATGCCGCATAATCCCTGTCGGAAATCCATAAGGGGGTTATGCAGAAATGTTTAAAGTGGGTTGCCCAGTTGGTCCCCAGATCAAGTTGGTTCTGAAAAGGCCCTATAGTGCCACCCGCAGTTCCACGCAGCTGGTGGTATCATATTATGAATGCAATACGAGAGGGTAAAATTAATCCTAATGGCCCTCCTTCCACAAAAGAACACCAGTCAAACATTGGTCTTTACATATCTTTACAACTGGAACATTTTTTTTGTCGGTTTAGCCCAGAATTAAAGGGATAAAACTTTTAATCCCTTGTAATGTTACCACTGATCAGTAAGCCACTTTGAATCTTTTTTGTGAATGACTATTATACTGAAATGTTCCAACTTAATTTTTTTAAGTGTGTGTGTGTGTGTGAAACTGGGCTTCTATATTTTAACTGTGCACAGCTTTCATCCAAAATTAATGATAACTTAAAAGGCAATAGGGTATGACAGGGAAGAGGAGAATAATGTATAAACAATCGCAATAATTATATATAGCTCTGAATTTTTGTTACAGGAGTAATATCATATTAATAAAGTCTAGATATGAAATTCAGATGTATTGCAATAGGCATTGCAAAGTTGTTAAGAGACCAATAGCTTAAGGCATATTTTGTAAGTACAAATTTAAACCTTTGCCCCAATGATGTACACTATAACCCTTCTCTATGCCCTATTTCATTAAGAATGCTTGAAATCTGAAGCACCTTTCAAGTCCGCATCCCCTTGACTTGTTTTTTATATGTTAACAGTTATAACAACTATCTCACGGCCAAGCCATTACTTCCTAAAATTCCACAAGAACCACGCGACTCACATTACAGTCTTTTCACCAGACGTTTTGAGGCTATAAAATTTCCAAACTACCGCTTCTGATCACCTTCTTTTATTCATTAAACCTACAGGTTGTGATTTCTTTAATTTGCGGGTGAGGGGTTGTGGTTTATGTTCATGACCTGATCCGTCACGTGTGAATGCATGTTCTTTCAAGTGTCAGTCCAGAGACAACGTCCCCTCCCCATCGAAAAAAAACTCAAAAACTTCTATTTTCTCTCACAAATAATTTGGATCTGTCTGAATTCTGCTTCAACCACAATTCCTTGTGAAATAGTATATGGCATAATTAAAGTTAGTGGTAGAATTTTTTTTTTTAACTTTTTGTCCCTTTGTGGAAAACTCAAACTTTCTTGTCTCATTCGATCTCTTCACCCATCTTCTTTCTAATCAGGTTTCAAATGCAGAATACAGTTTTGTTTGTTAAATCATTTGTAGATGAGACGAGGCATAGGGAAGTTATTGGAAATCAGGAAGCCAAGAGAGAGACAGAGAGAGAGAGAGAGAGACAGAGATAGAAGTTGAGAGAAGCTGAAATGGGAACGGGAGGGTGCAAAGTAGAGTTAACTCTAAATTCAATTCAGTTTAACTTATAGTTAAAAATCAACAAGAGATCTGCTGCTCAATACAACTTGAACATCTTTATCACACGCCAGCAAGTGGTTTACTACTTCAGATGCCTAAAGCTTCATCATCATCTGTAGCGTTTTATCTTTTGCATATAATACATGATGGATAAAAAAAAATGTTCAGAATTAATTCAATCTCAATAAATCTGGTTTATTTCGATTCTCCAACATTTTACCTTTAGTGTAACTGCAGGACATCACACATATACCCACTTCAGGTGGTATATGCTATTAAATCAACACACAAACACACTACATATAAAATTCATGAAGCTCAATCTAAAATCTCAGTCTCTCAATGATTTAAGTGCTCTCCAAGCCTCTGCACTCTGCCTACAAATCAATGATATTTAAAATTTTATTTAGAGCTGATAATTAGAGTCTGAGATACGAAATTGCGGTTGTTGTAAGTGATTTAAGTATGACTAAACAAGTTCGACGGCTTTTTACACACAAATGTTTCGGATCTACTAGGAATTGTCTGCATCCCTACCACATGCTTATCTGTGAAAATCTGTAAAATGTTAATAATTTTGTAAGATTTCATTCATCTTTTTTAGACTTCAATAAAATAAATCTTTATCTCTCTCTTATCGCCAAGGTCCAGGCTAGGGGTTAGTTTAACAACCTGACATTATGACAAAAAATTTTAGTCTACTTTTGACTCTGGATCAATCCATGGTAGTCTACTAAACTGAAAATCTTTAAGGAGCTAGTTGCATATCAAACAGGGCAAAAAAAAGGCTAACATTAAGGACAGACAATTGTTGTAACTTCAACAGGCAGCTACTGACAGGTAAAATTACATAGGATTAATATATCTTAAAGTTGAGACCAATTTTTGTCTCAATTCTTTTGTGAAACGAGCCCCTGGTTTTCTTTGATGGAAATATTTCACCAGTTGAGAATTTGTACTTTTAACTTCACTTATAATAAACTGAATTTGTGTAGGCCTATGTGTAGGCTAGCTTGGTTAAATCTTACTTTCTCATGCACTTATCTTCAATTTTATATCATTTATTTCTAAACCAGACTTCTCCCTGAACTGTTCACTTTAATATGGATCACTACAGCAGAAGTCAATCTTAAAAACCATCTCTTGGGGATGCCGCTTACAATTAAGGCATCTTTAATACTGGATCCACGACAGCTCATCTAATTTTTATCTGGCTGCAAGCAATTTTAAGATTAATGTCCACTCAATCAAAAAAGCTTTGTGTCCACACTGAATGACCAGTGGTCTTTCTCTTTCTTTGGGGATCAATTCTACTGGGACTGGACTGTGTTGGACTGTCTCTGCAAATTCTATAAAAGCCAACATTTGTACATGTGGAAATATGTGTGCTTAGGAGCTAGATCGACCAATGTGCAAGTGTGTGTTTTCGTTAGCTCATTCATTACTTCGTGTGTGTGTGTGTGTGTGTGTGTGTGTGTATGAATGTGTGATTTGTGTGTATGCATTTGTATGAGCATTTTTGTGTGTGTGAGTGCATGTGTGTGCATGTTTGTGTATGAGCATGTGTGAGCACGAGTGCGTGTGCGTGTGTATGCCTGTGTTTGTGCATGTACAGCTATGCCACCTTAAATTCAATCATAACAGGTAGTTTACATTATAACATGCCTCCAAATCACCAAAACTAATCATCAGCCAGCTCGCTTCTTGCTGGAACAGACAGGCAGTTCATTACCATTAATTACCAGCATTATGGCGCTAAAAATGAAGCAATTCACATTCCCCTCTCACACACAGTGAAGCTAATCAATCAATGTGTGATTTATTACACTGTCGTGATCGTCAACGTGGGATTCAGCCCTCTGATCAGAAAGCTCACACACTCGCACTCAAAACCTATTTAGTTTTGTGCAACAATTTCATGATAAAAGTCATAATTGCATGTGTGCTCTTAAGGTGGCTTTTTGAAAGATTTGTTTAGTTGAAGAATGGCACTAATGGGGCCAGTTTCCCAAACTAGTTTTAGCCTGGAAATTAGACTTAACAGATCAGACCAAAATATGTCTATTCTACTTTGTCCCAAGATAAATCAGTTGTAGACTAGTCCAATAAATGAAACACTGCACATGTTTTATAACAAAAAATACATGATTGTTTCAGACTATCAGTTGCTTTATTGAGTTAGATTACTATGAATTTAGCTCATTATACTGAATAAGAAAGACCTTTTTTTTTTTTTTGGGGGGGGGGGGTTAAAGTTTAGACCAGCCTTTTGACTCGAGATGCTTTGTGAAACTGTCAGACTCTTCTTCCTATCTTTGAATGCTACAATTTGAACATGATAAATTTTCAGACAAGACAAATTATTAATTTTTATTCTGAACAATTTGACCATATATGGTCAAATTGTTCAGTCATCAACTCTTGTTACATAGTCACAGTATGAGTGAGCCTCTGAAGAGGGATAAATTTGGGTGGGCTAGGTGGATCAGGTGGTCTTATTGCTGAGCTGGAAACTTTTCAGTGGCCATCATGTCAAATGGGGCCATTCAAAGGAAATGTATTTTTTCTCAACTTCGTCTTTTTTCTCTTTTTCTCATTTAATTTCATTCTTGTGCTTTTTGTACCCAATATCTTATCAGCGTTTGAAAAACAGGATACTGGTTATGTTCTGAAACCCTGCTGCAAATTGCCTGTATTCTTCTAGCCACTAATAACTGCATCTATACTTGTAGTAGATGAAAAACAGGAAATGATGTTTCAGTCTGTCTCATGTCATTACAGCATCAAGTGTTCACCTGAGTAAAAGGGATAAACCCGCAAACAATATCTTGCAGAATTACGTCGGATGCTTTCCAGTCGAGAAGGTTATTGAACTAGTGCTGTCAATTTTCCATGCCATCATGAATTTTCATATACATAGACATGCATTCTTTTTCTGACAAAAATTGACAAAAAAAAAAAAAAAAGTCATTATTAATGATGGTATTTATACAAAATCAAACAAATAAATATTACCAAAATGATGACAATGATAGAGCACATTCAGAATAGTGGACTAATAGATTTGCAGATCAAATATGGTGACCCACTATAGAGCACATTCAGAATAGTGGACTAATAGATTTGCAGATCAAATATGGCGACCCACTATAAAACTTGCTGCTTAATTCCCGATTAGACACTGAATGGATTCCCCGCAGGGATTATGCAAAAAGCATACAAGTGGGTCGGCCATGTTTGATCTGCGGATCTGTTAGTCTGCTGAACATTCTGAATGCGCTCATAGTGACGACTGTGACTATGGCTGTGTTCACAACCAGCTTATACGCCAATTAACTATCCCGCGGATCAAACGTAGCGTGGCCAACTTGAAAGATTTCATTGCTCTGCCCCTGCTAGAATGTCACACGTGGGAGGTGGGAATTCATTGTCCAGTGCAGGCCATATTTGATCCACAGACTAGTTAGTCCAGAGATCAACTGCTTGTAAATAGAGCCTATACTGAATTGTTTGACTGGGTTCCCATACCTAGATCGGTCTAATAGTATCGACTCATCTCCAAGAGGTTTCTCGCTAAATTGCTTTTAGCTTAAACGGCCTAGTTGTCTAGCATGCCTACTAACTAATTAATTACCCCCTAGCAGCTTCATTAGGCATGACAGACACCTAAGATGCTTAAGTTGATTGCAATTTAGCAGGAATCCCCTTGGAGATAGATCGATCCACAGTTAGTACGATAGGGTCTGGGAATGGTCCCATTGTCAACGCAAAGCTAACTCACTACTATCTTTACCTTCGTCTTCCTCTTCCACTTCCTCTACCTTAAGCTCCCCCTGCTGGGTCTTGCGACGTATGCACCAGATGGCGAGAGCTATCAAAATGACAACAACGATGCATGCTCCAACGATGCCATATACCATGCCCGACACTTGCGGCTGGATAACTTTTGGTATGATGTCCTAGAATGAAATTTGAATAAGTACTGTTTACAACTTTTATCCTGTTTAAACAATAATATTTGCAAGATAATTTAGTGATTCATAATTGGTTCAGAATGCTTGGATTTATTAATGATCACACAATATTATAATTAACAGGGGACAAATTTTGACTGGTTCAAGTTGCAAAAATAGCATACATTTTCACTTTAAAACACACAGAGGAATGTTGTTTTCAAAGTATCAACTAATGATGCAATAAAACATTCATAGATTTTCCAAGAAATTTAATTATGAAGTTCCCGTATTGTTATATTTCACAAACTTGAAACCACACATTTTAATACTCTAAGTCAAATCTATAATTTAAAGTGCATCAAAGTAAAGGGCAAAACATACAAAACTGATTATAAATGAAACACTCAAAGTTTTGAGACATTCTGCCAATAGATGGCTTGTAATTACTTTCATATTAAATCAACATAACTCTACTTGTAGAAATCTATAATTCATGAGTTAAACCTCGGTTGAGGACAGAGTAATATCGTACCACATCAATGATGTATACCAAATGGTAACAGTCTGTGGAAACAAGGTCTGGTTTCATTTAGCATACATTGTTAATTACACCATCCATTTCTGGTTAGTTGTGACAAAAAAAAATTAAATTAAAAAAAAACACTGATTAAACAAAAATTATAAAAGTTAAAATCCTGACACCCTTAACTAAACACTAAGATTGTAACAATCCCCATAGCCATGTTGATCTCTGTATAATACTGGACTTGAAATGTCAGGACATGGGATGAAGAGGGGGAATTGCAATCGAGCAGCTTCTTAATTAAGACAGGGCTAATATAGTGCTTCATTTTGCAAAATAGGCTACATGTATTTACACACATTTAGCTACCAATGAAAAAACATTGTGGTTCATCGGTAGTGGAGTAGGGAAACCTGTAAGTATGTTGGAAAACACAAAATATATTGGTATAAAATTACAATAAACCTGTAAAAGTAATGTGGAAACATGCTCATAATCATGTGTAGGAGCCCTGAGAAAACAACATAGATCATGAAATTTGGAAAAAGTTACCAGTAAAACTGACAGAACTGAGACGAATGGCACTAACATTAGTGAGTGAGGTAACACTAGTCAATTTTGCCAAATGTTAAAACTGAAATTAATTGGCTAAACAAAATAGGATTGATTTGTCTTGTTTTAATCAAATTTTAACCATCTGGGAGGGAAAATGAATAAAAAGGTGGGGTTTGGCTAAGCGAAAAAAAAACTTGCTAGTGATAATCTGGTGTGATACAAGAAGAAATTGTGTTCCAGGACCTAGAAAGCTGACAGTACCTGGGTGGGAGTCTCCACACCTCTGTTAGCCCATACACCAAGCTTGTCTTGCCCCACTGAGCTTGTATGACAACAAGTGTGTTAACAGCACTTTCTACTTAACTGACAACAAATTGGCGTGCATCAGCTGGAAACGTTTCACTGTGTGATAACTAAGGCAATTTTGGACAATTTTCAGATCATATCTCCATCATTTTTCTAAATATTAACGAAAAAAATATTCACCTCTCTTTTGTTATTTTCCCTCATATGTCTCAACTGTAAAAAAATTGTTTTGCTCAAATTTTAAAAAAGATGCACTTTAATATATCATTATGTTCTTACAGTGGCTTCATGTGGTTTCTTCCAATTTTAGTTTTCTTATTCAACATGAAAAATAACTTTTTTGTACCACAAATCACTTCCTGTGACTTAACAACATATTCACGAGCAGTTTCTTGCCTAAAAACAAATTAGTAGAAATTCTGCAGCTCAAAATGCAAGAATTACACTTTCATATCACACATAATTTTGTAATTAAGTCTTTCTCTGTGGTTCCAATAAATGCCCTAGTCAATTTTCCTCTTTTATGTCTGTGTTAACCACAATAGAGCCTCAACCACACAAAATGGTTGTAAATGGAGTAAACACTATTTGAAAGTAGTTTTGCCTTGGGGAAGACAGCTTTTTTAAAGGTTTATCAGATGACACTGTTATTGGAACAATGGCAGGCCAATTGCTGTGCAATTTTACACATTATGGTGTAGTATCATGCAACACTACCAGTATGAAGCTTCTACTTTGTGTGGGGTCACACGCTGCATTAGCTGAACTCCAGTATCTTTCACAGGGCTGAGAATATGTTCCTTCAATCATAAGGTTATTTGAAAATCATTTTCATACTGTATATATCTAGTAACAGAATCTGGGGCTTGACCCATTTGAAAATATTTCAATGATTGTGGAAATATTTAGGTAAAATTTCTCCACTTTATTTTCAGCTGAACAAGAGGAAATGGATCAATTCAAAGTTTGAACACAGACCAAAGACTTGGTTGGAAAAACAAGAAGAGTAGAGTAGCTCTTCAAGATGAAGACCATTATTTTTATGACACACTCTAACAGAAAATCAAATAACAGAATTAAGAGCTTCAAAACGAACCCCAAAACCACTCAGGCATATGACCAGCTGCATAAGGCCAAATAACATCAATATTCAACCACGAGTCCCTTTGAAATTTCTCAGAAAATAAAAAAACCCTCTAAGCTACATGAATAGGATTCTTATAATGCAAGAAATATTGTTATCAATAATCAACCAGCGTGCTTATTCCCCTTGGCTACTATTCTGCCTTTTGCTTCTTCTAGTTTTGGCGAATGAACATACCAGTACACAACAGACGCGGCTGTGAGCAAACTGGGACACTTGTAATTAAAATTTTATCACAAAAAAAAGCTATAACTTTATTTATACATCAACTTTATTTATACATCATGGACTTCCAAGTACTGCAGGTTTTTTTTTCTGGAATAAATGCATGGATATTATGGGTTTGAATTGTCACATGCATAACTGATTAAAAAGTATTAATAAGTAGAGTTGAGAGCAAAGATTTGTTAACCTCTCTCTCTGTCCCTTTCTGTCACATACACACATGCACACAAACACATTTCAGTCCATTTAGTAACAAATTGCTTTAACCTATTTATTCTACAGTGATGCCCCATTTGATATGATATTGTACTTATTAGCATGCTTCACTGCGCACCTGCATCTCTGAAGTTGAACATTTTCAGATTAAACTTGTGCTGGTCAATCAAGTTGCCTCAAACAAAATGGTACATGTATCACCATATACCTTCCAACTCGATCTATATTGTGAAACAGCAGTAAGTTGGAAAGAGATTGAAACAGCATTGAAGTATTTTATTTTTACTGATTCCATCATGACTAACAAAAAAAGCTTCTAAGGTCCAAACTTAACATATCAGTATAATATTACAAGAGTTTTTTAAGCATGTAATTGTTATCATGCCATATCCTTTAGCAAGCAACAAACTGTATTTAGTTGGATGACATCATTCTTATTACTACGGGTCAATGACAGTGCTAGCATTTAGTCCATTTAATAATCTATAAAAGGAGGGGGGTATGTACCATAGAGCACAATAATAATATAATAACAGAAAAAGACCAACTTAAGCCTCCTTTTCTCACGTTCCAATATTGCACTGTTTACATATATTTATACATCACGCAGGTTCTTTCACAAGCAGAACGTTTCCCTCGACTCAAAACAAACCATGGGCGTGTAACATACCCTCCCTGAAATAGGAAGCCGTTATAACTATTCATAACACCACAGGTCAATTGCGGCCTTGAAATCTACCTCATTTGATCAAGATTTAAGGAGGGATATAGCAATATGGCCACAATGCATAATAAGCTGTGACTTAATGGAGCGTATTAACCTCTCATTCTAACCGATTCAATCCCGAACATGAAATGATTAGTAGGGTGAATGGTGTCGTGTTTTCCCTCGACGGTTTCACTGTTTTGCTATCCATTCGGGTAATGTTTAGGCATGCCATTGAGCGACTGTTACTCCAGATCAAATTCGATGTGGATGGGACTAGAAAAGAGAACCTGTTTGGAGAAATGCGGTCTTTTCATCGTGGTTAATTGTGCCATTGGAAGAGGCAGGGGGACAAAGCGAGATGCTACTGTGTCACACACAATGATCTTGTTTGTTTAATGGTTAAATGGACAAGTGAGGCCCCTGTATGTGCTACAGTGTAGGCGCTGTGAAAATATTCACATACGTGTGATACCTAAACTGAAGTAGCATGCATTCCAAAAAAACATGGGCACATAACATATTTACTGACAATTACCAAGGTTTGGCATCCCTATAAATTTGCATTTAATCTTTGTTGAATGTTTTCAATATTTCTGTTTCATGAACAGAAAGACAGAGAGAAAGAGGCAGAGAGAGAGGAGAGAAAAAAGAAAGAGGGATCAATTTGCTCCCATATTTGCCTCGATAAATTCTCAAAATATTGGGGAATTAAAGTCAATAAAACATCAAATGTTGATCTAATACCTGGCTGAGTACATTTTGGCTACAACTAAATAGCAGTTGAAGTCCATAAATACGTAGTTTAAATAAACCTAACAATGTCCATGTAGGCTTACACCAAAATTCCGTATGGTTTATTGACAATTCAGTGTACATTTGAGCTACCATTACTGAATTAATACGAATGATTAAAACCCTTTCATCCCAGAGTTTACCTGAGAATTCTTGCCTTCCTATTTCATATCACCTCTAATTCATCTTAATTCAAAATTGCCAAAGACGCTGCAACACAAATAGATACTACAAACATTTGTAAATTACAATTTAATATCAAATTAAATTGACTTCTACCAGCAAATGCACTCCTACCATTAAATATGAAAATGAAATCATTGGTCAAGGAGGATAGTTGGATTTGAGCTGTCGTAACAAGGTCAACATCTGATATTTGTACATCCTGAAAGAGGGCAATTCAATTTCGACTTAATCTAATCCCTCCTTCTAAAAGAATTTCTTTCCAAGTCTATCAGTAAGCTGAAATGTGAAGAAATCAGTAGAGGCAAAGCATGGATTTGGCTTTAATACATGTAGTTTGGTATATATAAGCATTGATGGCTAGTACACTAAGACAGCAAGTTACAATCATTTTCAACTCAAACTGCTCAAATTTAACATGATGCGATGCAGTATAAAGTACATATAAACTGCAGATAACAAAAATTATCTTGGAGAGAGAGAGAGAGAGAGAGAGACTATGATGTCTTTAGATCCTCCTGATGTTAAATTCTGAAGTCTGCAAACAAGATATTGATAGGCTAATTATTAACCAATTAAATAGCAATTTGCTTAGCTGATCTGTATCATTAACTTGGAGCCACTAATCTTCCGTATCCCTTAAAAGCCACCAAATTAGTCAAAACCTACCCAAATCTATGTTCATTAGTGGTTTTCAAATTATATTTCAGGCTAATTGTGAGAAGGAGTCATTCTTTCACACAAATTATTGCATGCTTGCTTAACATGTTTTCCTAGTCTTTTTTCTTCTGCTAATAAATTCTTACATGGATTTTATGCAAGATATGCTAGAAACATTAAAGCATGATGCATATAAATAAATAATAAAAACAACTAATTCAAAGGAGTTCAGCTCCAAAAGAAAAAAAACGAATGCTAAGAACTCATTTCTGTAAACTTAGCAAATTGCTCAATCCAAAGTTCACAGTTTCTGGTACTGTCTCTTCACCTACATAACTTTGTTCCAAAAAACTAATATTTTGAGGCATGCTGCACATTCAATCATGAGAGGTTTCATGAAATTCTGAATTTCCATTTTGATTAGGCCGTCTCTCCTTCCCTTCACCCACCTGCTTATAGTACAGATTTCAGGGCAATAGCCTCAGCTTCTGATTCCTTTTAAATTAATAAAAGGGGCTTACTTTCCTCCAACTTTAAGGACATTATATATCATCCTTTAGCAAAATTTCTAGTCAGCCTAGACAAAGCCTAAGGTTTAAGACAAAATATATAAAAAAAACATCCTAATGATAACTTGAAGAAATAATATCCTGTGGCTTTAATTTGACCACTTTAAATTGAATTACTGGGACAGCAACATAATCAAGATGCAACAGAAAAAAGAAGTTTACAAAAATAACCATTGTAATCTATTTCCCATTACAAATGCTTACATTTACTAGTAAGGCAGTAATCTTGTTACTAGCTGATAGATTTTCCTTAACATTATCACATAGGAAAAAATACCAAAAAAAAAAAAAAACTCATTAGCGCTATATGCTAATAACAGAATTCTAGGTGAGAATCTGTCAGAAATCAAGGTATCCATTCATGAAATCATTAAAAACTGTTATAACACAATAAGAAAATGAAGAATAAAATGACACAAAATAGATAACGGTAAGAAATATTGACCCAGCGCAGAGTTATATTGTTTAAGACTTAAGTCTTATTCTGCCCGAGAAAATGGTGGATCATCCTTGAACCTGCTGCAGGTCAATCTCCACACACCAGCCTCTTTTCTCCCCAGAGATAAAGGTTTTATTCAATCCGTCTACACCAATGAAACTGGCATTTTCATTAAGGTTTGGCCGAAAGGTCCTTTCACATGTTCTGAAATGTCTTTTTAGTATTGATCTAATGTGTAACACAAACTGCGTTTTTTTTTTCTTTCAACGCAACCGGAATTGGCATTTTTGTAAAGGATCAGCAAAAAAGGTCTTTTCACAGATCCTTAAGTGCACTGCTACTATTGATTATATATTAGCAAACTCCATTTTTTGTTATCAAGTTGCTGTTTGAGAAACACCTGTGTGTACATTGTTTAAAAGATGTGCCAATGAGTTAATTTGATTCAAAAGGTCTGGGCAACATGCCCTTTGCAGTTTGTGGGTAAAATCCTAGAGGATTACATGTTAATTGCAGATAAGTATGGTGGCCTATAAGGATACGTTAGGGAAAGCTATGGGACAAGTTTTACAAAATGACCCAAAAAATGTACAATATGAAGATGACCTTAGGAAGAGACCCTTTGAATAATGGCTGGTATGCTATCTGGGCATTACTTCTTTAATGTGTTGTATCAAATGAAAGATTTCTTTGACTATAAAATATGCAGCATCTATAAAATTCATGATTTCCACCCATTGAAAACATAGTGTCATTACCATGTTCTCTTATTTCAGCCATGTCTCTTAAAAGATCATCGCTTTAAGTTTCTCACAAACACTTTTCAGCAAAATACCCACCTGACAAATTCAAAACTTCAGCCATAAAATCAATCAGGTTTGTACGAATTTAGAGAGAACTTCCAGTTAAAAGACACACCGGAAAATGTTATCTACCAAGCACATGAATGCAAATTGTCTTATATTGCGAACTTTCATTCAGTCTATGGAGATATCCTGAACATTTAATAATGTGTCGTATTACCAATTGGTTCTTCAATCCCATTTTCCAAAGCAGCACCAGGGGATGTACCAAATACATTATCATGTTATCAATCTTTGTATCAACACATCGGTGTGCTGTAAAAGCAGTGAATATGTTTGCAAGTACGTAGATGAATCTGAGCTGTGTGTGTGTGTGTGTGTGTGTGTGTGTTTTTTTTGATCTAATTGATGTATGAATGTGTGTACGTGCGTGCATGTGTGAATTTGCGGTTAGCCAGAATTTAAGACTACAAATGTACAATCAACTTGTCGTATGCTTGTACTACTCAGCTTAAAATTACACCTAGCTGATACAAAATCATCTGAAACGAACTACATACGCCTTTCAGAAGCTTAAAACAGCCTTTTGCACCCTTCTTTTGTTGGATGGATTAAAATAACCTAAAGAAAATGGAAAAAAATTGAATTACGAGCTTCAGCAGTTTAAACTGCACCTGTGCATGAAATGCAGCCATTTTCCTTATGTTTCTCACGATAAAAGTCACAAGGCGTTACAGAAGAACCTGATGTGATTGTTTCTAACGTGATTGTTCAGGAGTGAATTGTACAAAATTGGTTTGTGCTGCTGTTTACAGGTTATAGTTTGTGGCAAGAAATAGGGTGGGGAAGGGAGGAAAAATGAAACTGACATAGATTCAGATGATAATGAAAATCATTTTTTTTCAAATGGTTTACGTTAGGCTGTAACAACTCTAGTGAAAATGCGACCACATTCTGCTAACACCAAAGAAGAACAAATGTGGGAAAATAGATAAAACAAGACTGGCCAAAGTAATGATTTTGTGAATGGACCCCAAAAGTAATTTACAGATAATGTATACTTTTAATTTCCTCAAATGTTTAAAGAAAATAGTCCCAATGAGCTGTGTGTGTGGCTACTAATGGGTCTACTAGTGGCCTTTAAAAGATAATGTCCACTGCTGTCCACAAATGGTCACAATGGAAACTGAAATGTCCATACAATTCATTCTGCCAAATTACTATCTTGGTTGAAAAAGCAGGTGCATTTGAGCAAAATAAAATCTTCATTTCTTTTAATGACTTTTTCTAATTCTTAAAATATGTTTATTTGGGTTAAACTTTTTTTGGAGACTGAAACCACAAAATATATTTTATGTTTGCAAATGTCTATAATGTTAAAGCTATAAGCCTAGAAGCTATCACTGCAATTCACATCAATTTTGATTAGACAGGAAAAAAAGAAAAGAAACTTGATATCATACTAATAATCAAAATAAAGCTATGTAACATATTATTTTTTCACAGACTACAATAACTTTGTTCAATGTCAAGTTGGGACATCAATGTTGACACTCTATACTGTTCCAGTCAGCTGTGTTTTTTAACTGCATCATCAAACTTTATACATAAAAGATAAAACCAGCAGAGCAATTCTGCTAAACTGTGATCATATAGCACCAGCATAAATAAATAAAACCAACTGGGAAAAATGTATATATACTCTAACTGCCGGGTGACAAGTACAGATAGAACTGAACTCACAATATCTATATTATAAAAACTTATTTAGAAAGCATGATAAGGGTTACCGGAAAAAGGTACAGTTTGCATACCTTTATATGATACAATCAAATGACAATTTCATATATATATTGCTGTCTTAGGCCACCATTTATTGGTTGGTTATTCTATTTCATGTCTACGCGCTTATTTCCAATGAAACTACTATTCTATGCAAATCAATCCAACTCAGTGGGGACTCTTGCTGAATGCAGTCAGATTAACGGATTAACACTCCTCCTGGTCTTGAGCAGAATATAGAAAATTAAGCTGGCAATAATACCTGTACCTTGGAAACAACAGGATGTGTGTTTAGCTGATTGTATTCAGCGAGAGTCACCTTTTATTCATGTGGAAATGTACGGGGGGGGGGGGGGGGGAGGGGGGTGCACTGCTTACTCACTGGTTTCTTACGTCTCTACAAAACAAAAAAAGCTTGCTTTATAATCAACTTATTTTATCAGCTGATCATGATTCTGATAATGTCAGCTGCAATGGATGGGTTTCTTAAAACAATAACAATTCCAGAATCAGCACTTATTGAATAATAGGTTTTCTGATCATGCACGGCAGATGCATACATAGTTGACATTATAAATAGAGAATACATGAGATATGCCTATCCAAAAAGAGGCTTTGATTCTAGTCTAATTCCACAACAATTTTTTAAGTGATTACAATATGCAAATGAATGGAATTAGGCTGTAAAATTAGTCATGCATTCAACTTCTATAGATTGCAATCTTCTTCATGAATTTGATATCAGAGTGAATGCTTACACATAAAAAATTGTGTTTTCAATATAATTCTCACATCAAAACTACACCGTGCTTGGATAGTATGCAGTCCAGCACTTAATTTCAAGTGACTGTAATTAAATTTGACCCTAAACTTCGACATACCTGTGCACCTTTCACTGGGAACTGTATGAGAGTTCCATTTTAATCTAATTTCTGTTTTTTCCCCCTACCAAATCCTCTGTTGTTAAAAATAATCAACTGGGCAAAGGGCTTATCTTAGGTCTTAGCCATGTCTGAAAAATTTAATGGTGAATAATGAAAATTGGAATCTTCAATCCTTCATTAATTGCACTTATTTTGTCAAAACATTCTACGGTGCCCAAGGACTGAACATTTTTTACATCAATTTGTCTTTCTTTCTGACACCTACTTGTCACTTTAGGGCTTACAGCCTGTGAAACATCTGAGTCTGTGGTGTTAACTAGATCAAGATAATGACCAGTAATTTCTGTTGAGGAAAAAAACTTACACGGCTGCTGAAATATTGCACATGATAGGAACACGCATACACACTCATAATACGGAAAATTATACAGGTGTATTGTTCTCTTTGCAATCTGATATGTAGTGATATGTAACAACATGTGCATGTGGGCACACGCAGGCACGCACGCACACACACACACCAATGTGCACAAGAAACCAGGTCAGATCCTAGTCATTAATGCTATCAATATTTTCATTACAATTAGTACTACAGCCAAATCAAAAACATGGCAATACTTGTAGCTCATTAAAGGCACACAATAAGCCTAATGCTGAAGTGATTAAGAGGCATTTTTCAAGCCAAAGGGACACCTGTCACTACGGAAAGTACTAAAGATATTGTAGAGAACAAGCACCACCATGCCTAGTGCCTATGTGTACAACCGCTAAGTTTTAACTTAAAAGACCTGATCCTAATGTACTCTCTTCATCAAAACCATAAAGAAGATCACTACTACTACTACTGCAAACATTGCAGAGAACCAGCACCAGGCCTATACAACCCCTAAGTTAAGACCTGATCCTTGTACTATCTTCAACAAACCCATGAAGACAGTACTGAGACCAAATTGCATGGCAGATTCCACTTTATTGATCTAGGTGAGGGTGGCTTCATGTGTGTGTATATACTGAATCTTTTCAAGACAGAAAGATTGACTGGAATCTGAGATAATACTTTTTTTCTCTATTTTCTATACCCAAAATAGTAAACCAAATATGCAATGTTTAATTACAGGAAGACATCTGTTTCAATTTTAGCATTTAACCAAATAAATTGTCTGCATTACTTTGAGCTAAATACAAATTTAACAAATGTAACATTAATTTAAGGTTTCATATAAAAAATTCAAAAGTAATATTTTAAAATTCAATTACTTTTGGTTCATGGGAGAGATACAGCATAATAAAAATGAGTTCTCCCTGTGCCACTTCATTAACTGTTCCCATTGTTAAAACTGCCCATAAAATTGACTTTTCATATTTAATATGTTCATAAGATATCTCCCCTCACTTAATGACTCCCTAATTAACTTACATGAAGCATGATATGAATACTGTAATGATCATAATGTTTTTATGGTTTTCCACCATACAAATACCACTAGTGTTCAAAATGGTTTCCTTGATGTGATGCTTTTTTATTCTACACCACAACATTTTTTTGAAATTTTCATTTTTTGTACATCACATTTGTTCCTTGATTGCACCAGGATCGCTTCTACTGATATGTGTAAACGGGGCTTAATTTATCTCCCAGACTGCATTGGATATGCATCTGTGGGACAAACAAGCAGTTAAAATATAAGAACGCTAATTTTGTTGGTTGTAACAATGATGGCACTTTCCCCATTATGCAACAGAGTTGCGTTAATAATTAAATGTTTCCGTCTGTTGCTTTAACATGATAAAAAAAATCACCTTCAGAGTGCACTGCTAAATTTCACAACTGGGATAATTAAATATTAATGAATATTTGATAAGCATTAATTATTTGAAGTGGAGAGACTAGTTTAATATGGCTGGTGAAAGATAATTTATCAGGTTACAATCTATTTTACAATCTGCAGAACAAACGTTTAAAAAATCAGTCTCTTCAAGGATTACTCAATATGGCTTGAGTGTTTTTTCTTTAGACGTCCTTTTTAATATTTGTTGGAGATGGGAACAAAATAATAAAAGAAAAATAATTCCATCTTATGGCTTAAAACTTATGGTACATATGACAGGTTGTCATTTTCAGATTCAGCCTCGTAAGGGCCATATATTGATCCAACCTCCACCCTTTTTACAACTCTGTTTTTCTAGGTTGTGTAACAATCTCTGCCACACTTCACACTATTACACCTAACAGCTGGCTAATTGAAAGATTATATATGCACTGTTTTCGTATCATATTGCATCTGGTTTTGTTACTGAAGTGTGATTCCAAGGTGCTTGTATTGTCCATACTGATGGACACATCACAGATTTCACATGGACAATTTTTCTGCATTATTTTTCCAGTTTACTCTAGTAAAAATGAATGATAACAGTGAATAAAATGTGATATTGTTTGCATTTGGTGCAAAACCAGTTCTAGCATATTACAGTATTTCAGAAGCAAGTTTATGTTATCTTGCCATTGACTGGGCCCTTTTGTGAACATTGGAACAAAATCGGCACGTTTCATCCAGCAAACCCAGACAGGGACAGATAAAAATACACACAATCTTGATGCACATTTTCAAACTCCTTTAAGCAAACGAACGCTACAGTTACATCTCAGTGTTACAGCTGTAGTATAGATTGGCAAATATATGCATATGTTGAATAATGAATAAAAATCTGGGTAGGCAATCAAAAGTACATGCTGAAGTACAACATCACTGTAATGTTGATAAAATAGCAATCAAACTGAATCAAATGTGGGTACACATTCTATCAGTCTAGCAACAAGGGGAGGATGCCTTTTGCTTTATTGCCTCACTTTACCCCCTGCCAAAGTGTTATTTATCAAATTCAATGAAAAAATGAAAAATAGTTATCAAATGTAATTATTTTTTTCCTAAAAAAGATTATAAACACTGGTATGCAAATGAAAAAAGTCAATGTTTATTTAAAGTTTGTTAGGCTGATTGTGGGGGGGGGGGGGGGGGGGGGATCAGAAATTCATGCAGTCTAGATATACTGAGTAACTACCGTACTATGAAGTCATATGAGGAATAGTTTGCATTACACTCGTGTCTCTTTAGCAGCAATTCTAACTGCAAGCACAAGCAATTACACTAGGGAGGGATAAAAAAGTATAATTACTTTTGATAAGTGGTAATTGCTTCGGAAAAACTCAATTTTATGGGGGAAAACTGTGATGAAATCTGATCAGATAAAGTACATTTACTCCCCTTCCTTTTTTCTAAGCAATTCCCACATGTCCCCATAGGTTAATTAAACTAGTTGCCAACTGTTCGCTGCACAGCGTACTTATACACACCACTACTGTTGTCTGTCACTTTTTGCCAATTTTCTTGAAGAAGTAATTTAGTTTTTACAATAAAAAGTTAAAATTCATATCTGATTTATATCACTGCATCAAATTATTTTATCAAATAGACAATATTCACCCAATAAAATCTCGTATATGTATAATTCTGCTTATAAATGTGTTTTTAAATAACCAATATTGTGGCACACACACATACATGCACATGCACGTGCACACACACACACATTAAAGATACATTTTCTGTTTTAATTATGCACATGTGTTCAATGTCATATTGCACACTTTAAGGCAATCATATGACAGGCATCTTTTAAATCCACTTGTCAATGATTGCATGTATAGCACCAATTGTCCCTAATTAATTGAGTTAGTTAAGCTACAAGGCAGCCTGTGCTATAATTGCAATCCGTTTATTTCTGGCAATTAATTATATATTTCCCACACTTGTACAAGTTCTCTTTTAATACTTGAGTTGGTGCGAAAGAAGACAGAATTCAATGACTTGTATCATATTGTAGTTATCAACTTTTCTATGAAGAAAAATTGTATCAAAAGCACAATAACAGGGTTTCAAAACATGAATTATCTAAGCTTATTTGGGTGATTTGGGCTTAAAATT
Organism: Lingula anatina; assembly: GCF_051362555.1. Lineage (NCBI taxonomy): Eukaryota > Metazoa > Brachiopoda > Lingulata > Lingulida > Lingulidae > Lingula > Lingula anatina. The sequence goes on along the minus strand of NC_141776.1, from coordinate 15,891,144 downwards.
CTAATTACAGCAGTTTTTTTTTCATATAACAGTTATTGATTTATTGCAATGTAACCACCTAAACTAACTATGAATACAATTTTCTAAAATCGGCAGAATACCACTCAAGGCGTGTCACTATCACAACATTTTTGACCACCAGATTTTATAAATAGCCATTTGACCACAAGGGTATCAATGGTGCACACCTTTGCTATAAGTCTGTGCCAGAGGGCGAATGATTCCCACAACCAAACCAAACAGCCTCAGGGCCAATACACTTCCTTCACACTTGGTTAGTTTACATAAAATTCTGACTGGTAATCTTGTAGGTATTATACAAATAAAAGAAAAGCTATGGTAATTGTTAAAGAAAAACTATGCAAATTATGCAACAAATTGAAACTATTTATCAAACTGGTTTCCTGGAGTGGAGTACCTTAACAACAGGCACACTCGATAGGACATCAATAAATCAAACAGATTACGAAGAAACATTCCAGTCCATTGCCCTTCATGACACCTGCTATAATGCACCGACAAGCTCAAGTTTCCATGAACAAAGAACGCCTGTAGTGCTCAACTCAACCGTGCTCTTCCAAGTCCTCCGCTCAATCGACAAAAATCATTTGCATAAACCACGGTTCAGTGATGTCCAAATACGCTGTGACCTCGGGCGTAAGAATTGCAGCATATGGAAGCTGCTGGGTTCACTCTACGGTGTCATAAATCTCTGGGGGAACTGCTAGTCTTGAGTGACATTAAGGCCATGAACTTCATCTGGACAAATTACTGGTCAATCACAATATAACAAATTTGTTCAATACTTTATAAATGGGCGACTTCAGACATAACAACTCTATGCAAACAGGGCACTGGACATGGGTAGAGAAATGGTATGAAATCCTTTGAATGTGAACCAAATTAGGCAGGTATTAAAAACCATGTGCAAGTATATTTATAGTACCAAAAACAATTAAATCTAATTATCTATTTACATCCTTCAACTCAATCTGATCAGCTTACTGTTTCAAACAATGAGGAATAAAAAGGTACGGATACACTTAGTCTTAAACAAATTAGCAATTGCCAAAAATAGCCCAATTTAACTGAGTTCTTGACAAATCAGCCCAAGATAGGTTTTAAAACTAGTTAAGACTAGATAATGGTCTCAGTGGCTCTCTCCTACAACCAGATTACTACAGTAGAAAATTCAGACACAGGGACATTGATCTCACAATAAATACATCAGTTGAAACATTTATAAGACAAAGAATTCTGCAAGAGGCAGGTCCTAATACACCCTGAACAATGATAAGACTGCCATTTAGTGAAAAAGTCTGAAAATATTGGGTGGGGTCCAGAGTGCCACCTGCATTGAAAACAAAAATTATACTTTTGCCCCTCAAAAGTCTGAAATCCACCAATATATTTGGAAAAATCTCATTACTGCCTTAAACAACAGATGCTCTTTCCTCTATGATTCCTCATCTGCTAATACAAGTAAGGCTCATATATGTATCAGGTCTCAAAGACCGCCCATGTGTGAATGTGTCTCAAAGGCCGAGGGCCACCAACTCACCAACTGCACCACAATCACTTTTCCCATAGGTGTGATAACTTCTGTGGAGTTCATGAAAATCCCATCCAAGTTCTCTCGATCAGGGACTTTCCAATCGGCCTGCATCAAAAGATTGGTGCTCTGTGGATCCTCTGATGTCTTAAACTCAATATTACCCTGAAAAGAGAGATAAGAATTTGGAAAATTAGCTCATCTTGGTGAAAACGGTATATCTTCCCAAATCAAATCAAACTAGTTTTCTTGATCTTTCAGTTATTCAGAAGTGCTTGTACACATGAAATTTTGTCCTCAACAGTTTATATTACAGAACAGGTTTTTATGACGAAAATTACTATGCAGTTTCCAAATGAAGATTTCAGATAAATCTTATGTCAGACATCTTGAGTAAAAGTGGATTTTTATATTCTGCACATTAACTAAAAGTGCACATCGACCTTAAATGCCGTAATTTTTCATTGTTCAGCAAAGCTCCTGAAAGTGAAATCATTTAAAAATTCTGATTTTGACAATTGACTACAGAAGTTTATAGCTTTAACATCTGGATTAAAAAAAAAATGCTGAGAATTAACAAGATAAAGGTTGACGCAAACCATTTCATAATCTACTCCCACATGCTTTGCATAAAAAACCTAACCGAGTTATTTTGGCTCAAATTGCACAACCAGCAAAGGTTGACATTTGATAATCGTTTTTCGCGGCTCCTGTATTTACATTATTGTAATTGTGTGACCTTTAAAAGGAGTCCCAGTTGCACAGATTATTCTTTTCCTGAAATCACACGAAAGTACAGTACTGTTTACACTAGAACTATCAGGACTAAAGACTAGATTCCCATACCTAGATTGATCTAGACTAAAAAGATCGATCCATCTCCGAGGGGTCTCTAGCTGAATTGCTTTCAGCTTAAGTGGCTAAGATGTCTGGCACGCCTATTGAAGCTGCTAAATAATAATTTATTACCCCCAGCAACTTCAGTAGGCTTGACAGACATTTAAGCTGCTTAAGTTGACTGCAATTGGCGAGATTCCCCTTAGAGATATATTGATCCCCAGTTAGTACGATAGGTTCTGGGAATGGTCCCTAAGCATGAATGGTTCTTTCATAAAAGAGAAAGCTATCTTAACTGACGGAAACCAAACAGTAGTCTATATTTTTCACAACAATTTGACAATTTGACAACAGACATCTTAAAAAGAGTGCTTCATAACCGGTCCATTTAAATCTAGTGTAAACAGGGCAAAACTGTATATGTTGTCTGAAAAACACTAGGAAATTAAGACAGTGATTGGAATTTGAAATCAAATAAGTGTGGAAACTACAGCATTCTAATTTGACTTTATTTTAAAAACAACCTGTAATACTATTCTAACAAATTACAAGTTTCAAAATGCTTTGCCTTAAATATATAGATGTTTAAACATGTTATTTTACAAAGTTTAGGTTTTTTTCGCGTTTTCTTCTTCTGTTTTTTCTTTCTTTTCATTTATTTGTTTTTTTTTAATAGGAATGATTTTTGCCTTAATGCTTAAAGGTATATCTTTCCTTCAATGAGATTATTTTAAAAATAAGTATGATGATAATTCAAATATTCATATTCTTCAACACATAGAACAATTTCATTCAAAACAACTTGTTGTATAATCCTTATTTTAAAATATTTACATATATGCAGATTTAAAAATCTATACATAATAATCAATGACAAATTGAATATAATAGCCCTTGAGCTGTATAACAAGAGTGCTCCCCTTCCACCCCTTCTCTCTCTTATTTCTTCCTACCTTACTGAACATAAACATTAACATCACAGGTGGTCCAAACCAAGAGCCAAATTAAGAGACCACCTTGCAGGTACAAACATCACTCGATACACCTTTCACCCAGCCACCCCCCCCCCTCACCCCCCTGCCCCTCCCCCTCAAACAAAGCCCCCTTTACCTCCTCAAGCCCATATGTTACATCAAAACAAGGTGCTTTAGAATACCCTGTAATTATAAACACCATATGTTCACAATGCTGATTGCAATAATTCAATAACACAATAGGTTAATCAGGGTACTTGTGGTAATTGATTGCATACAGGTATGATAAACACATACTGATCCTTAGAGGGTTACTGTTACTGTTATGTAACAGTAGCTGTGACTGTTATGTCACTGTGTGTATGTGATACCTTTGTGGAGGGGTATTCCGATACCTCATAAAATGTCTTAATTGGGACCCATGTCATCAAAAGATGGATATCATATCCTGAGGCAATTTTTATATACTTTGGGTTTGGCATTGAACATCTATATCTGTAGCTGGCAAAGGGGAAATGTCAACATGTAGAATATTACCAGATCTTTGGACAACACATTCAGCTGAAAATTCACGTGTATGCGTACATGTTAATTGTTCTTTCTTCACACTTTTCATTCCATGACATGATCTGTGTATATCTAATGCACCTTGCTGACTATAATTGTGCCCATTATTTTTTGTTTGTCCTAAACAAAGGCACATCCAGAGCATTCAAGCAATAAATAAATAAATAAATAAATAAATAAATAAACAATGTCAGGTGAATTAATATGCAGTGCTCAATAAATGTAGCATTTTTTAGGTAAAAAGGGAATTTCTAAAAATTTTGCTATATCAGATTCATTAATGAATAGCTACAACTCAGAATTCTGACTCTCTTATCTTTTTGGTATTGCAATAAAAGCAAAACTTGGCTATGGTCAGCCAGGTTTTTGATTCTGTGTAGAGTTGGGAAAGTAGTGCTCTGCATACAATTCTCTCATGCTCCTGCAAGGTCTGTATACATGCTTGTGCACTGATGTATACACCATTCCTAGACAGGCCTTGACATAAAGGTAAAACACGTAATACAAAACATCACGCAACTTTTAATGGTTTCTCATGCTCAAAACATTGTATCGTAAATAAAGAACATTTTTCAACAATACCATCCCATGATGATACCTGCATAAGTTTGGACAATCAAACTGACTAAAACATGCTTTTTTTTACAAAAGAACTAATATCTCAACAAATCACCACCGAGTATATCCTCACGATATACCAACATATATAATGTCACCTGTTCAAAAATTCTGTAACCTTGGCAGTTGCTGTATACAATATTCGTATGTCACTATGAGAAGCAACAGACAGAAAGAACCAGACACAATGCCTGATATGTCACAGGTCATCCAGGCTTACCTGTACTACAGAACATATCCCACTCCTGCCATACTGTCAAGAATATATGTTTTTGAAAGATAGATTCACCTTTCCTTTTTATTTGCATAATAACGAACAAGCTTTAACGTAATGTTGAAAAGAAAAATAAGTTCATGCAGATAGGAAAATAAGAGATGAGGTTTTCTTTTGGGGTCTGTCTTTTGGCCTATCAGTATGTCTGTCTGTCTGTCATATGCCAATCACACGTTTATTGAAACAGTGATACCTCTCTTTACCCTTAGGTTAAAATCTATGCAGCTGTCTGTCTGTCTGCTTGCCTATCTATATCTATCTATCCACATACCGACTTAACTAACTTAACTATCCTTATTGGACCTTCATCCCATTCTGCCTATCCTTCTGTGTCAAATAATACATGCAAAGTAATTTCATGACATCTTTATTTATCCAAAAATAATGGATTCCCTTTGTGACCTGCTATGCCTAAGAAGTCACCTTAACCTCCACAGATTTTACTCTACCCTTGATTCCGACCCTTACCTCAACCCTAGATAAAGAAAAAGTGACTTTTAATGTGGCAGTTAAAAAAATAAATTATTTATGGTACTTCTTTTAATCTTTAACACTGTACTCTTGGCTACTCATGGGTGAGATTGCTATTGTGGTTAACGCTGGTTTTTAGTTCAGGTGTAAATACACACCTGGTACAGGAGTATTGGCAGGGTTAGGCTAAGACGTGTATGGGGGGGGTGAGAGAGGGAAGGGGGCGCTTTTCACTTCATTAAGAGATAGTCGCACCCTCTTCCTCCCCCACCACCACTAAAATTGCCCATTTCAGTGACCTAAGCTCACCCTTCTCCCCTTATCCCCAGCTACATGCGCACACAAATGCTCTTGAATAATTCAAAACTATAACAGCGCATGTATTTGTGACCCATAAAATTTATGATGGTAAACATTCTATTCATTTACCAAAACCATCACTTTTTTTTTTACCAGTGTGTCACTAGCACTCCTGCATGCTCATTTTTCAAAATCAGTTCTGTTCCCAAAATTCTTGAATTTTCCCATCATATTAATCTCTGATGTGATATTAACAATGTCATCATTATCCGTAGTTCTAAGCAATTATTTGAAAAAAAAAAAAAAGATAAAAATAGTTAGATCTGACTTGAGAAGTTCTTCCTCATTAGTTTTTCCCACAGTTGGTTTCCCAAAAGACCCAAGAATACTAGGTTAATGACACTGAGGCTCGGAAACATCGTTTCTAGGGAGTGTTAGTCGTACAGAAGAAGCCCCCTGTAAATGTTACATATTGAATTTCGAAAAACCGCACACGCTAAGTATCACGTAATACTAACGAGACCACTCATCATGCAAAGTCTCCATGCCATGTCTTGGTATATCATCTTCAGACTATGTGATTATGGATTTTTTTTGTGTGTCTTCATCTGCCATATGGTCCTGTATCCTCTTTTAGTTTAAAGATGAATTTTTTTTCCACATTTCTCTTAAATTCTACAAGATACAGTTGATTTAAAGACATCTCAGGCAATCTTTCTTTTCTTTAATCAAAATTTTAAGTTAATGAATGACAGTTTTGCCATCTGCTACAATAACTGCTGTAAAGGTATTCTTATTGCCATTAACATTGTTACAACAACAAAATCACTGTATTTCAACTTCTGATTACTTTCAGCAACTGATCTGATAAGTACTGACGTCTGCCTAACCACGCATGCCATTATCTTTTTTTCTGGTAAATAAATCTAATAAATATAACAGTAGATACAAAAAAAAAATCCCACAAATTCAAATGCATATACTTTGTGTATAGTTTGTACAACAAGACTAATCCCCCATTAGAAATAGATTTTTCATGGGTCTATAGCTACATTGTATACTTTGACTAAATTTGTGTGAGTTGGCCAATTTATTTATCCAAGTTTTCAATAAAAACAAATCTGATCAAACCTGTATTTGAACTCTACAAATTTCATTACAAATTGGCATATCTTAAGGACGATATAATACAAGTTCTAGCTGCCATTGCCAAGAATGTTAAACGTCAAGAAGAGACCATCCCAGGGAAGAGTTTTTTGAGTGATGATCCCAGGACAGGCATTGATCTTCCTAATGTATAGACAACCCAAGTCTGAAGAGTCGCCAGGGACAAACTCTGCTCATCTTAAAGGTCTCAAGGTCCCTTTTAGTTTAAAGATGGATTTTTTTCTTTCAGCTTCCTTTCTTCCTGCACTCTTGGGAGATAACTAATGTCAATGCAATATTTCGCTTGTGTAATTATATTAAAATGTTAGCCATTTCTAGGCTTTGTAGCCAACACATTAGTGTTTTTGGTCTGTGTATGAGAGTGTTTTCTCTCTCAAAAGTTGTTTCTGCCCTCAGTTTTTCCCTCGGAGAACTGGCCTTATGACCCCATTTTGCTTGTATCTTAAGGATCATTTGCTGGGGCACTTGTATGCTTGCTGCTTTTCGCTAGTTCAAAAAGAGTTCTTTGTAGAATTTTAACAACAGATTGATAAAACCTGCATGTAAACAGATCTCATGAGGCCAGTAAGTAAAATGTTTTACTCGATGCATTCATGTTTCACACAGGACTGTATTCACAACCAAAGTTGATCCGCGGACTAACAGATATATGGATCAAATATGGCTGACCCATTCGAAAACTTGCCATGTGTTCCCTGCAGGGAATCTATTCAGTATCCATTAGAGGATTATACAACAAGTTTTCAAGTGGGTCAGCCATATTTGATCAGCGGATCTGTTAGTCAACGGATCAACTGGCTGTGAATGCAGCCTTACACAATTTAATCCCGACTTCAGAGACAATCTCCTTTTGAATTTGTATCCTTTTGATTAGTTTTATTTCTACTTTAATTCAGGAGAAATTGCATCCATCTTACATCATTATATGCTCAAAATATGTTGTTTTCACCTCAATCCTGAATTAAAACCATTTTGTGTGACAATTAGGGCTCATTTCCATACATAGCATCAGTCTGCATAAATCGATCCGACTCTGTTGCGACTTTAACGGAATGCAACCAGTTTAACAGATTCACACACCTCCTCCTGGTATTGAGTAGAGTACAGAAAAGCCAGTAATTATATGAGTAGATTGGAAACTAAAGGAGTCGTGTTAAGCCATTTAACTGATTGCATTCAGCAAGAGCTAGGCTATGCAGGGTTTGATCCATCCACGTAAGCTGATGGTGTCTATGGGATTATGCCATAAGCCTCATTTTGTCCCTAGATGAGAAAGACTGAGTGCTACCTCGAGCTGATAAATTCTTGGAAAATATAGGAATTTATAATCAATAGGGTTAGGTAGGCTAGATAGCTGAAAGAATTAAATGAATCAGAATTCAAAGCAAAAATTGCAGTCGATAATGATTTTAACACCAAATATTTGTTGTTTCAATAACCAAAGTAAATCATCTAAATTTGGTGAACATTTAACAATCTAGCATGAGCCATCATTTTTTTGTCATCACACGCACATGCATGCATGTGCGCACGCGTGTGTATTTGAACCAAATTTGCTAGATTTTAAATTAAGACTGTGCACACATCTTTCTACATTCCACACAAACACCTTGGGATCAAATAAAAAAATACTTTTTCTACGAAAGCTTTGTGATGCTACATCCCCAGGGAAGATACATGACAAATGATGTAGAAAAGAAGGTCAAAACTGAGGATTCCATTCAATACTTTGGCATTTTGCATTTATTTTAAATAAAAACACAATGCCGTAGAGATTTAATGGCAATGCTCCCCCAGCCCACACACACACACACATGTTGAAATTTCAATTTGGCCTCGATCTATCCCAAAAATTGAAATCTCTAACAATTACTGCCACCCACTGGATCTTAACACATACATCTCAGAGATTTCCTTTTTGGCTTTAAAAAGCCAGAAATCTGCTACCGAGCAGAAACTTCCCATGCCTTATTATTGTATTATTACAGTTAGACTTTATATTTGGAATACGCAAGATATTTACGGAGGAAGTTATCTTACATCAGCTTTCATAAGCGTTATTTCTGGTAGTAAAGATGAAAAGCTGATGAATCACTTTGGTATGAAAAATGATATTTCAATCTTTGAGAATTGTCAGCATCTCCGTTGCATCTTTTGAGTACTGCCTTACTTGACTTAGGGCTGCAAGACAGTTCAATACTCGAACACTTCTCGTTAGCCTGTGATAAATACTCAAATGGGAAAATAATGTATAAAATGAAGCACGTAATGGGGATCGACCTTAGGCCATTTTTCAATAATACACATATATTTCCAGCAAGCATGGTTGGAGAAATAATAAAAGCCGTCTTCACATTAGGCCTAGTCAAGACTGGAATTAGGCCTAACTTGCACTACAAAATGACAAGAATTTTTTTCAGGTGTGAAAGTTTATTGACCATCTGGCATCTGTATAAATAATAATGTATTTTACCTTCTACCAATTTTGCATAGCTATGCTTTATACACAAATATTGGCAAACGCAACAGGCGTATATTTTCCTCGCTCCTCCTTTCCAGAGAGTCAATTAAGATAACGAGGGGTGCTCCATGCTGGGAGTCAGAGGTTAAAAAGAAGATAAGGTAAAACAACCCTCACAACAGTACGGGGAGGTCTGGGCCAATCCCCAGGAGTCAACCCTATCCATAATAAAAACTGAAGGTTCCCAGATAAGTGGCATTTATTTTTATATCTGCCTCAACCTTGCCAAATCCTTGGTCCACTAATGTGAATTCCACATAATGACCCAATCATAGGCCATATTCATAACCAAAGTTGATCCGCGGACTAACAGATCTGCAGATCAAATATGGCCACCCCATTTGAAGGCCTGCTGCATAATTATGGCAGGAAATTAATTCAGTGTCTACTAAGAGATTATGCGGCAAGCTTTGAAGTGGCTTGGCCATATTTAAGATCCGAGGATCTGTTAGACCTCTGGTCAACAGGTTGTGAATACGGCTTAAGAATTCTTCTGGCGGTAACTGGGACTAATCATAACATACATATTCCGGTCTCACTTAGTCTTTGTGTGAACGTGGCTCACTCGTATATTTCAATATTTGCATGCATGGAATACAAAGTGGGTACATCTTGTGGAAACGTCAAAGCAGTCTATCTGAACAGTTTGATTTATTGATGCTAGATACCCTAGGCTCACAAGCAGAAATTGGCTTTTTTTAATTTTCAATACCATAACCTTATTCATAGTTAATGAGTTATGAGTAACACATTGTAACTTCTTACATATATGTGTGTGCAAGCATGGGAAAGCATGCTTTTTACATGACCATGTTTATCGTGCATAAAGAAGATATCTGCACGTGTGTGTGTGTGTGTATGCGTGTGTGTGTGTGTGTGGTTATTTTGAGTTCATCTTCAAACCAGGAGCTGTATGGATGTACAAATCCATAAAACATCACTCTTACATTTATTCAAGACCTATTTACTGTTCGATTAAACATATATTTATCTACCCTTGTAGCTGACCTATATAATCCTCAACAGGTGAATCATTGATGTTCTTTCTAACCTCAGAAGTTACTGTAAAATTAATGCAATCTGCATTCACACATGACTTGAGACTGGCAACTAGTCTAACAAGACAAGAGAATAGGTCTGTCAATTTCTATTTGTATGCGAAATACCATACATAAAAGCACAATATAAGGAAAGTACCATCTCTTGCCTGGAAGGTTCTTATCTCTTTTTTAGATAACCTTCTCCAATGTCTGCAATGTCCACAGGAATGTAACATCTTTTTTTAGAGATGGAATGACACCACCCATTGCTTGAACACTGCCCTTTTTTAACACAGTGAAAATATATAAAGACGAAGGTTACCTTTCCCAGGGATAAAAATTCATGTTAAAAAGGGATTTGGGAGTTTGGAGCCTTATGTCATGATGGTAAGAGAGCTGAGCAGAAAAATATTGAGGAGCAAGAAAAATTGGCTAATTGTATTTCTCATGCCATAACCCTGTATCTTTGAATAGTTAAATAGTCCTATTCTCATGGGTGAATGTAGCTTACCAGACCCCCCACCCCCTCCCACCCCTTTACAATTCCTAAGGGGATTTAGACAATTTGAGAAAATTGATGAAAATAAAGAATGAAAATCCGGAAATCTGGCATAATCCAGAAAACTTGAACACATGCAATCTGCATCAAATGAGGCATTACAATTTCATCACACCTGAAACTACGGACTGTGCCAAGACCAGTTGTCATGCAGATTATTATGGGGATGGCGTAATACTATTTCTTAATGAAAACTTCCATATACCTAACATAATTAGTGCTCTAATGAGACCATGAAAGATTAGTCGATACTGCTACTATTTTGATTGAGTATCTGAAATGTAATTGTGCTGCTTTCCGTGTCTCTGTAATAACTACATTCACAGTGTTGTTCAGGGGGCATCTCAAATCATCAAATATATATATTGTATTAACTGCTGAAGGGGGGGGGGGGGATTGCAAAAATAATGGGGTAGTTTAGGAGACTTAAATAAAGAAGACAAATATAACACAGATTTAATGTTCTGTCTAGGTAGAGAAATTGATTTGAATAAAATATATATAGTTACATTTATTTTTTGACAAAACATAAAAGTAAATTTGGCTTTTTCCTTAATCCATTCTCTATGGTAATTTAATAACCAGTGTATTCATTGTGCAGGAAAGGAGGGAACATTTCAAAACAAAAAGAAAATTGATGGAAAGAAACTGTTCACACACGGCGACAATGACAAGGATTGTGTCATTTCCTCTGTTTTCTTTACAAGGAATTCTGTCTCCAAAAGCATTACTACAGTACACAAAATAAGCTGACAATCAAGGTTTTAAGAGCTCAACTGACTGCATTAATTGTTATTTAATCAGCCAGTGTGTTTTCTCAGGGAAAGCTAGGTAGAAACAACTACACTTAAAAAGAGCTCTGTAGTATTTCCAACTTGTCCATAACCACAGTTAAGTGACTGTGAAATAGATAAACAGCAGCTTCAAGATGAAAACTTTGTTTATAGCATCACTCAGAGTCTACAATTCTACCCCACTACACATTTTGGCCATCCCAAGTTATTTAAATTTTAAAAAAAAACAACAAAAAACATTTTTCACAACAAAATAAAAATTCAGATGAAACAAAAAAGAAATGCCTTCTCCAAAGTCAAAGTTCCCTAATTAGTGGGTAAGTTCAATAAAATTAAAACCAGTTCCAAAACAGTATGACTGACATCATCTCCTTGTTATTGTGATCATATGTTATTCTCTGATCCATTGGTCACCAACGTACTTCCATATTCCTCGTAAGCACGTTTCCCATTACAGATCTGACAATGATCTGATTAAGTCATGGTAAAGCTGATTATCTATATCAATTAAATGCTAATTGCAACCAATCAAAATTTGGCCAGTGTAACTGTAAGCATACTGCGTGTCTTTGCTCAAATTCTTTTCTGATACTTCTTGAATTTATTCATATATTGATTAGTTCTTCAGGGCTTCAGTTAATTTTCCATAGCTGATATAAACTTTCCAAATCAATAAGAAGTAAAGTTGTAACTGTCTTGGGCTTCTTCATATTGGACTCAGTATTAGATATCATATCTTACATTTTCATCAAGTAGTATGCAGTTTAAATGCTTGATCTTTGGTCTAGAAGATTTTTAGATTTTATTGGAAAAAATAGTGCCTTCAATAAAAAGAAAATCTTTCAAAAGTAGAGTTTGGTATATAGCTCCACAACTTACTTTCAAATTCTAAAAACAATTATTACCAGAAGACAAGGTACAAGTATTTCACAAGGATCAGATTTCTTCCTCTTTTAAAAAAATCAGATACCTATTGCACCTACCAACCTTTTTTTTTTCAACAAAAAAGGCAAAACATTAACTCCGATGAAGTGATTTAAACCATCTAAACAACTGCCAACTGTGGCAGTAGAATAAGAAAAGTAAGTAGATTAAAGTTCATTAAAAAGACATGCTCTGGATGCTGATAAGGTACTCAGCAGAAAACCAATGTTAGTGCATTCTACTTGAATAAGTGCTTTGTAAAACCCAATTTGGCAAGTTCCACTCTTTCTCCTAGCATTGATTTTGGCCCACCTTTCTATCTCATATTTAGTGAGTGAGCAAAGAAGAAAAAAAATTCAATCTACATCCTGAAGTTAAAGTGACCCTTTTAAAGCCTGGTGCGTCCCCAGGTATCTGTATCTCTCGGCTAGTCCATCTTCTAATAAGCTTTGTGATTAGAAGCCAACTGAGAAGCCGGCTATTGATTCCTAAAGATCAGACTTGCATACCAATAACACACTTGAAAGATTTCACTGACTTAAAACCTTGTGTATGGCATTCTTGTAACATACTTAGACTGTTAATTCTAGATCTAGATCTTATTGTCTTTAACAGAGGAGGTTTATCTCCACTGTGGGTATGGTAACGCTCATTTATTAGAAACATCGACTCTACATGGTGTTCATAAAATTGGCAATGAAACAATTAAGTCTCAGTCAAACACTGTGAACATAAATGGCTTTATTTCTGAAACACTTGAGTAGACTAGACATGTGTAGATATAATCCTGTTAGATGCTTAATCTACAAGCAAGAAAACTAAATTTTGTTTCTTTTTTTTTTTTTAATTTTTTAATCATTATTTTTACTTTCTTAGGAGTGAATCAAACTGAGACCATATTAAACTAAACCCATTCAAAGAATTGACTTTTGGATATCAGAACAATGAAGAATCATGCCCTCTGGAATCCATATTTGCTGTACTTGAAAGGATCTCAATTTTTCTAGAGCCCTACAGTGCAGAATGTCATCTAATAGACTTGCAAACTGTCTTGCCTCTTGATTGAATAAATGGAGGAGACCACCTAGTGTTTGCTAAGTTGGAGTATTTGTAACTGTGATTATTCCTGGGTCAATTTATATTCCACTGAATTAATGAAGTCAAAAGACTTTATGGAGCATCAAGAATGGAATGGTTTATTGGACAATTTTGAGCATTTGGAAAAAAAAGGGGGGAAACATTTCAAAATACGCATCACCAGCGTTTTACATAAAAAATTAACACTGCATCCATGAAAAACAATGACGTGATCTACAAAAAATAAAATAATAATAATAGCCAAAGCCAAACAACATATCAGAGATGTTACGCCGCATGTAATTCTGCCGCACGGCACCCATGAGACACCATAGAAAAGTTGGGGAAACTTTCAGTCGGCAAACGCGCTTCTCTTAAACCACCTTACCTGTTGACTTTAATAAGCAAAAACAGTCACATTATCTTACCTTGACATTCTGTCTAATGTGCAGCGCCGGTTTTGCTCCCCACGTTCCTCTGATCTCTAGCTTTTTATGTGAAGATATATATCCGCATGCTTCGTCGCCGGCGTCGGTGGCGTTGACATAGTCAACCGCGACCAACGCTACCATCATTAGTACGACACCAGACAACGTGCGAGTAAGCTCCTTTCTCCGCGTCATGGTTAAGCGACAGTAAACCTCGTGAGATTAACTCACAATCCTCTAAGGTGTACCTCGGCGTTTAGCTTCTGTCATCCGAGACATTTTACTATTAAATTAAGCAACTAAACTCCTAAGTCGCAGCGAGTGTCTCCTCGCCGCTAAACAGCTTCGCTCTTCAGCATGGTTTATTTATGCCAGCACGTCAGTTGCACTGCCTCCCACTTATCAGACCCAATTAACTTGTTAGTCGTGATATTTTTATCTTCAAACCGGTCTGTTCAATATTTCATAGGGTTCCACCACCTGTCTATTTCAATTTAAAAAGAGGCACTACAAAGCACTTTGCAATGAAGCGTCCACCGAAATACAGCGAGAGAATGAAACAATAATTAGAAGGAGGGAGCACAGTAAGTAGAAGAGCCAAGGTGCGTGTGATAGCGCTGAGACGAAAGTGACTGTGAGAAGGGATTTGAATCAAATGCGATGGTGTTCAGACCTTAAATGCCGCTTTTAGTCCACATGTAGAAGTATGGTGTAGCCAGTGGTTAATGGAGTGCCCGTTTGCCTGTCGCAGTCGTTGGGTAAGTGATGTAACGCTCAACGCAGCGTTAGTGACACTCGCCTTTGCTCGAGCTTGACAAAAAAAAGTAAGGTGGCTGCCAAGTGTCAGCGTAATTAGTTTTGCTGTGAGGTTTTCCTTGGATTCTCCTACCGCGAGATGTCACCAGAATGCAGTGTGATTCCGAATCGCTTGCACCGAATAGCATGTTATCTATCTTTAAAGCCATACCAATGTATTTTCGACTGTATGACATACAGTTTATTCAATATAATATTTGTTCATGATAAATTTATTAAAATTTACTCTTGAAATAAATTGGTAGCAACCTGAGATGCAGAAAATTCTTCAGATTAAAGATGTCACAGAAGGATAAATATTTTGGAATATGCCAATATGCATATTGTGTCACTTTTTTTTCTGCATGTCTGCTGTTTCTGTTGCATTATAGTGTTCAAAGGCAAGGTATCAATGCAACAGCATTACAACCAGTATTTTGAGTCATTCACTTTTAGTCTGTGTGCTCATTCTTCTAGGTCATCTTCACTGCAGTACTGGTATTCAGTCTGCCAAACATTGTCATGAATATTCAGTATTTCAAGTGTCATATTAACAAAAACTTGAAACCCATATTTATATCTCTAAAGTTTGTGTAATGTTAGACTAACAATAAACACTTCAAAATGTCATTACATATACATAGCATTTTCAGGCTGTTGTGAGATACTAACAGAACTGCCATCATGAAGTTTGGAAGCACTTGGTCCCTTGTTCTCTTGTCTCTCGTGGGCCTCCATGTGGTGGCGCCAGAGGAAGTCAGCAAGGCCACTCTGCTGGACTCTCTCCCAGATGGAGGCCAACTGCAAGGCCCAACTGTAGTGACCGTTAGAACTTCTTTCATGGTAAGTTAACGTTTTCTGTGTCGATGAATATTATTGGCCTTTTGCCTTATGGTGGTTGATATTTTATTTTATTTTATTTTATTTTATTTATTAACTTTATTTTTGCATTAAAATTTAAAATGTAAGATTTGTCTTCTAATGCACAAAAATGTCATGAATAATGATTTGTATAGTCAGTGTTGTAAGCCAAGTTTAATATACTTGGCATGCTTAAAGTGTTGTGTAAAAATAGCTTGCAGATCTGTGGATTTTCCTTAATGGTACACAGGGGAGCGCAGAATTACATTTCTTTACTGAGCAAGTCTACACGCATAAAAGATCTTATTGAGGAGAGAGTTGTCTGACAAAGTTCATTGCCCCTCATGCCCTCAACCCCAGAAAAGCCCTTGCAAAATTTGCATGTGCAATAGATTTAAATAATGTTATTCTAAGTGAGGAGTCAAGGAATTTTATGGTCTTCTCTTTAATGTTTTCTTTGATTTCATCAAAATAGCTTAAAGACGTGTATAAGAAAACATATATTGTGAAAGATGGGTGAAACCATTTTGCTAAAATTCTTCTGCTCAGTTAAGATTGGGGCCCAGTAACTCGAAAGCATCGTGCTTTGCGAATAGCGATATCACATAGAGGCTACAAAGTATTATATGGGCCGAGTATGGGCGAGTTATGGAATCAAGACGCTTACGCTCGGTCACAACGTGCGATGCTTTCGAGTTACGGGACCAAGCTCTCCATAGTCAGCAAGTGTCTGATCTCAGTGGGGATGGATGGGAAAGGGGTTAGAGGCCAGTAAATGGGAGGGGGGGGGGTGAATTGAAAGAACCATCTTTTTGGCCAGATAAGGTCCCCATTTTAAAAATCAGAATTTCACCTTGTGGGTTCAATAACATTTGTCACATGGTCAACTAAGGGGTGTGGATAGGTCAACTATTTTCAGAAATAGAATCCACCCCCACCCCCTCCTTCTTCGAAATTACTGGCAACAGTGTGAGAGTTACTTTCATAAGTGAGCTTAGCTGATTCAAGTAGTATGCAGAGAAGTGTTGCGTTAAGAATGGTTGGCCTATCTTCAATTTAAATACGCTTTAGTATTTAAAATGATAATTTCAGATAATGCACAAAGATGTATCTACATAGTTAACTGTGGAGCCAACATGCCTCACCACCTGTTTGTTATTATGATACCCAATCTTGCACGTGCTCTCTATCTCACTTCAGACAAGATTCATGTATGCAAAGCAATTTGATTCCATAAACCCGAGAAGATCCCTAAGTACACACATAGTCTGATACTTGTACAAATCTAAGGGGATTGTTTTGGCTGGCCTGGTATGTTTGTGTGTGTTCTGATCAAACAGTGTGTTTACTGCTGTGATAAGAACGATCAGAGACGGGATAGAAGGGATATATCCATGCAGTAGCTTAAGACAGGACATTGGCTGTGTTCACATTGGTTATAAATTGAGTCTGTTCTGAAGGGGTACAGTTTTTATTTTAGAGGATAGAAACTTCTCCTCAATAGTTTCTGTTTACTTCTCTGGGGGCATATTTACACTTTGGATTACTTATTTCTTAACACTATAGGTTTTAAAATTTGAGGCTTGGGAGAAGGGATGTAATCTCATTTTATTTTTATAAATAATGAGGTTTAGAATGTTGGGCTGTAGATGGTAGACGTTCCTCACTATCTGTGTATAACTTGTACGATTTGTAAACGTGGGTATTTGCTGTTTTCCTTTTCGATATGAACAGGGGGAATGATAACAGTACCTGTGAGATTATGAGCATTTAACTTTCAGTTAATTTGCTTCTCTGAACATGATAAGATATATGCAGTTCATTGATGAGATTAAAATGTATTTATATTTGCATCTGTGACTTGGTAACTCATCCTTTATATACCAGCCAGTGACTGGTTTGCTCAAGAGACTCTGATGTGATATGCTGATGCAACTTTTCCACTTTTTCATCTATTTTTATCCCCTGTTTGCCCATACTCCTCCCATTTTCCCTCCCACCGTCATCCTTTTTTCACCTTATCCCCCTGTACCCCCCCCCCTCTCTTTTCAACCAGAACGTGTAACCCATCCTTCTGTCTTTATTTGCAAAAGGGTTCTTGTACAAGTGAGCCATGTGATGGCATTATCATGCTCATATTCAATGATTTAATAAACCAGTCACTGGGTTCATCAAAAACCCAGAACCCTTCAGCAGTTACTTTTGGCTCTCCCCCCTCCTGATTTCTATAGAAATAGAAGTTGTTTCAGATTAGATGCATGACATGTTAGCATTTACATTTACAAGGGAATTGTTTTTCGAGAAAATTATGAGAAATTATCACCAAGAGGGATATATGTTAATGAATTTAATACAGCATGCGAACTCTAAATGATGTCATGGATGCAATCCCATGTGGATTAATAAGAATTAATCACCAGAAGTCCTGACCGAAGGACATAAAGGATAGAAATTTCTATAACCTGGCATTTGAATTGAAGGAATATGCGTTTATTGCGTTCAAGAGGCCGGAGGTGCAATGATGTCACCGCTATGTTCAATAAGTGGTTTGTGGACGGAAACGACCGAGAGTAATGAAAGGTGCATTTACATTCTAGTTGGCAATTTAATTGAGATTTGAAGAGTAGAATGACCAGTTGTGATGGAAAGTGTGTCTGCACTCCAGTTGTGATGACTTAATTTGATTAAGTCCTTGTTTCCAGTCAAACTGAACATGGATTTGACCAATTTCAGCACTGGCCTATAATTATGCCCACAGCAGAAAACTTATCTCATGGTACATAGCTTGGCTTTATTGAAAGATACAAAGTTTTATGTTTTAGCCATAAAACTTGTGAACCAAATTCATTGATTAATCACCAAATGAAGTCCTTTTTTGTCATCTTAACCCCTGTAAATAATTTAGCCAAAACCTGCAGACCTTTATGAGTTTAGCAGAAGCATTTTAAAAAGAAAATAATGTTGACAGAATGTGAAGTGTGTTATCTAGTGCATGTTGTGAAATGTTTGCCATTGTATACTTTATATCAAGTGTACAGTGCAAGAAATTTGAGGACCATATTCTGCCCTTGTGTAAGCTTAAGTTCCCACCTGCGATAGAATGCGCCCCAAGTAGGACTCCACAAGTATGATTTTCAAAACTACATACGACAACACAGTTAAAACTTAGTGCACAGTGGCCATAACACCGCTTTTGATTCCGCGGGGAACATGAAATCTGTTGCTTGTGTCCAATTGCGCTGAAAGAAATTTCTTTCTTCGCGATCAGATCCGTAAACAGCAAATAGTTCTTCACCTATAAGTTTGCAGTTTACTAGAAAAACATCCAATGAATCAATAATCGGCTCGAGCACTGAACACGGAGTATATGATTTAAGCCTTTGTTCACCTTTTCATCATTAACAGTCCTCAATAGCGGATTGAATAAAGCTACCCCTGTAATGGCCAGTGAGCTAGGTGGGATCCAATTCCCAATACCTTTAATAAAGGGCTGTATTCTCATCTGAGGGTCAGTTTTCCAGGTAGGCAGATCTGACCAGTATTGACCACACCTTGGACAAAGCCACTGGTGCTAAACTCATTAGTCATTGCCAGTATCAAATTTTTGCTTTCTTAAGGAAAGTAGTCAGGAAAGTCCAGTCTGGTCATTTGCCAGTGTGTTGTTTGTGATAATCATTTTCTCAACTCATCTTGTGTCATTTCCTCTGGCATGTTGAGGTATGTCTGACCTGTATTGCCCAATAAATTTCCATGCTGTCTAATATTTCCAATTTAATTGGTCATTTTCCCCAATCAATATCTTTTTTCCCAAATATGTTGGAGATGGACATTTATTTTTCTTTTGTGGTTAGTACCTTCAGTTCATTTAACCTCGGTTATATTATGTCACTGATATAAATGAAAAGATGGCATGTCACAGAAATTGTGTCAGACATTTATTGTAAATTGTTAAATCCACAGGCTATCAAGTGTCCTGTGGTCAGTTTAAGAGGGAAATGGTCAAAGAGTGTCCTCAGTCACCTGGGGATGGGTTTATTAACTTCATTGTTATTAACAGAGACATTTGTTCTTACATTGATAGTGTTATTTGATTCCATTTCAAAGGAATTTTATGTGCTATAGCAGTTTATAACTCTTTGTCCAACCTAGAACGGTGATTTCTTAGTCAGAGCAGGTAAACTCTGTATTAAATGGACTAAAATTGTCACTTAAGGAGTCTAAGATCTTTTTTTCATGTGGATTAGATAATCCTCATTATTTTTTAATTGCCTTATGAATTGAGAAGTCCTGTTGAAATGGGAATGAGTCAGAAAAATATTTCCTTTGTAGTCAGTGCCATCTCTGAAAAGATAACATTAGTGTCTGATGGTACCATGGCCCATAGGAGCCTCCTTGTTTGTCTTTTTGAAGCTCTTTTTCAAAGACCAATCTAACAGGGTTCTGTTACTTCAGTTTCATTCTGGCCTCTCAAGAGACAAAAGTCAATATTTTGCAGCACCAAATAGCCTTTCAGATGACAAAAATGACATGGTCATGTCAGTTTAGACTGCTGTGAGGACCTTTGGTCAAAACTGTTGACGAACATGTTGGCTTCAATGGCCCATGGTACTACGATGGCTTTGTGTGGTCTTTGGCATCAGTATCAGTAATAGTGAGGTTACTTTCTGTAGTGGCCATTATGTCCAGTCTTGTTACATGACACTGTTGTTTGACAACACAGTAAGGCAGTGTTGTTTGTGTGCATATTAATACAGAGAAGGAGGGAAGGACCGTCCTTTTTGATTAAATTGAAACACTTTGAAGTTATTCTTAAACATGATATGATATTGTGATTGCTAGATTGAAACATTTGTGTTGAATAGAACTTGAATAGTGTGGAATTCTAATTATGTTGTGTATTTTGTATGTCCAGCATGTTGCTTTTTGCTCTTTCTCAGGCTTGAGACCATCTTTTTTCCTGAGCTGTTTCTTACTGATTCATTAATAACCAAAAATGAAATTTATAATGGAATACTTTTTCCAAAACCCTTTGTTAGACTTTGACAGAATGCACAGTTTCTGGGAAACTGGATATATTAAAAAAAAAAAGGATTCATGCTTTTGTATCTGGAAAAAGTTGAATAATATTCCCCTATCCACAATGGAATAAATTATTTCCTGAAATTTTCTGAGAAAAACAGGCATGGTATGGCAAATGTTCTTTTGGGTGTTTTTCCAGGAATGCTTGTGGCCTTGAACACACTCAATTTTGTTTAAGAAGGGAGGAGGAGCAAAATTACCAAATACTGTGTAGTTAGGAAAAGCATCTTATTCTTAAATGTAATATCATTAGCTAAGGTTTAAATGGTGCATTAAGGCAATCCCAAACATTAATTCATTTAGTCTAAATGTGCTGTTTGAACCAATTTGGGGAATCTCTAAAATAGCAAAAAAAAAAGCCAATTCCAAATTTACACATTCAGGAAGTGCCCATGCAAGCACTGTTGGTGAGATCATTGGTAATAAGGATGTACCAAAAAGCTTGGTAAACTTGACATTGCCATGTCTTTCTGTTAAAAAAATTCAGATTGGTGAGGCAAAACAATCATCATTTTGCACCTCTGTCTAACATCTCTAGAATTGTATTATATGTCTTTACCTCAAAAACTGCTATATCTTCCAAGAAAAGTACTTAGAAATAATTAAGCAAAGCCATTGCCCTCAGTTCTTGGTATAATGTATAGTAGGAATATATTCTTCTGTTGAAATTGATAATGATTTATGATAACTTTAATTAGGGGCATATATGAGTGCGAGCGCCACAGGGATCAGTTGATGGAAGATGGCATTTTTTTGCCAGCCGTATTGATTCTAGGAATTAAGCCAAGATACCGCATGATCAGCCTTTTTGAATAATACTTAATTATTGATTGAATAATCAGACCTCGTAATGCATTATCTGTTAAATTGGAAATGAGTTGGACTTGTCGGCTGGGAAGTATCATGTACTTTGTGAAACTCCTTTCTGCCATTAGCAAATAAAAAAGAAAAAAAATGTGGGTTATCAAACACTGCATCATGCTTTGTGACATTACTGGCTCTTACGTACAGTGCTATAGCGTGCAATTGCCAATAATTGCACCAACTGGAACCCCTTTTTTTCATGCAAAGGTTACGGTACTCTAAGAGAGAGCCTGCCATGCAACAGTTTATAATTAAAATCTATTTCTTTGGCAGCCAAGGAGCTACCACCTGCCTTCTCTATGCTTAGCTTAAAGTGACACCACAATAAATGAATAAAATAGGAGGTTTAATAAAGAAAAATCCTGCACTTTGTCGGGCAATTTTAGTAACTGTCAACTTATTTAAGAAGCAATTTGTATAGTTTATTAGAAAAAGTAAATGGAAATGATCCACTTCTCAAAAACAATTGCCTGCTGCCTGTTGTTGACTTTGACTGTATGACCAGGTCATTGCATAAAAATGTTCTGTAAAAACAGATTGAAAAGATCAAGTATTATTTGCTTGGTTTAGCCACATAAACTTGCGACAACATTCATGGCTTTCTTGCTGCACATTTCTAGAATGTGTGGTAAATGGTAAGATCAGCTTTGCAGAAACCCTTGATAACATTTGAAGTCTTACAGCACTTTGTTTTTCACTGTATTTAAGTTTTTATGGCTTAATGGGAGCTTCATGGCATAATTATGTAAGAAATGGAACTCTTGTGTGACATTAACACCTCTTTACGCTGAGTCCTGTTGTGGCGGTCCAGGTGTGTTGTACACCTGGAGGTACGAGATCAATAATTGGTAAATATTGACTGGTTCAATTAGTTCATTACATGACATTGTGTGGTATAGGATGCCTGATGATTTTTGACTGGAGTTTCTTTGTCATTCAGGTGCTAGCTCCAAGTCATGAATTGATTTTGTTGAATGTGATCTATATTATTTATAACCTTTGGCAATTTTTTTTATTATTTGACTGGTTTCGTGTAGACTTAGTGCGTCTGGACATGTAATAATAATGATTATTTCAACATCCATTATTTTGAAATTTCAACTTCAAATGCACCAGTTCTGCAGACTGGTTTGTGGACAAGATACATACTTTGAAACATACCCACAAATATTCAATTGGAAATATCAAAATAAAATGCGGCTTTTCAGTGCTCTCTGTTTTTCAGTAAGAACTAGAAAAGACACAGCATATACTCAGCACATTAACCAGTATTGACAACACTCTCTATTTTAATCCAGTTCATTTGAGTTAATATCCTCCCAGTAGAAATTGGTTAAGATTTTCAATTCCTCAACACCAAAACTGGTGTACCTCGTTAAAGAAGACACCGCTTGTTGCACTCCCCCTGCCTCCCCGAGACTGATTATGCAACGTGGCACGGGCTTCTTGTTGTGATCTCTAATTTTCTCTGGTGCACGACAAATGTTTCACACATGTATGTTAAGTCATTAACATCAGTAATGAGTACAGGTAAGGAACACCTACTCTTTAAGTCTTATAGGATTTACTGGTATAGCAGATTCTACCTGTACTACTGTGTTTACTTTAATAATGAGCTTAATGTGCTACCTGCCAGAATGTGCACCTGACCTGATTACTTAATTCAGCTGAGGGTTGTTAAATGAATTTTTGAAAAGGGGGGTGGTGGTTAAAAAACCCTACCCTACAGTCCCTTACAGTTACTTAATGTACTGAACTGTGAATAAATATGGTGATTACTTGAAATTTTCAAATGTCTAAGTCATTTTTTAGATTTGCCATAAGCTGAAGAGAGCCCAAGTCAGCATAGCTTTTACATTTGAAATTTAATAAAGCCAGTGGTTTGATTGCCTGTAAATGGACTGCAAATGTATTTTCTAATTCAAAGTCGTGGTCCTTATCTCGTTGAGTGTTAAATTAGCATGGATATCTTATAATGTCTTCAACCTTTAATGGAATTATACAACTTAGGATGTCACAAAACATCTCAAAAGAAATTCATATTTTATTTGCATGCACTTAAAAAGTCTCTAAGCAGCCCGGTGGTCTCATGGTCTTATAAATAAAGCATTCGCAGCAGGGAAGGGCTGTATTAATATATTAAATCTCTTCATATGTAATTTTTAAGTCCTGATCTAAATAGTTTTACACATCCAAACATAATTACCACATCGTTTTGATGTTCAAACATGTCAGCTATGGTAATATTGAAAATATTGCCATGGTAGGGGGTGAAATACTCCCCCCATTTCAGTTGATCTGAAGAGTCATGCACTGGATCACCCCCTCTTAAAAGGTGTTGAATTGACCCTTAAAAGGTGTGTGTGTCCCCCCACCTCATATTACATGAACTCATTTGTGCTAGGTTTTGGTAATCTAGGTTTCATTTCAATGTAATCGTATTGTTCTCTTTGGCGTGCCCATTTTTGCTTCAAATCAGTTGGTTGTTGCCTTGTTTGTACCACGGTATGCGTATGTGTGTTCATTCCCATGCTTATGGCAGATACGAGCATAATGATGAATATGTATTTAGAGAAAATGAATGAAGTAGAAGGGGTGCTTCAATCATGGTTGGAATGATTGCAATACCATCAGTGCCTTTGATTGATAAAGCACTATTCACATGTGATTCATCTTAAATCTCAAGTCCCCTCTACTCTTTTCAGCCTTTGAGTACTACCACCCCCCTTTGAATTTATAATTGCTTAGAATTAGGATCCTCAACTGTCTTGTTAACTGAGAAACCCAGCTTTCTTGTGTGCATTATTATTTTTGCCAAATTATGATATTAAAGCAGCTGTGTACCAAACTCTCTAGCTACAACTGCTCCCTCTAAAACTCCAGGAGCAACTCCCCCCCCCACCCCACTCAGTAACAAATACCCCCCCACCCCACCACCACCACCCATTGACAAATGTACCCCAAACCACTAAACTATAGCTACACCGCTCACCCCCTCCAGGACACCCTCTCCTCCCATTGATTTTCATCTTCCCCTCTGCCCTATCAGGTCATACCCCCACCATTTCCATTTACTCCTTCACCCACTCTTCCAGTAACAAACATACGGATATTTTAAACCCTTCAATTTAAACACCCCCTCCCACCTGCTCAAATAATAACTGCACTACCCCCCCCCCCCCCACCAGCACCCTCACCCTACCCCCTCAAGTTACAAATGCATTGCCACCTCCCTTCCTTTAAGCATTTTAATCTTGATATATCTGTTTGGAAAGATTTTATTATTCATCTCTTTGCTCATGCCACACTCTTAGAACATCAAACAATTTGAAATTTTTGTTGGCCATAAGCACCTTTGTGATCGCCTCTGTTTCCTAACTCTTCTTGTTACCAAAAGAAATGTGTGGGTGGGTGGGTCCGTCTGCGATGCTAATTAACCAATGTTTATACACACAGTGGAAATGTAAATTAGATTGGCATCATCGAGTGCCTTACTCATGGTTTGCATTCTCAACGATTGTCTGATCTATATGCATGCAAGTGTGCAGACCCCTTGAGCGAAAAATCTTTTGTATCACAAGTGGCTTTATTGTATTGATTTGCCATCGCCTAGGACAACACTGCGGATTCAAGTTTGGCAAACTTGGTTGTGCTGGAGAATGGTTTGGATAATACCACTAGACAATTTAATTACAATCACTAGTTGTTCTTGGGTTCTTATAGTTTGTGTCTGTGCGTATTTTTGTTTTTTCTTGAATGAAGTTTTGATGTTCATATAGCCAAGCTGTTTTATTGTACCTCAGCCCATTTTTTTTTTAATTGGTGCAATGAATGTAGCATATTACATATCATGTCCATTTTAAACATTTTATTGTATTACCGTCCACAAGGCCATTACTAAGTATATATTGAAAGCTGATATTATTGCTGGGTTTTGATTTTTGAATTGGAAAATGGTTTGGTTTGTTTCTAATATCTTTATTTTCTTAACACCTCAGTGCCATGACTTCTTTTTTTCTGTCTAGTGCTCTAAAGAGCCACTGAACCTTATCAAATTTGACTGTTTGCTGACTTATTTAAGCAGCATTTAATGGCGTTATTATTTTTATGTAGGCAGTAACATGACGCTATTGTCTTCAATGGGGAATTGCATTATTTTGCTGTACTGGTAGTGGATTCTTTTATTTTGCTCCTTATCTTCAATGTTTTTGAAAAAGCTGGCTTTTTCAACGCAACAATAGTATAAAATATTATCACCAAACCAAAGAAATACCATGTTATGCTTTAAGAAGTCCCAATTTAGATTCAGTTCAGTGATTCAATATTCTGGTCCTGAAACAGTTTTGATAGGCCAATTCTGGATCCTGTAAAGGAAAAAAATGTCTTAGAAAGAAAAGGTTGGCAGATTTGAACTCTGCCATTGATTGCCTTCATGTTTGTCAATGGAAGGTTCGCTGAATGGACAGGTTGCATATTGGGGAAGATGAATATCTAAGTCACTGATGTTGTTGTGTTATATAAATTCATGCAACAACTTCAATTTAAAAAAAATGTCAGTAATTACAAAAGCGGGTAATATTTAGTAAAATCTTCTACAAATACATGGCATTTACAATTAACTGGTTAACTAAACCTCATCTGTACCAAAGGGCAATGAAAAATAATCTGAAATGTTTCAGTGTGTTGAACTATTGAGAATGGCAAAAAAAAAAGTCAGGTAATTTATAAACTTTTGTTTGAGGACTTTTAATGGACTCCTAGTCATGGTAATGGTACAGATTCCCAGTTCCTTGAAAATGTTAAACTTCGATCAAAGACCTCGGGTTAGTAGAACATAAATTAAAACTTCGATGTCATCTTCTAAGTGTTGACAGTCTCTCATCAAAGTGAAGTGAATTTAAGTGCCTTATGAAGATGTACTTAAATGTTATATGCAAAGACAGAATAAGAGATCCCAGATCCATTGTCCACCTTTAAGTGTGGACACAAGGTCATTAGACCATATGCTGAGCGCCTTATGAAGATTAACTCAAGTTTAGGTCGTTGACAGTAAATATATGACACTAGAGTCAGAAGTCACTTAAAATCTTAGACTCCACGACAGTAAACACCTAATTGCAGCCTGGATCCTCTTGTAGACGTGAGCATATTTGAGTACAGTAAGTTATTCATGCCCAATTGATACCAGTTTGTTTGCCAAGACATTGTGCCTCAAAGGAATCAGCTTTGAGACATTGAGTATATGTTCTTGTTAAAAATTAACAAATAATGTTTGATAAGTGCAGTTGATACATGATGTTAATTAGTGCATTCAAGTAATTTGATGGCTTTTGAAGTGCATAGATGTTGACATTTCGACAGATACCAACAGGTACCAGCTCTCTGTCACTCTCCAATATTGATCATACCCCCTTGGCCCATCCCCTCTGGAGAAAAGAAAACCAAATTATATATATATATATATATATATATATATATATATATATATATATATATATATATATATATATATATATATATATATATATATATATATATGATATTTTTTAAAAATAGTTGTGAATATACCAAAATATCCCTTCTCACATATTTGCTAATATGCAGTTGGTTCAAAGACATTAAGAATATGGATAGTCTATCACACACACACACACACACACACACACACACACACACACACAGGCATGCATGCATGCACAAACACACACATACACTGATAATGATAAATTTACGAAAAAATTCCTGTTAAGAACTTTCCTTCAAAGTGGGAATCTAACCTAAGCAGTGCACTGTTATTCAGCTAAAAGAAAAATTTTAAAAATGAAGATGATGATTTGTGATTATTAGCAGCCAACCTCTGATCTTGAACAAAAGACGGTTAAAAGAGAAATTAAAGATTCAAGACACAAAAAAAAGCTCATGGACATCTTCTAAGATTAGGTTGACATCAAGGGCAGTTTGAAGGCTTTGTGGATGGCACAGGATCCTAAAGGATGGCAAAATATGCCCCAGGGCAAACTTGGATGATTTTCTAATTAAGAAACTAATTAATTAGATAAACCCTCCACACCCCTATATAACCCGAGGGGTCTTGCTCTCCTAGAATTTAAAGTTGGTTCATAAAAATTTTCATGGTGTATTTTCGATTTGTTTAGCACTTAATTGAAGAACTTGTTGGAAGAAGCAATTGCTGGTTAAATTAAGCATGCACATTTGTGAAAGCGGTCCAAAAGCATTCATGATGGTGCTTTAGTTGAAAACATTTTGGAAAAAAACAACTCACCAACACAGTTTTGTTTCTCAAGTAGATTGCTGTCATTTTTTAAAAAGATGTAATCATTGTTTCTTATATTAAGTTCAAATTTTTTCTGCAAGAAGATGCTACAAAAGAGAGCAAATGAAAACATGACTACAGAAAAAATTATGGGATAAAGTTTTACAAAAAAAAAAGCAGTATAGAATAAAAGCAGAATGTAGCTTTATCAGGGAAAGTAATTTCACAATGAAATCAAATTTCTTTTTGTCAGGTAAAATATACATTAACGATGCAGACAGACGCCAGCTCTTTGGTTGCTAAAAAGTGTGTTTCCAGTCTTCGACAACTATCTTCGTGGAATACTTGCTACATTGCTGTATGTTCAGACCAAGACAAAAATATGAACTGGTATAGGTTTGAATGACACAATGTAGACATCCCAAGCCTACATAATTATTTTTAAAGATAAGAGTTTCCAGCTCAGCAGTAGACCAACGAGTTATCATCTTAACTTTGCTTCAGACAATTAGATCATTGATGAATTTTATTTCTTGCGCAGTGACATATCTTTACCCAGGCATTTGTATTGGTCTTTACACACTGGGATTTCTGACTAGAGCAACCAGCTTTGGCAGACATTTGAGCTACTTTGAAAGTGCTCAATGAAATTAACAGTCAACCCGAGACAAATCTTTTGTCTGTCTCTACGCAAACGGAAGATAGCATTGTGTTTAAGCAAAAGATGTTTCTATTACCCCATGTCATTTCTGCATAGCGTTCTCTACCAATGAGATCAAACAGTCGACCGTAAACAAGATGTTTCAAACTGTTTCTACAGAAACAGCAGATAACATTATGTTCTGAGAAAGAGCCATGGTTTCCCAAAGGAATTAGAACAAAATTGCTCAGACGGTTGGTAACTTAACCAAGCCATTACTTTTTTTTTTTTTTTTTTTTCGCTGGCATCTTTGTAGGTTTCAGATGTGCGGACTCTCTGTGTAGCTTCAGAAAATGAGCATACCTGCCAGGATGCATGAAAGGGGTTTCCACTTAATTTTGAACTTGGGTTAATTTGGAAACCAAATGATAAACACAAAGGTCATGTATGTTGTAATGAGAGGCTGAATTAGAGTGTGGGTCATTTTTCATGAAAACGCACCCTGGAACCCCCTACCACACCAGTTTTGCAGTTGTGGAGATACACACTGCATGGCGCTATATTATGTCATAGAATTAGCAGCCATGTTGCACCAGCGCCATACATCAATAAACAAAGGTGAACTTTGCGACTCCATCACACCACTGTTTGTTGATTTTCCATCATCTTTATTTGCATTTTTTGACCTCTTGGACATTTTGCTTTGTCTCAGTGGGCTTCTTTTGATTTGTGGGTACGTGTGACTAAATATCCTTGTATGCGTGTTCTGTAGACTGGAAATGTGTGAAAATCACTGGCAGAGCCAATCAATATAATTGCTTTGCGATCAAACCTGCCGAAAGAGGAGTCCTTTTATAAAGCAGTATCAGATCTGTCAAATAAGTAGACCTTTTTAGTGAAAAGGTAAAGCCGTGCAAAATGAGATTCTGTCTTCCTCATGAAGACAGTTGGTATCATAAAACATTTTGGGCGTATTTCTTTCACCATTGCACTGAAATGTATAAGTCAAGCGGATGCTGGAATAATTTGATCAATGCAGATGATAGTAGAATGGCAAGTGGAATTTTTTCCCTAGATTAAACGTGAACTAAGGCACGGCTGTGGCTGTTATATACTCCCATTAAGTCATCACAGCAAACGGGGGCTGACTTAACAGTAACTGTGTTACGTCACAGGCATTAAGATTTTACGGACGATCGACTCTATTTGCATATGGGATATTGCTGTTATTGTGTTTTCATTTCATTAATCACGGGTCATCTGCAGTCATTACTCAGGTAACCCGCGGCATGGGACGTCAAAGTCATGCCAGTGGCTTTATTTACAAGTTCAACAACCATGGAATTTTCTCTCTGTTGTGTTGGTTCAGATGCCCATTTCGAGCCATGTCATGGGCATGGCAGGGATCGTTTTAAATACCATTTATGGCAGAATCGTATTTAAAAAATGTGTAGATAATGAAAAAAACATGTAATGGCAAATTTTCAGATTCACTAATATCTAAATATATAGAATTTAAAAAGATAATGCTTCCTTTAAATAGTTGTTGTTAGCAGCATAGGTAAGGGTTGACTACATATTGAGACTAAGATGACAGACATATACTCAATTATTTATTGAATATTGGGAATTATGATGGTAATGGCAAAATTGAGTGAGCAGAGGCATAACCCCTTTCTCATGCTCATGCAACTGAGGCATGCGATTAAGGGATGGACCAGTTTTCCAAAACATTTTTTTTCTTTTTCTGCCTTAAGTTACTCAGTAAGAACAGAAGTAACATTTAATGTCACATAGGAAAATAAAGTGTAACAGAGTAGGAGGGGGCAGAATTTGAAATTACCACTTGTTAACAATCCTCTGATTGGATCTAGATGCTCACACCTGCCTGTTAGGGTTGCCACGAAAAACAGTCTTATCTCTGATAAACAAGATGATAAGGGATAAGCAAGCTTATTAATATCAAGTTCAACTAGGTATAGATTTGCTGACAGATTTAGTTGACATTTTTCTGCTTGCTGTCAGGTTCCAGGTGTTAACACTGTAACAAATAACGTATATCCGTCTATTTACTGACCCTTGTATATAAAAAATTAATTGGCAGACTTATCAGCCTTATTACGAGCACCTGTTGCATTTTATATTACCTTAACTAATCACATGAAAACACATTGGTAAATTGCAATATCTAAAAATAGGTGCTATAGTCTGTGCTATATGGGTAAACATATACTGTAGATAGTGACCTGTATAAATACAACAAAAGAATTGTTCAAAGGGCAAACCAAACCTTTTTTTATTATCCTTTGGGTCGTGATATTTTTTGTTGCATCAAGCAGTAAAGAGATTTTCTGATTATCAGCAGATTTCTGATTTTTGGAAGCAAAAAACATCATGTTTGATATCAATGCAGGTGGCTCCCTGGTCCCCACGCCATATTTTCGGACTTTTTCACTAAATGGCAGTCTCATCCCTCATCAAGGGAAAGAGATATAGATTAGGGACTGACAAAACCTCTGTGAAATGCCCCTAGTCTACTGTCTGTTTTAAGAACAACCATCTTTAGGATTAGCCACTTTGTTCCAATGGCCTATTGACTACCTGATACAATCTAATTGAACACTAGGTGGCCTATTATGCTCCTAATAGCCATCGAGTCGTATTACTGACCAGTGGCCGAATTGATGCCCGTTATGAAGGCTAGGTCCAGTTAATAGAGGCACATTCTATGGAGTAGATTGAATGGATATGGGAGTCCTGCTGTTAAGTGCTGAACCGCACATTTTGCCATTTATAAGTTATATCCTTTTTTGGGATGGGAAATTATTTTGTGTTTGGTAGGGTGTTGGTGATTGGGAGGAGGGGGGGGGTCCAAATTTTATTTTTTAGCATTATGTAGATTTTACCTGATTTTACAAAGTGCTATGTTATGTTACATTATAGCATTGCCACAAGTAGGAAATAGACAAATATATAAAATTACATAGAGCTATGATCCCAAAAGTTACACGGATATAAATAAAAGTTGTCCTTGATAATTAAATATATATATATATATATATATATATATATATATATATATGATTGTTATTGTTTTGGAATTTAAAAAAGAATCACCATTTCAACACTTCTAACACCCAGATGATATTTCTTGTATTTCAGTCAGATTTCAGGGGCGGATCCAGAGATATTTTCTGACATTCTTCCAGATTATCTTTGTTGATCCATCCACAATTTTTGACCGTCTTCCAACAGAAAATAATTAGATACCCGTCAACGTAAACTTGAAAATCTGACCGTCTTCCGGAAGACCCAGAAGACCGTCTAAATCCGCCCCTGGATTCATATAAGCAACCATGTCCAGCTTGTAAAAATTCTCATAACAAAACCTCTTGACCAGTCTTCATCAGTACTGACCATAGTCCACAAAAATCCCATTTCCAGTGAACTTTCTCTTCAGTGATGAAATTTTAATAATAAAGGCTCACATCAGAAAGGGAAAAGTGGTTTGAATGGAGGCGGGACACGTATTATTAGCCATTTTTGTCTGCCATTGTTTTCGAAGCTCCAAAAGCCTTGGGGCCCTGACAGTGACCACAGTAAATGTGGGAAAGTTCAGACTTCTTTATTAAGAAGCTCACAAAATGACTTTCTTTTTTGTTGTTGTGAAATGTGGTTTGTCAAGAAGATGACACCAATTGAAATTGACCTAGTGACTAAAGAAGAGCAACTTAATTCATACCAAGTTTATCTGAAACTTTGTCTTTTTTGGGTGACTTGACAAGCACACCCACTTTATTTTTCTTAATAGTTTTTAGCCATGACTCTAGCTAACAATCCTATCATAAATTAAAGGGAATCAAATAATATAAATGTTTCCAACTTCGTTAACATTTGTTGTCATGGCAACTGCTAGTTTAATTGTGTTACTTAATGAATACTCGATCTTTACTTTAAAATGACCAAACTGGCGAAAGGAAGATAAAGCCAATCAAAATTAAGTTTACACTTCCAGGCAATGTCATTGTTAAGGTTAGAATAAAAGGTCATTCCTGAAGTTGATTACTGGAAACGAGCATGGAAAAATGTTAATATATCAATTTTTCAAGTCTTTACTTTGTCCCTGGTGGATGAGGTGGCATTTTTATGGCAGTTGAGGATTAAAAGATCATCAAGGGGAGAGAAATCGAGTGATCAATCACCAATTAAATCGCAATAAAACGAGATCACATTTGCTCGGCTGGAGCTTCTAGATGCACACCCCTTGGCTTGAATTTCAGATCGGTGCTGTAGTAGTGAAGAAAAATGATTTACATCGCATTGTGATGGGCCACATTTTATTCAACAGTGTTCATCCGAGCGGGTAGTTTACAAAGTTTTCCTTGTAGATTTGTCAACGTGATTTAGATTTATCTGTATAGAGGTAATGATTAAAGAAATTTTAGACTTGTCTTTGGAGTTCACTCAAGATAAGAAATGGATCTAGTTTTTATTTTTTTATTTTTTTTTTTTTTTGTGTGTGTGGGGGGGATAGATTTCAATGCTCACATACATGTGCCTGCATATTGTGTACTACTTTCCATTAAACTGAATCAGGTAGCATTTTGTGTAAAACCGAAAACTTTTTTACTGAAATTTGATCAATGTAGAAGTGCATTTTCCATCAATAAGTGTTTGCTGGTACTTATGCACATTTTTACTCCTCTGGTGGGCTTTCTTTGCAACTAAGAATATATGCTAGTGTTTCATACATCTGAGTCTTGCTTTTAATTAGCACCAATTTCTTACATATCATGATTAAATACTACATATAGGCTGAACACACATTTAAAGTCATGTCATTATATAATGTAAAATTAATTATTATTACCAGAATCTTGTTTTCTTCACCACTTCAAACGGATAATAAAAATGACTTGATTGCATTCATATAGAAGTTGATTTTCACCAGTGCATCAAAATATTAGTAGTCTATAATCCCTGCAGTCAGGCTCAGTACTGTATGTATTAGGCCCCATTCAGAATAGGGGACTAACTAGTCCGAGGATCAAATATGGCGACCCACTAAAAAGCTTGCCGTCTAATATGCTAATAGATACTGAATAGATATCCTCTTGGGAAGTATACAAGTGGGTCGGCCATATTTGGAACTTTGACTAGTAAGTCCCCTATTCTGAATGGGGCCTTAGATTGGGTTTATAAAAACAAGTTAATCTGGTGTTGTTATTGCTTAATGTGTGCTAATAGGGATGTGGAGGGGGAGGAGGGCCTGCAGGGGGTTTGCACTTCCAAATTATGTAATGCAGGAGGGGCTGTTGCAAAATCAGACTTCCCCAAATCCCAAATACTTCATGTATTCAACTAATTCTTAGACGTGTATAATAACTGTCACAGATCTGTAATATGATGTGTAATGGGACCTGTGGATTTGCTACATGGGCAATTAAGAGGGTAGGGAGTAGCCCCCCCCCCCTTAATCACCGATCACAAAGATTAAAACAGCTCAATCACCAATCACCAAGATATATTCAGGCCAATCACCAATCACCAAGAATTCTTGAATCGTGTTTCACGCAGAATATTTGGCACAAATAACGCATCACACTCGAAAAATAAGGCCAATCACGCGGAACGCAAAAGGTATTCCCTATCCTCAATGAAGGGAATCACCTTGGATAAAGTATGTTGTTAGTTAAAAATGAAAAGCGATCAGAATTTAAGATAATTTGATGATTTTCTCCAAGAAATATTGGTGTACCAGACTTCTCTCTCACCAAAATGCTAAATTGCCATGTGTTGAATATCAGTGACAATGCGTCGAGTATAAAACCTTTAGCATCACCATAGGGTAAAGAGCTGAAGGTTAATCCAAAAACTCATCATGTCTTCAGCGGAACGAGGTATACGCCAAGGCTGTTTTTAAATCAAACCCCCCACAGGTAGCATTTTACATCCCAGTGAAATTGTTAGACGATGTCTTCTAGCATTACATGATCTTGTCGTTCATATGTCGATGATTTCAATATTTTTTAGGAAGAGGGAGTCTCATGAACAAAGCTAATAGCTTAAGATACCACGCCTCCCGTTGGGTAAAATTTTACGGAAGCTTAAATCTTTTGAGGAGGGTTTCTTTGTACACTGGGTTGTTAGCTGAGGTACTTCATGAGCAAAAATGTCAGGTTAAGAGTTGGCAATTGTTGGGAGCGTGAATAACTCTGCTCTCCGGGTATTTAAGTGCGATCATTTCAGATTGTTAGGAGCACAGCTATTACGTGACATGGCACACTTCAGAATTTCAGATAATTTGAGAAATAGATGGCAATGAATAGGGATAAATGTAAGTGGGTAAATTTCCCGAAGTGCTGTGGACTTATGATGTGACCTGCCACGCTTCCAAGATTTTTGATTTGTGGGGTAAAACCCAATTAAGTCCTATGATAACAATTGCATTTGGTTTTTTCTCTCTTTCTTGATTTTCAGTTTAAAATATGAATGAAAGAACTGAACTTTTAATTGATCAGAATATAAAGTGTGCACTGAGTGAAAATAGATTCTTCTCAACTAGGCTTATATCACAGAGTTTCAGTTTTATTTATGGCAACTTGATATTTTAAAGCGCAGAAAATTTATGAAAGTAAAAACGGAGGTTTTGGTCTAAAATTTGAGAACAGCTTTTTGTCCAAAGTTCTTGTGTGAAACTGTCAACTGCAGATGCACTTTATTATACGACTTTCTAAACTTGACATCTTCCACTGAACAGAAACCTGAGACAGAAAAAACAACGTTAAATTGACAAACATGCCAACGCCCCCATGGCTTAAGTTTCCCTGGGACAACAGACATTGTCAACCTCAAAGGCAGCCATCTTTTTTATGCTTATTTTTTCAAACACACCAGACCCAATTATTTTTCCATTTTAGACCCTGAATTGTAAGGATGTGGTGTCAGTTGATAGGTGTGTCAGGTGGGGGGTGGCGGTCAATTGACCTAATTGAAGGACTAAGAAGAGTCATTATTTTGACTCACCTCTCACCTGTACATACCATATTTGAGGCACCTGTGTTGAAATGAATATATGTATATATATATAAAAGAGTAGAAATGATAGTATAACTGTGCTGATGAATTCTCTTTAGTGTGTATGTCTTCTATCTTCTTCTTCTTCTTTCCTTCCTTTCTTATCTCTATTTCCCCCCCCCCCTCCCCAATATCTCCTCTCCTCGATCTCTGTCTCTTCTCTCTCTCTCTCGCTCTCCAGGTGAGATATTATAGAAGTAGGCACACATGGCAGGTTCACACACCTATAAAGAAGGCCCCACTGCAGGTTTCTTTATAGAAGTTTGATATGCAGTGCAGTGTTTTGATTTCATTTGAAATGGATATATGTGTTCCTGTTGAAACGACATGGTCTTAGTTTCTTCTGTTTACAGGATAAACACACCGGCTCGGCAATAGAATTGTTCATTAAATGTTATTAAGTTATAGAAGAGCTTTAGACAAACACCAGTGAATGCAGAGTGCCAGTTTTACTTTTGTGGGCCTTGATTTTAAATACTCGGTAAATTGCACAGTTAAACGGTGTGTCTGTCCTCTGAAGGTTTGTGATTATACTGGTGGCCCCCTTCAATGCCATATTTGCTGAGTCTTTTATTTCCCATCACGAAGTGGCATCTTACGGGGGTCACCCATGTCACACGGTGAGAAACACCTGTGTATGCCCTTTTCTATGTCGAGCTACAGGTGTTGTAAAAATATTAAATCGGTGGCAGTCTAAGGTGCAACTCATTTCTTTGTCCCTTTTTTTCCCCGATACTTTGTGATCTGATCTTGCACCGGTGCACTGTTGGTTGACATTTGTTTCACGGTCAGTTGTTGGAAGTAGCAATTTTGGAACTCTCTTCTGAACTTTGTGGTTCTGAAAAGCATTTAGAACCATGGAGTTCAAAACGTAGGATTTACTCACACTGACAACCAACTAAACTCTTACTGTTTGGTCATAGCAAACAGAACTGCAGCTGCCACTTTTTTCAGGTGGATTTCTGCTTGGCTGACACTTTTGTTTTATTTCAATGTTTTAAAATAGAGCACACCTTGTGTAAAGTGAATATACCTTATTATATATAACATTTTTATTACCTACATAGGATATACAGTGGTTAAGTAATCAAATTCTTCTTTGGTTTGTACCAATTTGCCGATGGAAATGTTTTTTAACAGCTGGCTTGAGTGAAAGCATAAAATGAGGGCTAATGTGATCTGAAAGTAGTGTTGTTGACACGGGGCACCCAAACAAATTATAGCGTCAGCTGCGATGCTCCAAGAATCACCTGTTGTTTTCTAAGATCTAAAGTGACAGAAAAGGGAGGCATGATTAAGTATTTTGTAAAGATATTTTCGAGGTGAACAGCAAAAGGGGTTTCAGCTGTGTAGGACATACACCTGATTAAAGCTTGACAAAAGTCATATTTGAAGGCAATTTTGATGGCAAACCAGTTTTGTTGTGCATTCCGCGTTCTCTTTAAGGGTTGAAAAGAATATGAAGACTAATTTTAGAGATTTACAGGTCTTTTTTGTGTGTGAACAGTTTTAATGAAGAAACAGGTGTAAGATGGGCATGAGATACTTATACATAGCAAATTATGTTACCTTTTTGCCATAAAACCTGAATCATTTAAGATTGCTATAAAAATATTATTACTGTGTTGGTATCAAAACAGCTGGGAATTAACTATCTTGAAGAATTAAATCATACTCAAGGGGAAATATTTTTTGTTTTCTCTCTCTCTCTCTCTCTCTCTCTCTCTCTCAACATGTACTTGTACCCGCGTTAAAATTGAGAGCATGTACCACTCTATCCCACACTGTTATCTCCCCGAGGATACAAACTCTTAGATTTCACCCTCCATGGTTACCCAGAAAACTCCGCTCTTAATATATGCCAAAAGGATTATTAAATCTGAAATTCTACACAACTACAAATTGGTCAAGTTTGGAAGCTCCGGAAGCAGGAGAGCCGCACAATTTACCCTGCCATTAACAGCATTATCATATAATTGCTCAATAAACGACTTTGTGACCTTACCGTATTGGGGGCTGAGCAACAAAGACGTGAAAGGAATTTGGAACATATAACACTCTGTCAATAATGCTGTGTAAATATTCCGGGCGGCCTACCTGTTTGGATCTCTCTCCACTGTACACACACACCTGCATGTAAATTAGACAGTTCTGCTACTTTGTAACAAAGACTTGGGGGAAATGAGATGTTGTAACTGTTTTAATATACAATGGAAGAGCCCTTTGAAAGTTTTTATCTCCTTGATAACTCCCCTGTGGTTAGTTTTTTTATTTTCTTTATATTACATCTCTATGCATACCATGATATTTACGAATAAAAAAGCCAATTGTACGTCATTGCCTTGTGAAGAATGCAGTGGAAATTAAGAGACTAACTTTATACTTCTAAGAGGAAAATATCCTTTGAAGTGCTCATCAAGTTAATTGACACTGTCATGAGGACTGAACTGTGGCTTAATTTGGTAATAAACAAATGGCTTGAATAAAAAAGGGTCAGTAAAGTTTTGTATGTTTCAGTTATGAAAAGATTAATCTCAAGCCTTAGAATTAACCAGAATGTCATGATAAAGTGACATGATTGAAATGCAACAATTACAGTCAATTCAGAATTGCATTCAAAAGAGGCATGAATTTGTAACAAAGGTTTCGAAATCTTTACCTCAGTTCGGAAAACTTTCAAGTAAACTAATCACCAATTCTGAAAAGAAAACGAACTACAGCGCTTTTCTTAGCATATTACAAAGATATTAAGCTCGATTCTGGACGAGATCAAAGATTCAGAACATGATCCATACACCCGCAGTGTGTTAACCTGTCCGCCTTCTAACAAGCCACACACATGTGTATAGTCAAATTACCTGCTAAAAAAGGGCATAATGGTATTTGACATCTAAATGATTAACTGCATATTAAATATGGAATGCTAGTGTGTGGATGACAATAACACCTCTACCTTTCTGAACTCAAGCTTATTAAAGAAAATCATGGTTACAATCATCCACGTGTGTAACCTTTGACTTTTTTCCTTGGCGCAATTATTGAAAGACATTGATTTTAGTCGAAGTCTTTTACGTTGAGACGCAGACGTCCTTTCTTCAGATCCCTGGGTGGCTTTTAGTTGACTTGTTGATTCAGGTCTTTTATGGTTTATTTAACGTAATAGTAAACAACAAATGTGAAATCCAATACCCAAACTAAACAAGCCGGGGTAGTTTAGGGCTGTTGGTTTTGTGTGCTAAGCATGTTTTATTCAGTTGATAAGGCTTTTAAATTGAAAAAGGGGGTGTTGTTGTTGGGGGACAATACTGCCACCTTTTGATGATATAAATAAGGGTATGTTGTAAGTGCTGCCCTCTTTTGAGTGGTTTAAAAATTAAAGAATTCCTCTGCAATCATTTGAATGGAATATGTTTTGTTTTTTATGTATTTAGTAAATTTGCTTCATTTCACTTAGATATAAATAATGATATTAGTAGAAACTTAGTAGAATTTTTTTCTCAGTTAACAGATAAAAAGATTTTTCAACAAAAACATCCAGTGTTTTTGTAATTGTTGTTTATAGGATAGAATGCTTAAATAAGATGATACTTTTTATATTTGTAACAAATATCTTTTTTGTTATGATGCTCATTGCCATGTTTTTTTTATTTCTTCATCAATGCTAAAAGGAGATAATTAGATTTTGATACCATCATTTGTTCCCTTTCTTTAAGTTCTCTCTTTTTTTTTTTTTACTTTAACACAATAATCCGCTAGAATTTAACTCATAAATTAAAAAAAGTTTGTTGGTATTTTATTTTTCTCCCTTTTACATTACAGGGTGCAGTGGAGTTTGTGGATAGTTCAGATTTTGCCATTTTGGTCAATGCAAGTGCGCCCTCTATGGAAGAATTGGCCGGAGTTCAGTATAGCTACAATTACATGGATGGAGAGTTGTTGCTGCAAGTGGTGAGATATAAGACAGAAACAGTGTTTTGGAAATTTTTGTACCGGCAGTTATTTCTGTTATTTTATTTTCCTGACTTATTATGGAATTATTCATGGTGTTGAGTGGTGTGTTTGGTATACCGTATGTGCCTTGAAGTAATTTCCAATTGAAAAACACATTATATATTTTGTAGAACTTGAAAGTTCATTTTGTACTTTTTAACCATCTAGAACTTACAATAACTATATGGATAAAAACAATTTTCTTCTTGTGGTACCATTCTAAATCAGACCCCTCCCTTTAATTTTTTCTTTGCTCCTCAGCATCAAAACCTACTACCAGAAGATAATTCAAGCATCATAGTGATCATTATCATCGTCATCTGTGTGGTGTGCCTCATGGTGTTTCTGGGAATGCTGGGATATGTGGCATACTGGTTGAAGTACGAGAGGA
This sequence comes from Lingula anatina, assembly GCF_051362555.1. Classification (NCBI taxonomy): domain Eukaryota; kingdom Metazoa; phylum Brachiopoda; class Lingulata; order Lingulida; family Lingulidae; genus Lingula; species Lingula anatina. Next base: position 15,851,070 of record NC_141776.1, on the reverse strand, counting down.
CAAATTATATCAAGAAGTTGCGTAAGTACATGTTTGGTTTTTAGCTTTCTTTTTCTGTCACAGACAAAGGAGTACTGATATTGTGTGAAGCTTTGATGTTTCCCACTGTACATGTGGATATATTTTGTGTGCCAAACATAACACCAGGGTGCAGCACAGGATAGATGTCATCACTTGCCAAGCTGAGCTTTGACAGGTAGACCAAAATTAATTTTTAAAGTGAAAAAACTGACCAATTTAGCTTAGTAGATCTGTCAGAGTTCTTGCTGGAGCAAAAATGCATTTATATTGATTTTTATTTGGTGAGTGATTTATTTGCACCCTGTACAAAGTGTTATCACACGGTTATACCAGAAGGTAACCTGCATCTGACAGTTTCACACTCAGCCATTCTTCATTTTATTTACTGGAACACCTAACACATTGTTTTTACTCAAAAACACTGTCACATCTACTGCAATGTCACAACTTTCCCTCCTACAAACCAAAACTGCTCACAGCATCACCTCAAAGACTTGTTCATGTTGAAAGTTAAAGTAACGTTTTACTCATAAAATTGATGCTACAGCAAACACAATTGGAGGCACAGACTGCAGTTATTCAAGTAGATTATTGCTGGGCTGACACCTGTCTGATTTCTATGATGTCACTTAAACTACTGGTTTAAATTGTAAACACATTAATTAGTTTCATAGGTTTTAACATAATCACACTGAAAATGTGGATATGCTGGATTTGGATTTTCTGATAACCATATTACTTGAACCAAACAATTTTTTAAAATTAATAGATCAAGTGCAAAAAAATGTTTCACACATTGTTCCTTTGCGATGATAATTAATCACCAGGGTAACCAGTTGTATAATATATTGTATGCTTTATATAATACCACAGTGTGTTGTTAATTCCATGTTATGGTTGTGAATGTTTGCATTATTTGGGATAGGGGTGGGAATTAGGGTTAATTCGTTGTACAACACTCATTTGTTGAGGTTTGAAGCAATGCAGTTAGTGTCCAATGCAATATGCTCTGCTACCACAGTCTCGTAGCATTTTTGAAATTGTTACCATCAGACATTGAAGCTGCATCGATTAAGAAATGAAAGATGATAGATGTTCAAAGCATGTCGTATTAATTTGTTGAACATTGATTTTTCTGTTTTGATTTTGTTTTTGTTTTTTTAAACAAGAAATGCACTGCTTTGTTTGTTTTTCACTTTTGTTTACTTTTCACTTTTTTGTTTCACTATGGCAGTTTTGCTTTGAGTTTGATTCACTTTTTGTCAACAGTTTAACTATGTTGTAACACTTTGTACATATGTTGAAATTATGAGCTTTATAAAGCATGATGATTGTAATAAGTTCCGTTATCCTTTTATCTTATGTTTAATGTTGAGAATAATTTCAGTTTATTGTTCAGTTTCTTTTAATTCTTAGAAATTTAAGAATTTTTGATGATTTGTTTTGTTTAATTTTGTTAAGTTTACTTTAAAGTAAGCATAGTTTTTACATGTTATAATGGTAGCTATTAGTTTGTTTTGTAATTCTCTCCCAATATTTTCTGATATGATATATATTTAGTACCAAATCTTTCTTTTATTTGAGTGCAGTTCATGTATTCTGTTCTTGCAGCCCCCACGCCTAAAATAACCATATCCCAAATATCACACCCACATCTTGCTTCCAATGGACCTTCCCAGCATTCAAAGTTAAAAGAGACCAATAGGGATGCATATGACCAACCTGACCTTGACCTTGATGTAGCGCATGAACTTGAAAGACTTCAGTTACAGAAGATTGTTTTAGAACAACGTTTGAAAAAGATGAAAAAAATTGAACAAATTGCTGATCTACGCCAACAGATTAGTAGTATAAACCATGATTTAAATGAGGGAGGTGTAAAAAATGCCCAAATTGGTCGCCCCCACATTGAGGGGGGCCTTGAGCAAAGAAGGGGCCACCTGGAACTGGCCCGACTCGCTGATGAGCAACTTAAAGCAGTGTATACGCAAAAGTATAAGCAAGCTAAGCAAGCTAGATTGGTAAGAAAACTTTCTCAGGAGGCCCCGGCAGTCTTTGAAAATGTTGAGGAAGAAGACTTTGAACTGACAGAGGAAGAAGAAGAAGAAGATGAAGATGAAGAAGTGGATGGTAAATTTCTTGAGATTTGCCAGGAGTTTTTGTATTATGTGCCTCTGCTGCCATGAAAAATAAGAATGAGATATTGATGACAAAAAGCAGTCATAGGGTTTCATTTTTATTGTGTGGTCTGTTTTGTACATTATAGAAAACCTGTTATTTATGAAGTTTTAAAGGTAATACTGGATGTGAGAGAATATAAGTGTTCTGTATGTGAGTTTTATATGTATTTCACTTGAAAGAAATTTAGATTTTTAGAGATAGGATGAATAGTGTTCAGTTACCTGTTCAACTAAATGATATAATATAAACAGTTTGATGAAAAATACATTTCAAGTAAATTGCTTACCTTATATGTTCCAAACATTTATTTAATTATCGGTATTTCAGCTACTTACACATGAAAATTGAATTAGAGGTAGACTACATGAGGTATCTTAATATGTTTGGTTAACTTTTCAGGTGAGACACAGGTTCCCCTAGTGGTACGTGCACGTAAAAACAAAAGTGAGAACCCAAACAGGATAGAAGTGGTCGTATCTTTAAACTCTGTGAGTATTTGGTACAGGTTTTGGTGTGGAGTTAAATATTTGAAGATAGAGTAGTGTTAAACACCTGAAAACTGTTTACATTTTTTTTCTATAAATCTTATTTAGATATAGTTCATTTTTAAATAATGAGGGACAGTTTTTTTTTCAGGCATTGACATAAAGAGAAAGGAAAATCCCTCATTTATTTGCAACTTTATAGTAGACTGGTCATGTTTTTTATTGCATTTACAGACTCCAACCAAGAAGAGGCGACCAAGGTCCCGCCCATCCAAATCTTCAGGTGACGATGCAGCATCTTCAGATGGAGAAGCTACGAGTTCTACAAGGAGCACACACTCAGTGAAAAGGTCAGCTTCTTATCAGAGGTTGAAAGGTCAAAAATCAAGGTCAGTGTCACATAGTAAACTCCAATCACAGGAGAGCAGTCCTGTTGCTATGGAGAGAGCATCAGCAGCATTAAAGAATGATGGGAGGGGAAAGGAGAATCGGGGAGTGGGGAATCTTGCCAGGGAAAAGCATCCTGTTAAAATCACTGTGGAACATCCACATCCAACCAACCAGCTGCTTCCTGAGCCTTCACAGACTTTGAGCGATAGTGACACGGACATGAAGAGGCTTAGCGCCATTGTCAGCTCTGAGCCTGACTCGGACCACAGCAGTAGTAGCGTGTCGCAAAGGAAAACTCTCAGCAGCGATGACACAGGTAGTGGTACCCCGCGTCATACACGAAAAGGCCTTGGCGCTGATGAGCTATCATGGGACTCGGATTTTGACTACGGCCTCCATGACATGGTGGATGATACTCCTGTGACCTTTGACCCAGAAGATGACGAAATGGCCCTTTTCGATGATATTCTTCTGCCCAGCAGTCAAATGAACTTGGCAGACAATCTCAGCAATGAGGAAAGGGAAAGAGCACTAGCCAGGGCCCTCAGTGAAGAGAGCTCAGAAATCCAAGAAGGAAAACGGATCGATGCCCGGGACTTGTACTTGCCACTAATGCGGGAGCCAATGAGAAGTCCTAGTACAACCAGACACACTTACGTCCCTCCTCATTCACCATCTGGTCGACGGCCATCTTGGAAATTGGCCAGACTTCCCATTGGGGTAGAATTGAAGGCGCTGAGCCGTAGTGTTGCTAGTAGCACAGGGACAGGCAGCAGTACTGAAAGCGTGGTTACTATAGTAACAGCCGATACCCCAAAGGGAACACCCACCACCCCAAAGGGAACCCCTACAACCCCTGTGCAGGATGCCCCTTGGGACAAGGGCCTTCACTCCCCAGAGACGAGGCATCGCAATAACAATAAAGAGTTGATCAAGAGATTTGCTGCAGCACAGGCAAAAGCTGACTCTACGGTTCACAGGGCAAGACATATAAATGGAGGTCATAATCATGAACCTGTTAATGGAAATCTTTCAGATGAAATGAGAATTCTGCCAGAGGATGGCAAAAATAAGGCAATTGGTAGGACATCTAGTGGTGGCGGAAGAGGTGAAGGAGGTGGGGGTGGCGGACCTGCCCAAAAAAGGTACTGTTGCTGAGTGATGTGGTGCTGGGTTGCCGTGGTGATTGGGCATTTTTGGCATTGCAGTGAACAGCATTATGCGGTGTGATACTGCCTGATCTTTGACCTTTATCCTACATGGGATTGCAGCGCAGCTTTCACTATGCAGTCACTTGTGTTCTTTTTTCATTACACATCACCGCATTAGACAGAGGTTTTTATGGGTCTCTTTTGGCAATGACATTGAATAATTCTTAGGTATGAAGTTTAGAAATATATTTTATAGATCTTTCATGGTTTTTACCCTTTTTTGAAGTTAATGTTTTAATGTTAAAAAAAATCTCTGAAGATCAGTACAATGATAAATTTTATATATATTCTAAATTCTGTAGAAAAATTCCAACCACTTCCTTGTAAATGCTTTCTTTATATCTATCAATTAGACCAAACTTTTTCAAATGCATTGCCAATTGGCCTCAACCTTTGTGTTCAAATCACCTGCATGCACAATAGGGCTAGGCACACGAAAATAGCCAGTAGCGACACCTAGGGAGTGGAATGTGGACACAGTTGGACAGATTGTGCTGACATCTAGGAGTAGTTTATTGCTAGTTATATGATTGACAAATTGTGCATTTTATGCAAATTTGGCATATGTTATAGATTTTTATTTATTTTTTTTTTTTTTTCATTTTTGCATAATTTTATATAGACATTGGTGATGTTTATTAGTGATCAGATTCTAGTACTTTAGTTTTGTAGCAATGTGTTTTAAGACTTATTTTGATTAAAGTTACCTTGATGTCAATTTTGAAATAAGGAGAAAAACGTAACTGCATATATATATATGTATTGTGATAAAAATATGCTCCTTACTTAAATAGGTGATATTCTTGTTTTGAGGCTTGTATAGGGAATATGCACCATATTAAGTTCATTGTTAAATCAGTCAATTTGAATTTTTTCGCGAAAATTATTTAGCTCAAAAATGTTAATCGTCACTGACAAAGTGAGACTTGAAAATCATGCAAAGACTGGTTGTGTACCAATGTATCAACATATGTTTTTGCCTAATAATTTTTGTTTATCATTTTCACTTTTAGGCTCCATTTGACCACCCTGGCTGTGATCAGTGTTCTAGGCCTCGTCACAGGGGTTTGCTGTAATAAGTTCCAGGATGAAACTCGCGTCCAAATCAAGATCTACATGCCGGCACACTTCATTTCGAAAGGATCAGCAGTTTATGCTAAAATAGAGAATCGCGTGGAACTGGTCAATGGCATGGACCACACAGAGATAAATATTTATGGTAAGCAGGGTATTTTGTTAATATCTGGGACAGAAAAGATGGGAAGAACAGAAACCACATATTTTGCATTGCGCAATTTAATTATCTGGTATTTATCAATAATTTATATTTTACAAGTTCATTTATAAAGCACAGTTACTGAAAAAGTCACGATAACATTTTTCCAGATGTTGATGACCCATACCTCTCAGACATTTCCTCTAGCCGATGTCACGGGATACGCTGTGCCGACAAATGTGATGTCAAAACAGGCTCCTGTATCTGTCGCCGAGGCTTTAGGCCAATGGAAAATGGAATTTGTACTGGTAAAGTATACACATACAGCAGGAGAGAATCCTTGACATATATTATACATTTTTCGGACATTTTAAATTGTTAAAGTGATTATGGTCTCTATTTTAATGTTGTAAATTAAAATTGTGAAAAATAAAAAGATAATCATTTTACCACATACTGCCTTTCCACATAATTTTTATTTTTTTCTTCTTTTCACATCTCAAGAAAAAAGATGGCTCTGAAATACAAGAAAAGCATAACCACTATTAACTCTGGTTCCAGATATAAGTGAGTGTATTGAACTGGGCCAACTCTGCCACCAGGACGCTGTATGTCGTAACACTAATGGCGGCTACAAGTGCATCTGTCTTGAGGGCTTTCACGGTGACGGACTTTCGTGCACACGTAAGTAGACTCACAGAGTGGTGACCATTGGCATTTTGTGGTGTTACTGCAAACTGTAATTAATAGTTCTTTGTGGTTTTACGGGATCTTTTTGATGGTGGTTATATAACAGTTTGGTTTTTAGGTGACGGTCATGTTTCTGCTGGGTTTTATGCCTTGGCATGGTGTATTTCATAATTAATAACCTACGGTTTTAGTGGTTTTTGGGATAATTTGTTAAAATGTTGAGATAACATGTGGCATGGGGTGGTAGTGAGATTAATTTTCACTTGTGGAGTTAGAGGTCCTAATCTTTAAATAGGTGGATTTGATTTTTGTGAAGACTTAAATGTGGATTTATAATATTTTTAATCATTGATTTCAAACATAATGTTATATTGCTGGGTTTGTTGAATAGTTGTTCTTATTTAATAGAATTTCACATCTGAATTTGATAAATACGGGTTCAAATTTTGTACTGGAGTTAGGGATGAAAATATCATATCTTGTGGCACAAAGAACAAATTTACAAAGTTTTAATTTTTTAAATAGATATATTAGTAAGTTATTAATTTCATTTACTTATTTTTTTAATGATTCTTTAAATTCAGTGCAACTTTTATCATTATTTATAATAACTTATGAATGGGGCATAGTTTAATAGAATTGTCACAGTTGCCTGGTATCTGTTAGAAACAAAAGACTGTGATGTTTGGGATATATTTTACATGGCCACAGATATGATATTTCAGTTTTTCTGGTAGTTATATACATATTGATGTGTAGGATAGTGTCTAGCTCATTGTTAGAAGTGTATATATTTGTGGGTGATTTTTATTAAAAGAAGGCTGCTCTAGTAATTGTTATATGTACAGATACCTCACATGTGCAATCACAGGTGCACATATTGACTGTGATATGTTTAAGAGTTTAAATGTAAAGGTACCACATTGTTTGAATTTGTTTCATTTTGAGTTGACCAAAGAAAGATTCTTTAATTAAAAGTTTAGTTGTATATATTACTGTAATTACTGAAAATTTAAAGTCAATATTTACATTCGCAGTTCATCACCTCATATGCCAAAATGCACAGAGAGCATGTATTTTACCACATTCACAGAATATTTAGTTTTACAGTTTATTGTATGATGATTTTGAAGTCAATGTTTCCATTATTTGGAATCATTAGACAAGTAATTTTATTTTTAACACGTTTTGCTGATCAATATTTCTTTTTCAAGGGAAATCATTATGATGCTAGCTGTCAAAGACAAATGGCACTGCTTGAATGAAGAAAACATAATGTCATGTGATAATTTTTGAGGATTTTTTTCTGCCATAAAGAAGTGTTAAATGGCAGTTTTTAGACCAGTAAATTATTCTAGAAACAAGGACTTTTTACAGTTAATTTTAAGTCTACATATTAGAAAGGTTTAGTTGTGGGTAATAGTATCAGAATATTTTTACGTTTTTGGCATTACTTAGAACTAGGTGAAATCCCAGGAAATGCAACATTTATCATTATGGTCATTTTCATTCTCAACAGCATATTCCGTATATAACATCTTAGCCTAGGGTTTTGATCAGTTAAAAAAAGTTTCCCCACTTTTCCAAATTTGATTTTTAAAATAATAAATGCATTAAATTCATCTTCATGGTTTAATTCAGTAAACTGATTGATAGAGAAAAAAGTTGTATTTCAGGATTATTAGATAAATGTTTAAAACTGAAATGAATGTGACTTTGGTAGATTTTTCTAGAAACAAAATGGCCTGTTTTTGAAAGCTCTTAACTTAAGTTAATATGTGTGAGATTAATGATTTATGTTCATTGTCCATGTGTTGTAAATTTTATGTCTCTAATTGTGTTCCTTTCCTACTAGGATAAGTAGAATACATATCTCCCTTTCCAACAATACTTACAGCTAAATGATGTGAAGCATTATACATGACCTAGGAGTAGTAATACATTTCATGTCAAACCTTGTTAAACTGTCCCCTAATTTTTAGGTACCTTTTATTTTTTCAATATGATTGTTGTTGTAATCTATCCAATAGTAGAACTTTGTCAGCCTAGTGTTAGTACCAATCCGTTTATATCTAAACCCAGTAACTGATTTACTTTACAGACTTGAGAAATATTTCCCACTTTTTTCTATGTATAGAATGATAATGATATAATAGAAATCTTTACCAGTAATTATCATACCAGTAGATTGTTGTATATCCTTTAATAATAGTAAAATAGATATTTCTGTTGATCTATCCCATGATCCATAGACATTGATAGTGTTAGTCTATCCCATAATTATATTTCCCCTGTGTCTATGTTTCCGTGGTTACAGCATGCAGTATTCCCTGTCCCACTGGATCTTATCGTACGTCTCCTTGTAACGGCACCATGCAACCACGATGTCAAGGTACAGCACTGTATCCATGGCAACAATGTCTAAACTTGGATGGAAATGTTGTTTCATGTTTGCAGTAATTTATCATACGATTTGGCAAAACTGAAAATAAAATGAAAATGGGGTTAACATACAGAAACACTGCTTATCCTTTTCAAAAGGAAACTTAACAATAAGTTTGATTTTTTTTTTTTTTTTTTTTTTTTTTTTTTTCTAAGAAATTTTCATTTTGAAATTATGGTTTCATTGATATTCATTATAATAATTTATGAATTGTTTTGATCTTTTGAACATATCAAAACATATTCATTAAAAAAAAAAACCTTGGTAAAAATAAAAAAACGATCCGATTGATTTTTAACAGTAAATTTGTGTCAAAATGAAATAAATTTGATACCTAATCCCAAAAAGAATTGAACATTTCCATCTGGGGTTGTAGCAAAGCTGTTGGCTGTGGTTTAGGAGTTTCAGGTTTAGTTCTGGGACCATCTCACAGTATCACATGTCAGCCATGACTGTAGATACCTTCTCTCACAGCTAAATAACATAGACTAGGAAATAGTATGGAGGACACTAATTGTGAAATATTGAGATGGTCCCTATATGTGCCACTATCATTATGTTACTATGTCTCCTTTATTATTTACCTTTCTTTTCTTTTTTTTATTTTGTTAATTTTTAGTTGACAGATTTAAGGGAGTTTTAGTTTTTCAGAACACTATCAGAATATTTTGACAGATATTGCTTGAAAACTAAAATTTTATTTGAAAAATACGTAAGAGATGTATTTTTAGTGATCTTGCTGCTATAGATAAATGGTACTATTTTGTCACATATTCAACACTCGATTTTTTTTTCTGTGATGAAACAATTCCATTCTGAAGAAATATCACATTTGCCTTAGAAAAGAAGCCTAGGTATCAAATATTATGACATGATTCATTAATTCAACAGTTTTACCTGTTGCTTAGACTTTGGGTTCTGTTTAAATATCATACTTAGTTTTTGTTTGGTGTGGGAAAGTCAACTAAATCTGAGAGTGTTCTGAAGAAGTTTTTATGTTAATGGATAGTTTGTGCAGACTAGGTGTGCATTTTGTGTCTTCCAAAAATCTTGGTAGTTTCTGGAATTGTGTTTCCATGTTGAAATTCTAACAGTTATAATACTAACATCTTTGTCTACGTTTCAGATATCAAGTAGTTGTATTGTTTTGTGGCACGTGTACAACAATCTCACCATGATGTTCATAATCTAGTGTATACTAACATTTTAACCTTGAAACTAACTCAATAATGGTGTTTAAATGATTCTGTTTTCAGCTTTTGATTGGTATATTCATGTAATTTTGTATCAGTTCTTGTATTTTTTTTTCAAAAATGTCTTAAATAATTTAACCCTTCTGTTATTTTATTTTCTTATAAATGATTGTTTTTTGTCCTAGAATTATGTTCTTTACATTTTGATCATTGTACAAAATATCTTAATTACATTTGACAAAATCTGTCCCCAAGAACTTATCCACTGCAAGGGACTTTGGCCCTCAATATGTAGATAAATTAGAAATAACATGCAATTTTTTGTAGTTTTATAGTGAGACACCTTATTTGATCCAAGTCCAATTGTTGGCTTATAAATAATATATAATACTTGACAGTGCATTTTTAAACTAATTGCCACAATGATTTTACACTGCACTTTCATATTTTAAAATTTAATATTTTTAATTGGAAAAGTGTTGGCTTGATTTTGGCATGGTTTTTCACTTAATGTATACGAAATATGTGTGATGTTCAACCCTGGGTTTCAGAGGTCTAAAAGGGGCATTCTTTTTATCCACTTACCAAAAAATTTCCACTGACAGGATTCAATATATTTAAGATGTGAATGGGGGCATTTGAATAGTCACTTAAATCCTATAGTACATTAATATCATAAAAAATTTGCAAAAAAAAAAAAGGATAAGAGTGGTGATTGTCAGTCATCTTGTGAAATGTTGATGATAGAAAATTATATCCAGTTGATGATGAAAATGATATACTGAAACACAGGGTAACATTGCACCAAGTTAAGGAAGAAACCATTCTCTCTCTTTTTTTTTTTATTTCTCTCTTTTTATTGTTGTTGTTTCTTGCTGCCTTGTAACGTGGGCGTTGTTGGCTTAAGGCGTGTTTACTCCAAGACTATTTTAGACCAGACATGATCCTTAGTGCGTGTACTTTTTTTTAATATATCGACAATAAAACCTCATGATGCAAGTTGGAACAACTTTGGTCTAAAGTAGTCTCATCTAAACACGGCTGTATTTTGATTTTTATTCAATGTTTTTGCAGCATGCTTGCAGCAGTGTCCATCAGGGCACTTCAAACACTCTGCATGCAGCCCTACACAAGACATGGTGTGCCAATGTAAGTCATGGGGTGACACATTTATTTACAGTTTAGTTTCGTATGGGGAGGGTTGAGTATGCAGTTTATTTTTAGTTCAGTTTCACATGGGATGAAAATCCAAATAAACTGGAGGGAAAGAAGCCATATTGCAATGCATACATACATATATTATTGTTGAATGCATGGCGTCCATAAGTGCCTAAAAAGAAAATGGACCCTTTTTTGAATAAAATTACATTTTAATTATCTTGGAAACTTTTACAGGGCCCTGTTTATATAAAATAATTTGAGTTAAAAACCTTTCCTAAGATTCTAAGCTAAGTTGAGACTCTTGAGTCAATCCAAAGGGTAGCTTACCTCATCTTTCAGACTTAAATTCTTAGAAAGAGTTTTTATTGTCAATAGTGAATTTTTACTCATTGTGTCACAGTGGTTGAAAAAGTCTTTTTAGGTACGTCAGGTACATTTTAGGGTTTAATCTCTTTTAGATTTGGATTAGTCATGGACAAAAACGGCAAACAACTTGAAACAATAGTAGGCTAATGGGATGGAACATTCTTAGCCAATTAAGTAATACAAATGATTGGGAAGAAAGAAGTTGGTCCTTGGTTATAATTGTGGCCATATGAGTAAACCTGATTTTTCATGTGGTTTGCTCAAAATTTTTACGGATTTTTTTTACATCACTGACAATTATTTTACAAATTTAGCTTTGAGAAGATTTTTTGTTTGATCTGTCATATTTAAAAAGTACTGTATAATGTTGATTGATTTAAGTTTTCCCCATTTGTATTTATTCATTTATAACTCTGGTTGATGGGTTTTGAAATTAACAGCATGGTTTTTTGTCAGTTTTGAAATAATGCATTATGCAAGGCCTTTTTGTTGTTGGTTTTAAGCACATTCAAACTTTGACTTTTCCTTTTACAAAGCATTGCTAATGCTGTTTTTATGCTGTTTTTTTAATCATGGCAACATGCATGCTTACAAGATATAACATTGATTTATTATATGTGATTTATTAATTGGTGATCTGTTACAGCTTGTTTGCCTAAATGTAAGGATGATGAGTATGAATTTGTACCATGTACAAACTTGACTGACAGAGTATGTAAACGTAAGTACTACTGTTTATTTTCATTTTTTATGAAAATCATCAGATAGTAAGATGAGATAATGTAAACAAATTCTTAATAATATCTAGGCAATTTCTTTCAATAGATTATTCTTTAAGGTCAACCATCAGTGACTTGTCAAAACCTTCTTGAGGAAAAAGCAATATGGTCACTGTCATTGTGATAATTTGTTAACAGATGTTGTAAGCAAGATGGCAATGTAGTTATATGTATGAAAGTATTTTTCATTTACTGACCTGAAAAGCAGAATTAATTTATAATGAAAATTTAATGTAACAAAGGTTTAGTGGCTGTCTTCTTGTTTAACTGAGATTATCAGTTCTAAGAGTTAGATACTGGCATACATTCAGATAAAAAAGTTGTGATGTAATTTTTGTCTGTTATTGCTATGATAAAACTTATCAAATATAAAAGTAAACAAAAATTCATAATCAGATATTTGCACTGTCATAGACAGTTTTTAATTTTAGATTTGGCGTTTTAAAACATCTTGGCCTTACCATTGTATTATGAACAGTCTGTGCGTAGATTGTCACCAGGTATCGCTGATGTCTTAGCTACAATAAACTGAGTTATTATTTTAATATATATTTTATTATTATTATTATTATTATTATTATTATATCAGCCAAAGATGCCCTGATCCCCCAGCTGTCTCCAGACACAGTCTATGAGGACAAGAACAGGAATTTTGGTGTGCGTTCCAGACTGTGGTACCTGGAAGAGGGACAATTCTCTGGAGCCAAAACCTACGCTTTGAGTAGAGGTATGTGTTTGTCTTAGGCCCTTTTTACATTGAGCAGACACGTTGGATCTAGTAATAAATTTGGCTTTCTGTATTCAGAAATGGTCTATATTTCCATTTTACTTACACATTTTCATTTTAGCGTACACAAAAGAAAAAAATATCCTAATTATTTTTCTTAATCCTCAGGTACAGACCTGTCTATTCAGATCTCTGTAAATGAGGTCAACTTGCTGCCTCAGTTCCGCGCTGTCCGCCATGACAGGAATAACGAGAATGATGCTTTTTACGGTGATAGCAGCATTCTAACCCAGTACTGTCCTCATCCAATGCCCCAGGAATACGATCTCCAGTTTGTCATGCATAAGGTACTGTATATGTTATGTAGATTAATGTATTCCAAAATTGATTATTTCTGAATTGATTAATTGTACCACCAGCGTTAGCGCTGGCGGTACACATGGTTTCGGTCCCGTCCGGATCGTTCCGCCGGCTCCGCCGGCTCCGCCGGCTCCGTTGGCTCCGCCGGACGGCTACCGTTACCGCTTCTCCTCCTAGACGGTAAGGGCCCCCGTACCCATCTCATGGATTTAGGTCACCTATAATCTCAGCTCGTTCCACGTAAAATTTGGGCTTTGTCGGTATTGGGGTCTGGGTGTGGCACTCATTGCAATGCACCCTTGTCTAAAAATGGCAAAATTAAATGCTAATTATCTACCCTACGGAAGGAGTTATGGGATAAATTTCTATAGACGGCTTTCCAAAAGTCATATGTGTAGATTTCAAATATACCCTTGGATTTGACCTTTGACCTCTACTTCAAGGTCAAATGGGCCAAAATTTTCAAAAAAATGAAATTTTTTACGAAAAAAAATTTTTTTGCCCTGTTATTCAGACACCACACAGACTTAACCAATAATATTATTGGAAAGTGTTACCCTTCAGGTCATCCTTCATCTCCATGAATTTGGGGTCAATCGGTGCATTTTCACGGGAGTAGCGGCCATAAGATACCGAAACTGAAAACTGTCTCTAATTCGGGAACCGTTAAGGCTAGAGACCCATTCTTTTTTGCATTTTGTAGAGCATGTAAAGCCCAACACTGGAGGTGGTCTCGGTTTTTTTGTATTCCATATGGTTTTCGAGTTACGCTGTATCAAAAAGTACATATTGGTGGTAAAAGCAAAATTTGCAGTACGGTAATGGATAATAAATTTTGAACTCTGGAAAAATAAAACATAAGGCTTGGCAAAGCAGACAACTTGTGTTCAAAAATGACATTATTTCATCAAATTTGAACTTCTGAAACTTCAGAGCACCTCCTATTTCAAGAATTTTGACCAATATGACATTTTCTTTATTTTAATTAATTTTTTCTGTACGAAATTTAAGGCACATTATGGTAACTCCAAAATTACAACATCTAGTCCCTTATATCTCCAAAACTGGCAGAGATAGGTCCATAGTTACTATTGAAGTTGAATAGGAAGTCATATACTGGCAATCTTACTATGACCTTGAAATTGACCTTTGACCTACTTTTCACCATGAACTGAACTTTGCAAATTTTTCTTCCCTTTTATCTCCAAAACTGGCAGAGATAGGTCCATAGTTACTATTGAACTTGAATAGGAAGTCATATACTGGCAATCTAAATGTGACCTTAAAATTGACCTTTGACCCACTTTTCACCATGAACTGAACTTTGCAAATTTTGCTTTCCTTTTATCTCCAAAACTGGCAGAGATAGGTCCATAGTTACTATTGAACTTGAATAGGAAGTCATATACTGGCAATCTATATGTGACATTAAAATTGACCTTTGACCTACTTTTCACCATGAACTGAATTTTGCAAATTTTGCTTTCCTTTTATCTCCAAAACTGGCTGAGATAGGTCCGTAGTTACTATTGAACTTGAATAGGAAGTCATATACTGGCAATCTAAATGTGACCTTAAAATTGACCTTTGACCTACTTTTCACCATAAACTGAACTTTGCAAAATTTGCTTCCCTTTTATCTCCAAAACTGGCAGAGATAGGTCCATAGTTACTATTGAACTTGAATAGGAAGTCATATACTGGCAATCTAAATGTGACCTTAAAATTGACCTTTGACCTACTTTTCACCATGAACTGAACTTTGCTAATTTTGCTTCCCTTTTATCTCCAAAATTGGCAGAGATAGGTCCATAGTTACTATTGAACTTGAATAGGAAGTCATATACTGGCAATCTAAATGTGACCTTAAAATTGACCTTTGACCTACTTTTCACCATAAACTGAACTTTGCAAAATTTGCTTCCCTTTTATCTCCAAAACTGGCAGAGATAGGTCCGTAGTTACTATTGAAGTTGAATAGGAAGTCATATACTGGCAATCTAAATGTGACCTTAAAATTGACCTTTGACCTACTTTTCACCATGAACTGAACTTTGCTAATTTTGCTTCCCTTTTATCTCCAAAACTGGCTGAGATAGGTCCATAGTTACTATTGAACTTGAATAGGAAGTCATATACTGGCAATCTAAATGTGACCTTAAAATTGACCTTTGACCTACTTTACACCATGAACTGAATTTTGCAAATTTTGCTTTCCTTTTATCTCCAAAACTGGCTGAGATAGGTCCATAGTTACTATTGAAGTTGAATAGGAAGTCCTATAATGGCAATCTAAGTGTGACCTTGAAATTGACCTTTGACCTACTTTTCACCATGAACTGAACTTTGCAAAATTTGCTTCCCTTTTATCTCCAAAACTGGCAGAGATAGGTCCATAGTTACTATTGAACTTGAATAGGAAGTCATATACTGGCAATCTAAATGTGACCTTAAAATTGACCTTTGACCTACTTTTCACCATGAACTGAACTTTGCTAATTTTGCTTCCCTTTTATCTCCAAAATTGGCAGAGATAGGTCCATAGTTACTATTGAACTTGAATAGGAAGTCATATACTGGCAATCTAAATGTGACCTTGAAATTGACCTTTGACCTACTTTTCACCATGAACTGAACTTTGCAAACTTTTCTGCCCTTTTATCTCCAAAACTGGCAGAGATAGGTCCGTAGTTACTATTGAACTTGAAAAGGAAGTCCTTTACTGGCAATCTAAATGTGACCTTAAAATTGACCTTTGACCTACTTTACACCATGAACTGAATTTTGCCAATTTTGCTTCCCTTTTATCTCCAAAACTGGCTGAGATAGGTCCATAGTTACTATTGAACTTGAATAGGAAGTCATATACTGGCAATCTAAATGTGACCTTAAAATTGACCTTTGACCTACTTTACACCATGAACTGAATTTTGCAAATTTTGCTTTCCTTTTATCTCCAAAACTGGCTGAGATAGGTCCATAGTTACTATTGAAGTTGAATAGGAAGTCCTATACTGGCAATCTAAGTGTGACCTTGAAATTGACCTTTGACCTACTTTTCATCATGAACTGAACTCTGCTAATTTCTTTCTCTTTTAATTTCAAACTTGACAGAGATAGGTCCATAGTTTCTCTTGAACTTGAATAGGAAGTCATATACTGGCAATTTACTGTGACCTTGAAATTGACCCTTGACCTACCTTACGAAGAACTTAAATTTGATTGTACCATATATATATTTTTTGCAATAGTTAAAAAATTCTTGTTGATTTCATTTTTACAGCTTGTCAAGCACAAAACTGGTGGCTGTGTCCCTTATTTTGTGTATGTGGGGGTCTATATGAATGCGTTTGCTCCAGCTGGTGGTACAATATTTGGAGGCGGTATCGCCTCTCTGATCCTCTAGTTCCAAATTGAGATTGATCATTCTTTAACAAGTTGGCTAAAATAATAATATTGTAATATTTTTCTAATAAACATTTCCAAAATCCACTTTGTCTGTTTATAATGATGATAACATTCCAAAATTCTTTCAATATTTTTCTCTGTGACAGGGAGCTGTTGTCAAGGCGACCTACAGAAACTGCACCCTGGCTCCATCTGGTGGTATGGTCTGCAAAGGAGGCTATCACATGGACCCAAGACAGCCCTGTCTCACATATAAGAAGTTTGGCTCTCCACCTCGCCTTCATCCCACCTCGGTGGGCGTGCTCCTCTGTACAGAAACTAGCCAGCTGACAGATTTGTATGGTATGAGCGAGAAACTAACAGAGGCAGAGACAGTTTTTGCAGACCCCACGGAAAGGTAAATTATAAACTCTGCTAGGCTGGGCAAGATGGGGGTGAGCATTGATCACATTTGGTCAGTTTTGTAATTCTAAACATAAACTGTGACCATTGTGTAAGTCAAGAGGGGAATTGTTTATCACATTCTGTCAGTGTTGTAAGCATAAACTTAAAAAATTTGAGACTATATAGAGAACATGGTTCTAGTTTAGTCTGCACATTTGTTCAAGATGTTTGATTATAAATTTTTTTAATTTGAAATAAAATTCAAATTAGGTGTGCCACTCAGAGGGCATCCTGCCAATCCTGCATCAATAAATGTGCAGAAGACCTGAAGACAAAAGCACCAGAAAAATGCCGAATCACTGGGGAGGATCCAGATGATGGCTGGTCCCCGCGCCTCCGCCATTGCCAGAACTGCTGCCTGAAAGAAAATTGTGCGCAGACTTGTAGCAGCCATTCTGATAGCGATTGCCAGCCTGTCAAGTATGTGGTGATGTGCAATTAAACTTTCAATCTTGTACACACACACACACGCACGCACACACACACACACTTATGCATGCATATACTTGCACAAACACATATACTCACTTGAAACTGTTTTCCTTAAATTTATACAATTATGAAGGTTACCCAACTATGAAATTATTCTGAAATCTTAGATTAAATCAATGAGAATTATTTGAGAATGATGATTAAAATACTTACTATGTTTTAGATGTCTGAAAGGCAATGTGGCAGAGCTTGTCTTGTCGCCAACTTTCTCCAGCCGAGCAGAGGACTTTCTGTGTCACATTGAGCCGGCCCCAGATTACCTGTACGATATCCAGTACTCCGTGGTGCAAGGAGGAAAGGTCTTACTGGACAGAGTGTTTAGAGCCAAGAAGAGAATTAATACTGAGGGGGATTTGTGGAATATGGTAGATGTGTAAGTATATATGATTGTACTCAGTCCTATAGTTGAGGGGGGTTGGGCGGGGTCAAAGAATTTTTGGATGGAAAATGTACAATTAATCCTGTCATCCAGTGGTGCAAATGTGTATGAATAACATAAAATTAATGGCTACTTTGTTGTCAAATGTATTTTCAAATAATCATTTAATTAGTGATGTCAGCTGTCTGTGTGTGGAATCTCTAAAAAACAGCAGGATAGGTATTATAGTTTTAGTCCAATCTCACATCATAAGTTGACCTCTTGTATTTTATTCCAGCCACCCCCTGCTTAATGTCCACTACAGTACTGGGTTTGCTGTCCAGCCCCAAGTTCTCCATGGCAACAGCCGACAAGGATTGTTTACGGTCAGCAAGTACCAGCCAGAGGGCCGACCTCTACATGGACCGTTGACCAGTACCCAGAGGTTAAGGGTGCGGCCAAAATTCCCCTGGGGTATCAGCACCAAAACATGGAGTGAGTACTTTATATGTTAAAATGCAAGTGCTGTGACATTTGAGTGCATATCATAGAACAAGCAATCGGTAGCTATGTTCAGATGATCTCTGGCTCTCATCTGAACATTCTGATTTTTTAAGCAGGATTCACATCTTTGTTATTACCATCACTTGCCAGCACTTTTGCTTTTCAACCAAGCATATAATCCTCACTCAAAACGTAATTTTATCTCTTTCAGGTCAGAAATCCTGTGACATGACCGCATTGGATGACTTCATCCCAGGAGAGCCAATCACATACAGACCTCTCAGTGACATCAGCGCCAGCTTCATCGAAGGACAACGTTATCGCTATCGACTCCACAACACCACCGCTCAGCCATATATTTTCTTTGAGCTGCCTCAAAACACCAGTGTGATGGCCCTGTTTTTCCCAAGGGTTGAGATTATGGACGATACAAGTTTGAGAGCGAGGCTTGATAGAAATGCGACTCACTGGCTTATTCATGCAGAAGGAAGAATGAAGCGTGCTCCTGGTTAGTGGAAAATGACTACTAGTAAAAACACCACCAAGCCTGTTATAATATGCTTGGCAAATTGTTTAAATGTAGCATTGTATTGAAATAATTGAAGAATTTCGTATTTTATACAGTAGACTGTGCAAAAAAAGATTGATATGAATTTAATTTTCAACAGACGCAAAAAAATGACAGAATTTATCATTTCAAGAAACGTCTTCTATTAATTCATTTAAACACCTTACAGGTTTCTTCACCATCAAAGTACACGAAGATGACTACCCTGATGCTCCTCTCTTCAACATGGACATTGGTCAGACGGATCACGAGGCCTTCAAGGTTCTCCTCCCTGTGGCGACAGGGTCGTCTGCTCTCATGAGTAAGAGCGTGACAGTTGAGATCAGTGGCATCAACAACAAGGTTGCCTTCCGTCTTCACTGGGCAGGTGTACATCCAGTGCAGGCTCAGATACAAGGTAGGATTTTATTGTTAGAAATTATTGCTTCTACCAAGGGGGGTTATGTTTCTGTCTTTGTGGTCTATTTTATAGCTTGACTCAATAATAGCTGGACATTTTTTGGTGAAATTTTCAAAATAGATCAATGGGTTCCTGTAATATTGATAAGAATTTGATGTCAATTGAAGAATGTTATAATTGATAAGTAAAACTGAGCTGTCTTAAAGGGGAAAATATGTGTTAGAATGAAGCAATGTATATTTTGCATTTTCTTTTCTTAATTGCAGCATTAAAGACCAAACCAATGATCGAAGCTGAAAATGCTAAAGATGGCGCCACTGCAGAGTTGTCCAAATCACTTGTGATCGGCCTTGGTGCAGTGATTGGTTTCTTGCTGCTGCTGCTTGTCGTAGGCTCTTGTCTGTCAGGTATGGCAGTAATCTGGTTGATTATTCTGATATTTATTTAGAAAATAAAATAATAGGTGGTATTCTAATCATCATGATCCAGTTTATGTATTTGGTATAACAGAAAAGTATATTTTATGTCTTTATAAACCATAGTCAGTTACAAATGCTATGGCATATGGCATGTTAAAGGATTGAGAGGTTTGTGTAGAATTTAAGTCACGTGTTATGAAAATCACAAGAATGCAATTGAGAAGTTGATATTTATCTCTGGCAGATGGTAAAGGGATAGATGTGGACAGCCGTTTCCACACCAGTCACTTGATGATGACAGTAATGTATGTGGTGTTCAGGACAGCCTACTCTCTGGCTGTCACCTGTACCGTCTTTTTGTTTGTGTGGATTTATCTTAACAGGTGAGAAAACTCTCTCTCTCTCTCTCTCACACACACACACACACACACACACACACACACACTTTTTCTCTGGAACTTTGTATCACTGAGTTCAGTAAAAAAAAAACCTTAACAACAAGATTGCAAAAATGGTTGCCCACACAATTATACACAAACATGCAGTCCTAACCAGCTGGAACTACTCAATCTCATTACAAAAAATGGCAGAAATTTCTTCTCCAACATTATCATCATCATTATTCAATAATGAGATTTTTCTGTTTTTAGCAGATGTCCTGCCAAAATTAAAGATTTTTTCACTAAATGGCAGTTTCATCCCTGATTATAACTATTATAACTAAATTTCAACAAAAAGTAGAACATGGCATCTTTAGTAATATATTGTCTTGATTGTTCACTTCCAGTGGTCCATTGCATACTCTGAGGCAGTACCCCAGTTTCCTGGTCACTGTCCAGTCCCTACAGCAGCTGGAGGCCCAGGAGGTCAACCAGTACTTAATTAAGGAGCTGGACAAACAAATGGTCAGTTTCAACCAGACCAGGACCAAGTGTCAGGCACACATACAGGCCATGCAGGACAAGATGATCAAGGTTGGAGGGGGTGGACTTTTTATTTATTTATTTATAATATTTTATTTGTTAATTAATTCAATTTTATTATTATTATTATTATTATTATTATTATTATTATTATTATTATTATTATTATTATTATTATTATTATTATTATATTTGCTTTGTTTTCATCCCCATTTCCAGTATTCCAGAATGGACTTTAAGCAGATTTTCTCCTTGCTGTTTCTAAAAGAGAGTTTTTAAATTTGCTGAGTTAAATATAGGATAAAAATAGGGGAAATCTTGGAAAGGTAAGGGGTAAGCTCCCTTTTTTAGCATTCTCTAGCTCCATCCCTGTGTTTATTAAACTGGGGTTAATTATAATTTTAATAAGTGTGATTGATTCTCATTTTTTTAACCTAGGCACAAGAGCAGCTGAATGCCCAGCAGCTGCATCAGTTAACAAGTCAAAGAGTAAGCCAAGCTATGTATCAGTATGCCCATAAAGCCATGGAGGAGTTCACTGCCACTGTAACCAGATCTAGGTAGGAAGACAAAATATCCTCATTGTATTGTGTGTTTTTTTTTTTTCTCGTACAGTTTGAATTATCTTTAAATATATCACAATGGTGAGGAGGACTTCTAGATTTTCTCCCTGTTCTTGTTTACATTTTGTATGATGTATCACTAAAGAAAGGGAATTTTCTCTTTTTGGTTGATATATTTTATATTTTAATATGAAAGGTAGAAAAAACATTAAAGTCATATATTTTTCATAAATGTTAAAAAACAGTGGTGGAGGGTAGCATCATCCATTTTTGCATGATTTATTTATAACTTTTTATAGAGAAACATCACATAAATGATTTTACCATTATATTTATTATAAAGTTTTTTCTTTATTTTAGGGCTGCATATAACAGCTATGTGAGCAACACTGTCTCCAGGCTTTTGTTTGATATGAAGAAAACAGAAGAGAATTTACTGTCCATTGAATGGCTGACAGGTGCTTCAAAAATTTACGACGCTGTTAAAGATAAGAGGACACGAAATGGAGTGACTACCAGAACCTTTTCTGATTGGTTGGGATTTAAAGAGAGATTACAAACACTGGAAGCAAGTAGGTGGACATTTTTGTCTCGTCTGTTTAGATTATTCTGGTAAAGGTTGAATACATATATATTTTTCCAAGCATACCATGAGTATTTCTGTACTTGGCCTTTAAAGAAGCGTAATAAATTTGGTCTTATTTTAAAAATATATTGTGGGTCAGTGCTGTGTATTCCAGCCTCCGTAAAAACAGTATAAATTTATTATCATTGTCTCTTTCTCAGACCTTACCTTGCCAGAAATGCCACTGCCAAACCTTCAGGACTTCAGAGCTCCAATTATAGATGCCGCCACAGTACAATCCTCCATTGCAAACATCCAAGAGGTGACAGTCCCAAAAAACATCTGGTTCGTTCACAGTCCAAATGTGACCACAAACTCAAAGAAAAATTCCACAACACAAGAACAAAGATGGAAACTAGAGAGCCAAGGAGAAATCATTAATTGGACAACATTCCTAGTCCTGGTACTGATAATCGACTGTGTTTGGCTGATTCATCGTGTGGCACGAACATACGTGACGGCACACAGACTGATGTATGGCACACCACATTATATAGACTGTACAGAACACGAGGATGAGGTCACTAAGCCCAGTTGCTGTGGGGCAGCCATGGAGTATAACATAAGGGTAAATAGGACTTAACTTTTCAACATGGTAAATTTCAAAAACAATAGAGAAGGCCCAGAAGTGACTGCATATGTAGGCCCTGTCTCTCTGACACACACCATAAATAAATGTATAATTAAGTTCAACAGACCACCAACAGCAACTAGTGTATACTACATGATCCACTCATGATTTGTATTCACACATTTCACATTAACCCCATTGACTCATATTTGTTATGTGTATCATTATGAACGTATTTATATATTCACTGTAGTTTGGGTTCCCACGTTGTGTTATGATGTACCTGTCTTGAAATATGAGCACTGACAATGAGTATGAGTCACATCTGATCTCTTCCACGTATGTTGACAAAAATTAAGAGTTAAAAATGGATTGATTGATGAGATGGTAAAATCCCATCATTTCAGCTGATGAAGACAGAGTTTGTCCCCAAGCTAGTGGGCGTGGGTTTGGTGTGTGCCCTGATCTATTTCCTGCTGGCCTCCTCTCAAGTACTGATAACTGCCAGTACCTTGTCTTCGCTGGGATACTTCAAGGCTCTGGTAAGTACTCCATGTAGCTGTTCACTGTTAGTTTGAATGTGTGGTTTGTACTCCATGTAGGTGATTTGAAATGTAATATGAGCACTTGCCACTTGAGACATTTATATCAGCAATATTTTGTTTGAGAATCTACACACCAATATTAATTCAGTCTTGGATTTGATTTTTCCTCTGTTCCAATCTAGAGTAAAAAATAAGCTTCATTTATAAGCAGAACCAATACCATTATCCGTTATACTTCACAAAAATAATCTGTTATCAAATTTCTACTATGATTTTTTATTCAGACATTGCCAACTGAAAAGAAGTGGTAATTGCAGTTTTTTTCTTTGCTTTTTCAGACGTTACCAATCTCATCAGTAAGAGCCACCGCCATGACACAACTTCGCGCCCAAGCCCATCGTCTCAATACAGTAGAGCTCCCATCATACGAAAAGATCACCTCGGCACATATTGAACAGTATCAGATAATTCTGCAACTTATGGAGGGCATGGCCTGCCAACAGGGGGCAGACCATCTCAAAGATTATTGTATTGGAGGTCAAAGGTCAGGGGTCGCAGGTCAAGGGTCAATGGACCTTGGGAGTTGTCAGACAGCTAGTTATCAGACAGGTGCTGCATTTATACCTTGTGACATTGGACTGGTGAATGTGGAAATGGGGAAGAGGTAGGCTGTTATTGTTAAGAATGATTTTGAACTAGCACTAGTAACTACATATTGTCAGTCATTATTACTTCAAAAAAAGTAAGACATAAGATTTGGGCCTTTTGTCACAAATATTCAGTTGATAATAGATCTTTCACCATATTGGTAACAAAGATGCATTTCATAAAGCATTTGAAGTGCTGCTTACCCCCTTTTTTTAACAGGCATTAACTAAATCTTTATCAGACCAAACATGATGTTGACACCAGTTGTCATTCACAGTGAATAATATATCATCGTCTTGTTGTTTTTGTTCCTCAGGCCAGTTTCCAGAGTGACCGAGGCCCAGTTGGCGTCCAGTTTGAGGCCATTCCTGAATGCTCTGCATACTATAGTGGTCAACACGTGTCACCTCCTCATTGTATTTGTGGCTGCACTGGTGCTGATAGATCTCATCTCTTCTGTTGTGTGGCTGTATTTACAAAAGTAAGTTTTTATTTATTTGTTTGTTTGTTTGTTTGTTTGTTTGTTTGTTTGTATATATATATATATTTTTTTTTACCAGCTTGCTTAAGTTTATGTTTAAGTAATTGAAAATTGAAATTGAGTGGAAGAACACCATTCGTAAAAAATGACATTATATATATATATATATATATATATATATATATATATATATATATATATATATATATTTTTTTTTTTTTTTTTTTTTTTTTTTTTTTGTAGTTGATTGTTTGATGTTTTCACAAATACTCTTTGCTCACCTATTGGGTAAAATTAGATTAATATGTTAGTTTATGTCATTCATTTTACTTTAAAGTATCTGCCATGTTTGATGTACGGTAGTAAAATCCACTTTGTCCTGACTTCTTGGTTTGTATAGTGATATTGAAGTGTTCACTTTAGATTTTCATTGATTTTTAAATTAAAATAACTGTTTATATTTCAGGTTTCACCTCATCCAGGAACACCTGGTGTTTCAAACTGTCCCCAAACGACAGGTGTCAGAGGTAACTGAGGAGGATTAGAAGAAGGGCACCACTTTTTGTTTCTCCCTATGTGAGTTTGTATATTTCTTATGATGACAGTGTCACTACAAGCAATTTCTCTCATTATCTGGTCCAGTGGTTAATTAAGTTTCTCAATATTATCGTGGTTTCCTTTGAAAATTCTTACACTTAACAGATTTAGAAATAACCATGAGCTTTGTATTGTATAAACCCCTATTTACAGATCTAACAATCTAAAATTAGTAATGATTAAAAAAAGGATCATTTAACTGCCATTTGAAACCTTTTGAATAATGGCCTGCAACTATTATATTCTATTTATAGATCTGTACTTTTTGATTACAGGCTTGACTTATTGTCAAATTAAAGATGTCAGAGAGCTCAAAATACAACCAAGTTGAGGAACGTCAACACCCTCAGTCCAGGATATCGGGTTTTACCGAGGGATATCTTAAATTATTGATGTAGAGTCTCTTTGGACCTAAAATTGGATGGACTGTCAGACTATATTGACAGTGGTACCTCTTGTGTCCGAAGTGATAGATTGGATCTGAGATAAAAGTGAAACCTGCATGAGTCTACAATGATATGATACTTGCAGGGGCAGATTTAGGTCAGATTTTCAAGTTTTCATTGACGGACATCTAATTTTTTGCTGTCAGAAGACAGTCAAAATTGGAGGCTGGATCAACAAAGATAATTTGGAAGACTGTCAGAAAATATAATTCTGGATCCGTCTTTGAATTGTTCCTGAAAGTGGAGCCAGAGTCTACAATCATGATATCAATATTAGTTACTAAAATAAAGGTGACAGAGGGGTCTGAGATGCATGCAAACCAAACTGGCAGTAATCTACGTAGGAGAAAGTTGTTTCTTGTGTTATAAAAACACATTTTGTGGTTTTTATGAAGCTTAGTCACCCACTGATGTAGACATCTGATTTAGACCAGGGTTTCAAAAGAGTTTCTCTGAGGGGGGTGTTATGAGTTTGCTCACTGTAAAACAGTTCACTCTAAAAGCATTGCAGCTGGGTGTTTGCTGAAGTTGTGTTTTCGTGTAATGGGAGCTTATGTACAGTGCTCATCAGTACATATAAGTTTTAACATGTTCTATAGAATCTCTTGATGTTAACAAATTTGTGTTTAATGCTGTAAGTATTTCTTATAATTATATATCTCTATTCACTTTTTAATGTGATATGTTGAGTTTATGTATTGTAAAGCAGGGGTCATGGTCTGGCCTGCTCAGTCATGCAAGTAAGAATTATAGGCCTGTAGTCAAAATTTCTGGACATTTGGATTTTAATTAATCCAACTTGAGAAAGGGCAAAGATTGATAGAGAAAAGGCCTTGATCAGATTTTAATTCAAGAAGGACCTTTTTCCACCTTTTTTACAGTATGGAAAGTTGTTCTAATTAGTTTCATCTTTTTATTGTTATAATATGAAGTTGTGACGAATTTCCCATCATAAAAGGCACACATGCATGTGAAGTTTACATATGGGGATAAATTGCAGTACAAAATTATGAAGGCCAATTATGAAAAAAGTGTGGATGAATTTTTTCTTACTTACAGCTCAAACAGCTGTGTATTATATGTCTGCCATGTTTCAGGTTTTTAAGAATTTTTAAATTATTCACCATGAGAAAGTTTTAGTTGTGTTTTAGTTGTCACTGTTTTGTGATTTAGCTACTTGGATTTATACACAGTATATGTGTAACTTTTACATTGTAAATATTTGTATTTGATATGCACTGTATGTATTGTAATTACATTTATGTCTGTAATAAAATAAGTTTTTAAAAATTGTGCTTATGAGGTGTTGTTACATATATTTTGCAATATGAAAATGGAATTTCATAAAAACTTTTTCATTCAACACTCAGATATGAAACATTTAAGACAATGCGGGTGTCAAAGTAAAAAGGGGGGGGAGAATTTCATAAAGTATGTGAAATGTGTCCAAGTTGCACACAAATAAATAAATAATATGATTTTGTTTTCTTAATCTTATAAAGGTTGATGGTAATCAATTTGAAAATGGCACATTTATTGCCGGTTAGAATTTTGAGGGTATAACCTAAGAAAAAAGTTTTTTCTGTATGAAAAAAGTCTTGGATCATTATCATTTAACAAACTTATAAACCTATAAAAAATTAGAGGACTTATCTAGGAATGACAATAATTCCTCTTAAGTTGTCAATAAAAATAAAAGAAATAACAGAAAAGTGTTGACCAATTATGATAATTAAGGTGCCTTTTAAAAAATGTTTCGCATCTCTGGTAAGTTATGAACAATATTCCACCAGATTTAGAACCCTTGTACCTTCAGGCCTAATGATTTCTAGTTGTATTCTCTAATGGAGCTGTAATAAAATTTAAAAAAAAAAGCTTTTAAAAAACTTTAAATTCATAAACTCTGCTGTACACTCAAGGAGATAAGGGGTCTGGTTTGTAACAAAATTAGATAACAAAATAAGGGACCCTTTGTGAAAGAGTCGATACATGTAAGTGGCATGCGTTAATATATTTGTCAAGGCTATACGTGACAAGAGACTCCATCCCCATCCTTATCAGAGTGCCAACAAGTTTAAGGTTTGGCATGCACAGAGGAGGTATATTAGGGACTAATCTTTGTGATATTAATTTTAGTTTGATTTCAGGGGATAGCGCGAACGCAGTCCCCCACGATAAAAAATTACGCACCCGAGTTACCCCTATTTGGGGTAATCGATCAGGTCAGCCAAACCGTATAGTGCAATGGTGAGGCCTCGCTAATGAAGAACCGCCTTAATGATCACGGTTAACTTCTGTGCCAGGTAAGTATGCTTGTATCAGAGCCGTGACCTCATTAGTTTACCTTGCTGCTCGCTGAGATAATAGCTAAGAGAAAAAGAAATAATTATTATTTAGCTATGTTTATAAATTTAACAAAACAATTTAAGGTCACATAGATGAACTCCACATATTTTACGAAGATAATTCTTAATTTTGATTATAATATTAATGAATGTTTCTGGTTGTTACGCTTTTAATTTTAAATTATGCATTTTGCTATTCCCTGGTATCAAAAGGAAATATAAAGACTACTTTTCGCTAAAGATGATCTCTAGATATGTTTTTAGTTATTTTTAGTTTATTATTATTATTATTATTATTATTATTATTGCATTTCCATTGCTAATGCTTAATTTTTTGTAGACGTCGAGTCTACAGTAAAGTCTACGATTTACAGCTTTTCATTGGTTAAGTGCTATCGTTACTGTAGACTTTTGGCCAATCAGAAATTGGAGTGTATGACCAGCCAATCAGGACGCACCTGTGCCACATGGGCAAAAGGACAGGAGGAAGAAGCCCGCCATTGGAACTCAAGGCTAAAACTCAGTATAGCATCGTATTGCATCCTGCAAATCACAGATGCAGGTGTGGCATCACTTTGAGTGAGGGTCTTTTATGCGAGATGGAGTTCCTTCAAAAGAAAATTTTACCGTAAAATGATGAGAAAGAGGTGATTAAATGGCGATTGTACAACAAATGAGGACATTAAGTTTCACATAACTTTATGAATGGAAGCTAAATTAGCTGTACGAGGCCAAAAATAAATAAGAAAACATAATTTTAATGATGTGAAGGGGTAGAGTATTTTGAGCAATGTAATTTTATTGCGTTTGAAACACTTTTGTGACCATACTTTAGCGTTGCTTCTCGTGGAGGGGGTCAACTTTTGGTCTTGGAGTGCAGTAGGGAAGATCCTTTATGTAATCTTATTTTAGATATTAAGTTTATATCTGTTAACAATGTCCCTTTCTATATTTATCATGTAATATTTCTTTTGCTGATCGTTGGGGGAGGGCTTGGCATACTAGCTAAACTTTGAGATCTAGATATGCGTAAGTCGGGGCTATGAAAAGTATCTTAGTCCAGCTATTGCTGTTTTTTATCAGTAGTCAGACACTGATACTTAGCCATTTTAATGACTGATTTTATCTGGCCTTTTAGCATACATGATATTGATGAATGCAGTACCATCACACCATTATCAAAGCAGAAATCAACACACTATTTCAGGGCAAGAAAGAAGTAAACTTCCATTATATGTTATCATAGATGTGATGTCCCACAGGGGGCAACATTAACCCTGAACCTGTTACAGAAATTGAGGTGTGTGCGTTATCTATCTGCAACTGTTGAAGTCAATGAAGATTGTTATAATTTACTTTTCCCCAAAATAGCTAAAACACACACAACAGTTGACTTTTAAAAAAGGCAAAATTGTTTACATTATGTATAAGAACCTTAGAGACTATATGAAATTGGATTTTAATATTTATTTGAGAATTATTCACTTCAAAAGTATCGTGTATACCAATAACACATTATATGTATTTTATTTGCTCACTTTCAGATTAGTTTGAAGAGTCTAGATGAAAAACCTGGGAGTTTCAAGAACAGGACTGTGCTAGCTACGGACAGTGTGGTTTCATTATGTAGAGGGTTGTTGATATGCTGGTTTAAAAATGATCTTACAGAAAAAAAGAAAAACGTGTTGAACTGCCCTACTAGATAATTATGGTGCACAGTTCATGGAATGGCTTGGTGGCTGGAACTGAACTGACCAATGTGGTGCTCCCAGCAGTGCAGTGCTACCTATCCTCATCTTTATCATATGGACTCAATACTGCTATTCTCTCAAAATTAGGTCTGACTTTATCAATCTGTTTACTAAAAACTTATTCGTGGACTCGATCCCACCCGTTTCATCTTAGAATTAGGTTCCACAATATTGATCATCTTACTAAATGCCTATTCATGACCTCAGTCCCACCATTCTTGTCTTAAATTTAGGTCCGACTTTATTGATGGGTTTACTAAACGCCTGTGGACTCGTTCCCACCATTCTTGTCTTAAAATTAGGTCCGTGTATATGTATCGGTTTACTGATTGGCTATTCATGGATGCAATCCCACCATTCTTGTCTTAAAATTAGGTCTGTCTCTATGGATCGGTTTTCTGATCAACTATTCATGGACGCGATCCCATCATTCTCGTCTTAAAATAAGGTCCGTCTACATGGATCAACTTACTGATAGGCTATTCATGGACGCGATCCCACCATTCTTGTTTTAAAATTAGGTCTGACTATATGGATCGACTTACTGATTGGCTATTTATGGACGCAATTCCACCATTCTCATCTAAGAATTGTCTGATTGTATCAATGAGTTTACTAAAAGCTTAATCATGGAATCGTTCCCACCATTCTCGTCTTAAAATTAGGTCCGTCTCTATGGATTGGTTTACTGATAGATTATTCATGGATGCAATCCCACCATTCTCGTCTTAAAATTAGGTCCGTCTCTATGGATCGGTTTACTGATCGGCTATTCATGGACGCAATCCCACCATTCTCATCTAAGAATTATGTCTGTCTATCGATGAGTTACCTAAACACCTATTTGTGGACTCCATCCCACCACTCTCATCTTAGAATTATGACAAACTAAATCGATGGTTTACTGAATTCCAATTCATAGACTCAACCCCACCATTCTGGCCTTAGAATTAGGTCCAAGTATGTAGTATACATGTATTCAGTATACCAAAAGCCTACTCATTGACTCGATTTCACAATTCTGATCTTAGAATAAGGTCCGACTTTATGGATCAGTTACCTAAATGCCTTAATTAGTTACAGTTGACAAAGTTCATTAGTGCTGTTGGTTTTTACTTTGGTATTTTTCTCGCTGTATTTACAATATATTTCTTTAGGGAGTGTGTTATGTATCTGCGGTATGACAGTGGTTTTATGTAATTAAGTTTTAATTGCAATTCAATACAAAAAGACTATTTAACAGAAGCAAGCTTCAATTGCTTTGCCTTCTAGGTCAACCATTGGAAATTAAGGCTTCGTTCACTTGAAAAATCTATTTTATAAAAATCTATTTTCTATTCGCGGTATCTTGTGATCACGGTCTGTGCCCTGAATACCCCGCGGCGGAATTACTGGCAGCGCGAGCCAGTTACTTCCAAAGCTGTAATTAATTCTCGGTTGCGCTCGGAGTGATCACAAGATACCGTGAATAGAAAATAGATTTTTAGAAAATGGATTTTTCATGTGAACGGAGTCTTAACTGAATAATTAGAATTTGATTGAATTCGTCATTTCCAAATTTTAGTTTTAATTTTGTCATTTATAAGATGGGAAGTATTAAGGTGAATGCTAAGAGAGATAATACCTTATCTCCAGTTAAATACTGATCATTTGTGCTTAGATCTGTTTTTGCGTTATGTTTACAACAATAATGTTATAAACTAGAAAAGCACTCCGAGAGCGCAGACCTCCGCCAAGGCAGCGATTTTTGATTATTATTGATTGATTATTGATCCGGATCACCACCAAACACTAATCATCTCTTCCTTGGCCCACTTTGACAGTTCCTGAAAATTTCATCAAAATCGGTCCATAACTTTTGTTGATGACAGACAGACAAACGGGTGAAGACATAACCTTCTTGGCGGAGGTAATTACATACGATACCCTTAATAACCTCTATGTACCATTATTGTTACTTTGTAAAAAAAAATAATAAAAATAAAACAGCACTGATCATAACCTCGCCCAGCTCTGTCAACATTTTTGTACTTTTTATATAAAAATTAAAATAAAAAATACGCTATATAAAAAGTCTTTATTCATGTATCCGATATGAACAGCGCACAGTGATTTTGAGTTCATTAAAATTATGGCTTAGTTTTACGTATGAATGTGGCCTTTGACTAATGTTTGAATGTTATTAGTACTAACAAAATTGCACTGCGGTAAATGGAAATTACATTTAATTTAATGATACATTTTCTACTCAATATCAAGTACATTTTTCACATTGCCTGGTAACAAAGCTTTTGCATACTACAAAAAAGAATGCAGTTTTGTTGTGTTTCACGTTAAACATTTGAATGTTTCTTGTTACGATATCGTCTAGCTAACTCATCGATGTAACTGAATTGATTTTGTAAATGGCTAAAATATTACAAAATACCAAACAAAAACACGTAACGTACGCCAAAACACGTAACGATTTTTTTTTTCTCCTTAACCCAGCATCGCCGCGAAAAATGGCCTCAAATTATTTATTGAGTCATTTAAAATAAATATTCTTCAATTTAGACCCCATTTCCAGAGATTAGATCGATCTACTTTAGATCGACCTAACTCCCTGGGGGTTCACGCGAAATAGCTGTCAGCCGGGCGGACACAAAAGTTATTTACCCCCTTACAGCTTGTAGTAGGTGAGACGGACATTTAAGCCGGATTATCTGACAGTAATCTAGTGAGACTCCCTGCGGGGATAGATCGATCTAAAAGCTCTGGGAATACAGCCTTAGTAAGAAGTTAGACATCATACTCGCTTCCTGAGAAGTGGCAGGTTTAAACTAGAAAGATTGGAGATTGAAAGTTGGCGCTGCGAGCAACAGTAACAACAGTAAGGAAGGTTCAAAATTATGTCCGTTTAGTTTTTCGCCGGAGATCAGATAAATTTGGTGTTTATTTCTTCGTGATTTAAGTTGCTACACTGATGTTAGTAAAGTTCCACTTGGACAAGTAATTTTCCTCGCGTTATCTTTTTAAAACGATTTTCTTAATGTTAAAATTAGACCTATATATTGACAAAGAATGAACACGTTTCCTGCATGTACGCATGGATAACTGCTTATTTCTTGTATCCCATCGATGGTCAAATGAGGGTCGATAGGCATGTTAAAAATGCCTCTTGGAAGGGTGTGTGTAGGATATTGCCTGAGGTGTTAAATCAGTCCGCGTTTGGAGAACATTCCAAGCCCATGGTATTAGTACATTGTTCCTTTTGGAACAAAAAGTAACAGGGGCATTTTAATGTAACATGCTCAACAGAAATCTCACTCCATTTGCAAGAGGTGACTTCAGGGATGCTACTGGCTTCATTGTGACAAGGCACTTGCTCACAGCTCTCGTCTGGCAAGCGATTTGTAGCAGAAACACAGGACTCTGAGGAGGGGACAACCGTCTTTGAGCCCTGATATTAATCCTACTGGGCACCTGTGGCATTACTTGGAATGTGCATTACAGAGGAAAACCAATTCCCAAATAATCTTGACCAATTCCGCCACGCTCTTTAGGATGAATGGGACAATATCCCATATAACAGAATTGTTACCCATGTTGAAGGCTTGTCGCGCCGTCTACAGGAGATAATTGTAGTACGCGGTAGACGCACACGCTGTTAGGCACGTGACCTTTAATGAGCAGACCCTAATGCTAATATTGTGTGTGAATTTGGTGACATTTGATGGCGTCTTTTCAATTTAATAGACATTTCTTTACATCTGTAGAAGTCACAGTGAAACAGTGGATTTGAGGGGGTACCTCAAAATTTTACTAAACGGTATAAAATGTATATTTTCACCACTATTTTGTATTTTTTTTAACCATTAATCATGTTAGTCAGAGTATAATAAAAAGCACTATTTCTAACAATTTACAGCTGTGAGGTGATCATTTGTAAATAAAAGTACAGGGTTACCACTTAATATGGAATATTATTTTTTGGCGAATAAATTTTCTACAAAATATTTAATTTCTCTCTAACTACTTTAATTCCAAAGCTGAGGTGTCACTCCATGTGTAGCCAGATGTGTTACCTAATTACCACACAACTCTCGAAACAATTGATGCATGCAGTTGCATGTCCTGTGGTCAGAAATGTGAGGGGTGGTCTTTTCGGCAATTTCTGCCCTTGTATAAAAACGCATGGGTTTGGTCAATCTTTGGAGCGTGTTTAGAGAAGCAACAAAGGGATCGCTCTGAAACTTGACAGGTACCTTAGTGAAGATATGGTACGACAGCAAAGCAACGCAGCTTACTATGAGATTCTTGCTGTCAGAGAAAATGGCCAGAAACGGACAGCCATTGCCAGGTAATTCAACATTTATCAGGAACCGTTTGTGAAGTCCTCCAAAGAAATGCTGCTACAGGGGCACCTACTCCAATACCTCGAACTGGGTGTCCGCGTATCACACCAAGAAGACAGGATCGCCTTCTCCTTAGTGGAGGCCGTGCTGGTCGTACAAAGACAACCAGTGTCCTCAGAAAAGAGAGGCAGAATGTCATTCAAACGCCCGTTTCAAGGTCCCACGTGAACAAGAGATTTCTGCAAGCCGGTTATTTTGCACGAAGGCCAGTAGGGAAACCACTGTTAACAGCAGGTCATATACAGCGACGTCTGCAAAGGGCTTGGGACCACGTGCGTTTGCAGCCAAAACACGTTGTTTTCAGTGATAAGGCCAGATATGGATTTTTTAGGGTTGATCGTCGAATCCGTGTCCACCGACGTGTACGAGGGGCATAAAACAATGATTTTGTACTGCCTAGGGTGCAAGCAGGGGATGGTAACGTCTCTGTTTGGGGAGTATTTCATGTCGGTGCCCAGAACCAGTTTTTTTTCTAGAAGGCAACCTCATCCAGGATTCCTACAGAGACATTCTACAGCAAACAATGCTTCGATTGGTAAGATTCATCTTCAGGAACAACTTTGTGTACCAAGACGACTGCGCAACCCCACATCGAGGCCGCAGAATCACTGTTTTTCTTCAAAACCAATGGGTTCAGCAACTGCCCTGGCCTGCAAACTCTCCAGATATGAGCCCAATTGAAAATCTGTGGGCGGAAGTAACTCACAGGTTTAATAGCTATGGTCCTTGGCCGGTAAATAGTGATGAACTGCGACAGGCAAATATCACTGCGTGGAATGATATCCCCACCCAAACTCTAAAAAACGTGTCACAGGATATGCCATGTAGGATGAGGTCGCGGCAAGCGGCTGCTGGAGGTCATACCCGCAATTACTGACTTTCCATGATTTACTGTAGTGAGTTCTTTGACTGTGTAACATATCACTGTCCGGAGGTTATCATTTTTTTTAATATCTTATCTTAAAGTTTATACTGACATCAAACTGTTGATATGGTTTTCTGGGGGTGTTCCTTTCTTTTGAATGGCATCTTATGTCAGATTTAATATTATTGACCAAAATATCTCACAACAGAAGACTGGATGTTATTATCACTCTGTGACATACTTTTTTAATGACTCAAGCTAAAAAAAATTAATCAGCACTCAAAAATAACAATGATAAAAAATATTCCATATTAAGTGGTAACCCTGTACATGGAAATGGGGGTGGGACAACCTTTTTGACCAATGTTGTATATATATATATATATACAATGTATGTCGTATCGTATCTTGTGTATTCCTGCACATCACAGACTTACAGAAAGGATCCTTCCTCCTGGGGCAGTCAATATGCGCAATGCAATGTCTACGTGGAATCTCCAACCAAAATCTACTGACAAAAAATGAATGAAATATTGGTTTTGTTAGTGATGCCTTAGAGGAAGATGAAAGGATTGACTTTGATTTATAATCAGGGGATAGCGCGAACGCAGTCCCCCACAATAAAAAATTGCGCACCCGAGTTACCCCTATTTGGGGTAATCGATCAGGTCAGCCAAACCGTATTGTGCAATGGTAAGGCCTCGCTAATGAAGAACCGCCTAAATGATCACGGTTGACTTCTGTGCCAGGTAAGTATGCTTATTAACGACGTTTGACTGGTGTCTTCTACCATAATGTCCGCTGCCATAGTGGGCGAAATGAATTAAGTAGACTGGCGGATACTTATGTTTGTAAATTTATCAAAACGTCATATTGCCACAGGTGTTTCAGTATAATGGTAATAAAACGCTATCCAGGATTTTGATTTTATAACAAAAAATAGTGTTAGATGCAATCATTAATTTTTCATTTATTCAAAACCATATGTCTTATAAGTTATCTTCCGGCATACAAAGGGTAATTATGTACATTCAAAAATAACGAAAGTCGTCGTGTTAACTTGGGGATCGAAGTTAGTGTGAAATGAGTGTAATGTATTTTCACCTCAAACAGCCTTCAAACAGAATGTGCACAATTTCCCCATATTGGACGCTCTTTCATAATAAAACGGCATTCCATTGGAACTGCAGACTCTTGGTCAATCAGAGTTTGGAGTCTACGACCATTGTAGACAACCAGCCAATTGGGACAAAGATGTGTCACATGGCGAGAGGAAGCCCACAATGCAGAACCAATTAAATACCCCGCGATCACAAGCATGCACGTACAATGTATGCCGTATCGTATCTTGTGTAATGTTGCACATCACAGTCATTCATAAAGGATCTTTAGTCAAGGCGAAATGCACTGTTTACGTTGAATCTCCGACTAAAATCTATTGACTAAAAATGAGTGAGATATTAGTTTTGTTGGCGATACCTCAGAGGAAGATTAGTGGATTGATTTTGATTTCATAATCAGGGGATAGCGCGAACGCAGTCCCCCACAATAAAAAATTGCGCACCCGAGTTACCCCTATTTGGGGTAATCGATCAGGTCAGCCAAACCGTATTGTGCAATGGTGAGGCCTCGCTAATGAAGAACCGCCTTATTGATCACGGTTAACTTCTGTGCCAGGTAAGTATGCTTATTAATGACGTTTGACTGGTGTCTTCGACCATGCTGTCCGCTGCCATGGTGGGCGAAGTGAATTAAGCAGACTGGCGGATACTTATGTTTGTAAATTTATCAAAACGTCATATTGCCACAGGTGTTTCAGTATAATGGTAATAAGACGATATCCAGGATTTTGATTTTATAACATAAAAGAGGTGGCTTTCAATTTTTCATTTATTCAAAACCATATGTCAAATAAGTTGTTATCTTCCGGCATACAAAGGGTAATTATGTACATTCAAAAATAACGAAAGTCGTCGTATTTACTTGGGGATCGAAGTTGGTGTGTAGTGAGTGTAATGGTTTTTTCATCTCAAACGGCCTTCGAACAGAATGTGTACAATTTCCCCATATTAGAAGCTCTTTTACAATAAAAAGCACTCGTGGAGCGGTAATAGTCTACGTTCAACGGCATTCCCTTGGTTAGGAGATGTTCTTATAAAACCATCTAGTTCTGTAAAAGATCTGGGAGTTACCCTCGATGAAAATGGCACTATGGGCAAGCGTGTATCTGAAGTGTGTAAATCAGCATCTTATGCACTATGGCGCATTGGAAAAATAAGGAAAGTGTTAGATAACAAAACCACTGAAAAATTAGTACATGCATTTATATCATCAAGATTAGATTACTGCAATAGTCTCTTTGGTATTTGTGACTATCAGATTAAAAAGTTACAAGTTATTCAAAACTCAGCTGCAAGACTGGTTTGTCAAATTAAGTACAATAGTACACACCATATCACTCCCATTCTGAAAGAATTACACTGGCTGCCTGTGAAGCAGAGGATTGATTTTAAAGTACTCTGTATTATTTTTAAGGCGATCCATTCACAAGGACCATTATATTTATCTGATCTTATCCGTTTTAACTTACCACGGCGGTCCACACGTTTTAATACTGAGAATGATTTTATTTTAGAACATTCTGTTTTAGAGAAGGGGTGCCTAAAAAGTTATGGAGATCGTGCTTTTATGATCTACGCCCCAAAAGTGTGGAATGGTCTACCAAATTTTATTAGGAAAACAGAAGACTTTGACAATTTTAAATCTCTTTTAAAGACCCACTTTTTTAATTCTGTCTATATCTCTTAGATTTTATTTTAATATATATATGTTTTTTTTTTAATAAGATTGATTTTTAGTAGTGTAAATTTTAAATGGTTTCCAATGAGAGTTTATGATTAAAATATTGTAGTCATTTTAATGATTTTAGTATATTAGCCATTATTGTAAGGCGCCTTGAGATAGAATGTAAGGCGCCATGTAAGAATCTTATTATTATTATTATTATTAAACGTCTACAGTAACTGTAGACTTTTGGCCAATCAAAGTGTCTACGATCACTGTAGACAACCAGCCAATGGGGACAAAGATGTGTAATATGGCGAGAGGAAGCCCACAATGCAGAACCAATTAAATACCCCGCGATCACAAGCATGCATGTACAATGTATGCCGTATCGTATCTTGTGTTATGTTGCACATCACAGTCATTCATAAAGGATCTTTAGTCAAGGCGAAATGCACTGTTTACGTGGAATCTCCGACTAAAATCTATTGACTTAAAATGAGTGAGATATTAGTTTTGTTGGTGATACCTCAGAGGAAGATTAGTGGATTGATTTTGATTTCATAATCAGGGGATAGCGCGAACGCAGTCCCCCACAATAAAAAATTGCGCACCCGAGTTACCCCTATTTGGGGTAATCGATCAGGTCAGCCAAACCGTATTGTGCAATGGTGAGGCCTCGCTAATGAAGAACCGCCTTAATGATCACGGTTAACTTCTGTGCCAGGTAAGTATGCTTATTGATGACGTTTGACTGGTGTCTTCGACCATGCTGTCCGCTGCCATGGTGGGCGAAGTGAATTAAGCAGACTGGCGGATACTTATGTTTGTAAATTTATCACAACGTCATATTGCCACAGGTGTTTCAGTTTAATGGTAATAAGATGATATCCAGGATTTTGATTTTATAGCATAAAAGAAGTGTTTTATGCATTCATTAATTTTTCATTTATTCAAAACCAAGTTGTTATCTTCCGGCATACAAAGGGTAATTATGTGCATTCAAAAACAACGAAAGTCGTCTATTAATTTGGGGATCGAAGTTGATGTGAAGTTAGTGTAATGATTTAAATAAATCAAATAAATATCTCGCAATCGATCTTGTTTAATGCTGCACATCACAGTCGTACAGTACATTAAGGATCTTCCAACCTGGTTCAGTCAATGCGGACTTTCACGCCTCATTTTCCACCGTACTCTTATAACCATTCGTTCTCTATATTTTTTTCAAAGCCAGGAGTTTGCCTGTGCATTAACACGTCTACATATGGATCCGGTCAGACGTAGCAAAGTACTTTTTTTTCAAAAATGATATAATTATCGACAGTGCAACTGTACAAACAAGAAAACCGATAAATGATAACCCAATACTTTCTCCATGTAGTAATACTCTGTGCCTTGACTAGTATATATTAGCAAGGAGTTATAACAGAACCTTCTGTTATAACTCCTTGATATTAGTCATCCCAAGAAGTTATAACTTCTTGGTCATCCGTACAGTGGCATTGTTTACTTTTTTCACATGAAAGTGATCATTATCGTATGTATAATGTATCTACACTTGGCTATTTGTACTATAATGACATATCTCTCTCTCTCCCTCTCTCTCATATTTCCGTAGCATACGGTAGCGGTATAACTACGTCATTCATATTACCGCCTGTGAGTCAAGCACAGACTTAAGGCTCCTCACTTGGGAGCATGTGACCGTGAACGAAACCCAGGGTCAACAACACACCTGACACAAAGGGAGTCAACAGCGCACGAGACGCGGAAGTCGCAGCTACAGTAGCAGGTGTGTGCAGGTGAAGAAGATCTAGCCTTGAGGGTGGAGAGTTTGGTGTTCCAGTTTTAAGTATTTAATCTCGCCCCCGTGTGCTGGCAATTTCATTCTTCGACTGAGTACGCTGGCTGTCTAGTCCTGCCGACGCTCACCTGTTAACGCTTAGGTAAGACATATAAGACCCTATAAGCCTTGGTCATTTTGTACAGAGCCTATGAAGATTGAGGTGTACTTTAGGACAGTTAAGTACCAAAAATGACATCAATCACACCGGATTCTGAGCAGGTTTAAAAGTCGATCTAGAGCGTTTGCTAGCATAGTCGTTTGTTCATGATCAAGTGTTGCGTGTGACCCAGATTTGTTTTGCCAATAACAAACATAACAGGTTAACGTAACGCATGGTAAGACAGTCTGATGGGGAAACGTGGTAAGGCCTACATAAGCCCTGGTGCAGTTCGTTTGAGGGCAAGTACAATAGTCAGTCTCAAATATGACAGGCTACATCAAAACTTTGAAACATAATATATAAAATAAATAAATGACCAATCGATCCGTAAGCAATCGATCCCTTTATGCCCATTGTGATGAGTTCCTATATATCACTCGCTACGAATTTCACAGCTATACGCGACGTGGGCGCTGCAGTTTTAATGATAATGATCCATCCAGTGTGTAATGAAAAAATTATAAAAGGCATAAAAATAGATTTCCATACGCTAAAGACGTCTGTTCCTGTGTGTTTGTGTTAACGTGTAATTTGATCTTATCAGTATGGACAATAATGTTCAACTTTTCTGCCTATCAAAACTTACATCTTATTCGTCTTCTTTTCGCAAAAACACCTCTAACGACGTCTGTTTGGCAGTAGTGTTAGAAACTAGCTAGTGATACTGAGAAATAGAGATAACTAGATGATTAAAAGTCGTCGTTATGTTTTCTTTCATTACAATCGCAAGTTTGGGACCATTTTCCGTGTTTATATCATCATACTAGAATGGCATTATTTTATATATATATAATTATGGGCCTTAAGAGCACACTCTGTCTCCGCTGGTCTGGCCATGAAACGAACGAGTCACACCGCCCTGGAGATATTATTTTGTATTATTTTAATCATGGGCAGTATGAGTAATGTTTCACTGCAACAGGGGGAGGGAGGCTTTTGGCATTTTACCACCCTCTTTCTAAAAAGGTTATTCCATCAACAATGTTTACAATAACCTTATATTGGGGAACGAAAGCAGCTAATTACAGGACATACGCACATGAGTCATATGTACCTTGCAGGAAACAAAAAGGGAAATGTTTTTACTCTCTCACTCTTTTTTGTCTTCTCTTAAAATTGATTTCGGACTCTATAATTTTCATCGATCTCTATTCCAGACCACGGACACGATGAATCTCTTCATACGGATAACAATAGTGGTGGCGATAGTCACACTGGACTCGCCTGTCCAGTCATGTGACCCCAAGCCAATGATCAGACGCCACGAGGGGACCAGGAAATGCATGTACAAGGACACACGGGGGATCAAGACAATCGGGATAGGTTTTAACCTGCAGCTCCAGGGTGCACAGCAAGCCTTAGCGTCCGTCGGAGCAGATTTTAACAAGATTTTCAACGGTGCTTCAACGCCCGTAGATCAGACATGCGACTGCAGCAAAGTCGTCTGCCTGAATGACACCCAGATTGAGGGTCTTTTTAATTATTCAGTCAAACAGGCACTAATGGACGCCTCCAGACTGATGTCTAACTTCCCAAGCTTGTGCTGTCCTGTCCAGAATGCCGTGGTTGACATGGCGTACAATTTGGGCGGGACGAAACTAGCCACTTTCACGGTTTTCCTCGGGTACTTCCGGGTCAACAACTGGCAGGGCGCCGCGGACGACTTAATGCTGACCAAGTACTGCCAAGACTACGACACTGCTTCTAGGTGTTTGGAGTTGTCAGGACACATCCGTCTGGGCTGCCCGTGTTTCGGCAGCTACCCCAGCCAGTGCCCGATTTCCAGTGCCTGCTGTGGCCTGAACACCAAATGCTGCTCCTACACGATGCCGTTCCTCGGCTACGTCAAGAAGAACCTGACCGAGAGTTGGTGCTGCCCCCTAGCGGACGGCGCGTGCTGTGCCCCGGATCAGCACTGCTGTCCAAAGGATTACCCGGTATGTTGCGGCGCCCCGGACCAGCACTGCTGCAAGCTGGAGTTTCCCATCTGTTGTCCTGACAACCGGTGTTGTCCCACCAACTACCCTGTGTGTGGCAGTGGGGGGTACTGTAAGGCGCGGGATGGGAGCGGCCAGGTCCTGGGACTGCTCAGAGCGCCCTCTAAAGTCGGTCTAAAGAAGCAGACCGAAAAGAAAAAGTTGAACTTTATTGAGACCAATGAAGTGAAATAGAAGCAGAGATGATACTCGCATTATGTGTATATATATTGTTAAAAAGAACTGCTTTTTGTTTATTCTGAAAACAAATATACTCTTTTCAAGTCTAGGGCACAAATTAAATGTTTTGGTCACAATTGCATCGTTTATATGCCCGCGGTGTTCATTAAAATTTGGATTTATTAAATAGAAATTGTCCGGCGAAATCAAATTACCACGGGGTTATATTTTTTAAAATGTAGAGTAGCCTACAAAATCTAGTGTAAAGTGAGCTTTACAAAACTGTTCGAGGTCATGATTTAAACGTTGGACGTTAGCGTTATAAAGAAATTTACGACAGAAGCGAAAAAAAAAAAAAAAAAAGAAAGAAACAATCATGTTCACAATTCTTTAACAATCGCTGTGACTGTGATTTGTAATCATACATGCTTACATTTTATTATTTCAACAATATCAGATCTAGAATCTTGGTAATATGCGAAACCTTGCACTTTCTACGTATATCTGTTTTACTTAAGATTAATCATTTGAATGATATTAAGATAGATATTTAAGTGGAATTTGTTTTTATAAGATATGTGATATCGTAAGTCAGGGATGAGACCCTATCTGCATATTACAGTTAAAACATTCCTGATTTAGTGTTACGCTGCATATAGCGCAAATTAAAATCGCAATCATGTCAAAATTGGTTAAATCTTGTTGAACGTGAACATATTGAAGTAAAGGTCGCAATATATAGCTTCAAATGGCTTTTGGTTTTCGTATTATTTCATGATAAACTATCACGTTGTCTTTT
Organism: Lingula anatina; assembly: GCF_051362555.1. Lineage (NCBI taxonomy): Eukaryota > Metazoa > Brachiopoda > Lingulata > Lingulida > Lingulidae > Lingula > Lingula anatina. Next base: position 15,808,749 of record NC_141776.1, on the reverse strand, counting down.
CTCGGAAAGTTTTAAGATTTGATTTTATTTTGCATAAACATTAAAGAAAAATCGGAGCAAGCTGTTTGTGGTTCGCGTTGGGTTAAAAAGCTTACTTTGTAATTGTTAATATAATGTCCCTTCTGCTTACCGGTTGATCAAGTGACTTGATATAGACAGAACACAACACTTATCAAATTTATATTATAATTCATTATAAAAATTGAAGTCTCAATCACTTCTTTAAAATAACGCCACCTTTACTTCATAGACCTAGTGTGTAAAGATTCTATACAAACAGTTGAAATATTATCAGGGATCATTGTTTCCACTGGCGCATTTATGAAATCGTCACTAAAACGAAAGTGTTCCTCTAATTTACTTAATCTCCTGTATTATCAACATTCTGGTGATATTTTCTTAGTCCCTATCCAGAACAATGTCTTACATTTAGCACTTGAAAAAGAAATCTCTTTTGCAGTTTACACGATCATATTTGTCTGTGAAAATGAAAATGTTCCTTGCACGAGACGATTCAGTGACTTATTGAGAATCACGTAACTTGTGTGTGTTACACCCAGAATTGCCGACATAACACAACAGATCCATCCTTTGCCTTAAAAACGATGTTTTATCATCAATTCTCACACTCTGCAAGCATCCCTATAAAAGATGCAGTTCATCACAAATGGTTCACCTTTTGGGTAAATCAGATTGCTAAATGTGAAATGCAGTTTTAATAATTCCTTCTAAAACGCGACTCTGTATCCTTTCCTCCTCATTTACTACTGAATCCATTTAAAGCAGTCCATATAAAAAGCGTGTCATTTGATGTACTTTTCCATGAATTTTTTGTGGAATTCTGATCGTAAGGAGTCATTGATAAAGCCACGTTTGCTCTTGTCCTCTTCGCCTCTCGCACAGTTTTTGAATACGACATCATCATCCCATCTGGAATGGAAACAGTGGATTAACACTGATTAAATTTTTAAAGTCAAAGAAGTAATTAACACATTATCTACCTGTTTGGTTGATATAGATATCCGATTCACCTTATTAGTGACATATTTTAAACCCAGGTGCAATTTCACAATTTAAACAAGAAAAGAATTGCAGTTTTCATTATTGCTAACAAAGAATTCAAAGATGACTAATTTAGCAAATGTTATTTACTAGAGCAGTAGAAAGTGGAAGTTATCCCATTTGTATTATAAAATTTATCAATGCACACTTTAAAGGGGGTGAACTACACTTGCATCAGTGTGATCAATACACAGCTGATAACCCACACTTCTCTCTTTAAAACTTTAAGTGATCAAATGCACAGAAAATGATTGCAAATCACTAGAAATAATTATTTAATTCATTTTTAGACCCCAGAAAGTGAGGTTCTCTTTTCAGAGGTAACTGGTGGTGAACAAACCTTCTTTTGACTTTGAAGTCTGTCTTGGCAGTGTCCGCCTGGTTATGGAGTAGAGGATTTCCCTTGATGATGTTCTCCATCCTGATGCGCTCCTCTTCTGCTTTACGCTCAGCTTCCTGGTATAGTAACATACACAGGTCAAAGGTCACACCATGCATATCATGTTTCACAATATATTAATCAGTAAAAACAATACCTGTACTTTAATTTTGTACTTTCATTCATGTGATATTTCATAATATTTAAAAACTAAAATAATTCATCAATTTTCATCAACGCACTGTATGCACTAGGTTGTTAATTAAGCAAAAGCTTAAAGTAGTGATTTCTAATCGCAATTAACTGCATTCGACATATATCCTTTTATTTCTGCAGTTGAAAATAATCAATATTTAATGTCCCTTGATCTTAGAAAGACTTGCCTTCTTGGCCGCCTCTGAGGCTCTTTCTTTCTTTATCTTCTGGAGTTCAGCTAACAGTGCTGCTGTATCATCCTCGTCATCACTGCTGTCTTCTTCCTCATCCTGAAATATTGATAACAGCAATTACAGACAAAGTTTTAAAGTAGTTTTTGTCAACAGGCTCCATCTCTCTCTCTAAACAAGCACATTTCTGATCTTTTTGACTCAGTTTCTATGTATTATACTTCTTTTTAGTTCACTGTTGAGACAGTGAAATACTTTCTGATGATATATATCTCATTTATATTATATTTAAATGACTGAATTAATGCTTTTATCACTGAAATAACCTCCGTTGTGATTTAATATAACATTTCAAAATGAAAGAATTGCAGTCATAGAGTGGTTTTTCTATAAAACAAGAATAAGTTTAATATATCGAACTCACATCATCATCGTCAATGGGATCATCTGCATCCAGGTTTGCTGCTGGGATCTGATCTAGTCTAGGTCTCTTACTGCTACTGCTATCTGTATATACAAATAGATACCCTTGTTATCCACATGATATTCTGATGAGGAGGATATATTAGATTTTCAATAAGTTATTACATGGTAAGATGTGTGAAGTGTGTTGTGTCATGATAAGGGGTGCTCAGTGTTTTAGTAAGACTTTTGAAAACAAAGTTTATTTTGATCCGAATTTTTGCAAACTAAGTTCAGTTTTTAAAATGCTCACAACTAAAACGATATCTGACCAACCGATAAAAATATATTGAAATATTTCATTTAACAATTCCCAATGTCATCCTATCAGTTTCTTATATCACCTTCCTCATCACCATCATTATTATAGGTTCATACACTTTTTTAAAATTAAATATGTTTTACATGTTCCTCACCTCTCCCCCTATCTCTGTCTCTCTTTTCCCGCGCTGCTCTCTCCCTCTCCTCCAAATGGCTGCGGAAATCACGGCTGCGCAGGTCATCAGCTGTGTTCTGGCCATCTTGTCTGAAATACAGCATGATGTGTATCAACACAATCACTGTCACAACTAACACACTGACTTTTCCATTAAAGAAGAGGGAAGAGGGGACAGAACATTTCACCTATTACAAAGTTACTGGCACAAATTACAAAACACATTGTGCTTTATTCCTTTCAGGATCGGGGAAAGTACACAGAAGTGAACTAAATATTCCTTTAACAAAGTTATTGCCACAAGCAGCACTTAAAAACTGCCTTCTTAAAAATGTTTCCTAATACCTATAGAACAATCACTCACTTCAATACCATCTAAATGTATATGATGATGTCTCAACTACCACAATTTACAATATGTACCACATAATGTACTCAAAGTTACTGAAGGAACTGAAGGGAATTTTAATAGCTAAAATGGATCATCTTGCATCTATTTGTATGTGTGTATACATAATATAAAAGTTAAAATTATGCAATCAGTTTTTTAATGTTTTTAATCAGTAAAAATGATTAGTACAATTCATGAATTTTGTTGTCAACAGCACAGCTGCTTTTTTTGGTAGAACTGGTATTAAATTATTTCTAATAGGAAACAAGAAAACAAATCCAATATTTTTACAAGATGATTAAATATTTCAACCAAGCTACACCTTACCTGTACTTGAGTTTAGTATGTGATGGTAAATCTCTGCTGGAATACTGTTTGGACAAAGCACCGAGATCCCTTTCTCCTTTCCCAGTCCCTCCCCGCGCTGGCTCAAATGTTGGACGCGCAGCTGTAGTCATCTCTCTGCTGGTCTACTGCAGTGTGAAACAGCTAAGCTGCAGTTATGTGAACCAGCTATGGGAAGCAGTCTTAAGTGTTCTGAAATAAGAGAAAATAGACACTAAGTTTAACGCACATCAGATCCTATACCAAGAACGTTGGATTAGAGATATAGAAGGACTGTAGTCATCCAGGGCTGTGCTGGTCTACTGTGATGTGACACAACATGTGTCAAACAGTCTTAAGTATTCTGAAATAGAAAAAATATACAATAAGTTTAAAGCAAGGCAAGAAAATCAGATCATATACCAAGAATGATGGATTAGAGATGTTGTAATCAGAGTTTTTTCCTTCCTCCACCTGGTCTGCTCATCATGTGCCAAGATAGGCCCCAACAGGTGAGTGAGTCGGGTCAGGTGGGGAGAGCACGCCCCCTACTGACGATTGTCAATATTGTGACATCATACCCGTCGCTGTGGCATTGTCTAGGATCTTCCACTCCGATTCGGACGTGCTACGATCGAGGATCTCTACAACTCTCACAGAGCCTAGCAACAGCCACAGTGATCACTCTCCAATTCAGTAAGTAGACACCGTGAATACTTTAGAGAACTAAAAGAGCTGAGCCTAATTAGCTTTCAAGATCTCATAAGATAGTAACATAAAGTTTTACATGGAGCATTCAAGTGATGAATGGAAGTGATTAAGTAATGAAAAAGATGAAAATCCTGGAGGCACATCCTTGTAGCGATTTGGGGTGAGTGCAGAAAAATCACCAGCCAGACCAGGAATCGAACCCGGGACCCCTCGCTTACAGGGCGAGTGCTCTTACCTACTGAGCTACCCGGCCGGTTCTACCTGCCCCTGGCACTACACTCCTCCCCCCCAAATGCCGAAAGACGCGAGCCCTATCTCTCACAACCGCTGCCACCATTGTAGCGATTTGGGGTGAGTGCAGAAAAATCACCAGCCAGACCAGGAATCGAACCCGGGACCCCTCGCTTACAGGGCGAGTGCTCTTACCTACTGAGCTACCCGGCCGGTTCTACCTGCCCCTGGCACTACATCCTGAATACTTTCACCAATGATACTAGGGCAACAGACTGACAATATTTTACCCTTGGAAAGATACTTCTAGAAACCTTCCTGGTTTAAAGATTATTATTCAGTTCAGAACGTGAACTTGAACGTAATCCAGAAATAAAGAAGAGCCATTTCATTTTTCAGACTTCAACTTCTACACATACAAGTTAAGGGCAATCAAGCAACAACGATGTTTTACGACGAAGGAGAAAAACCGCAAAGTTATCGCCTTTATGTACACAATAAATTAAATACATATAAAAAGTATATAACTTTGGTATGTTTTACATCCCTTACCGTACACAAAAAGGCCCAATCCACGCCAAATCAATACAATATTTCGAAAAATCCTTCTCACATGAACATAACGGAAGTTACTTCGCTACCATACTGAACATAATGCGCATGCGTCATGTATTATACTCTCAATTCCAAACAAATTTACTTATTTTATACTATATGCAGCCTTAGATTAGCATATGTATGTGACTGAGAAAATATTCACAAAAAAATAATTATTTTACCCATATGTGAATGCGTATGATTATTCCGCCTATGTTACATACAGGGCATTTTCTAGTCATTCACAACAGGAGTTGGAGGCTAAAGTTTAGAGGCTAAACTCGAATGAACACAAAATGTGAAAGGAGGCCGACTTCGTTTGTACTCGACCCGTGATTTTTCACGCTTCTCTACCGAGATGAGGACTTACCAGTTACTTTTTTGTTGCAGTGTATACATCAGCCTCTTAGGAGGCACGAAATCAAACCTTAACTTATATATGGATAGAGAAGAGACGCGAAAACTTCTCGGTAAGTCCGATAATTTATGATTTACATCATTTGATAGAACGAGATCTAGCCTAGACTAGAGAGAGGAATATAGTATATGCCAAACTGTACGTGTACAAGATATGTGCGACTGCTATAGCAGTGTAATTTGTCTTCAAGTTACTTGTATACTCGCAGAAACATAACCCATCTCCTATTTCAAACTATTTGGGACTTGCAGTCCTTTGAGGTTTGCGTACTACACTTGTTTATGATATTATATTTATTATTTATATAACAATCAGCGGTATTAACCGATTACAGTGACGTCATATTTGCTCCGTAACACTAGTCCCGCGGCCATGCTGGAGGGAAAGAACGACGGGGAATAGTAGCGGTAATGTAGGTGAACCAATTAAAATAAAATAAACTTCATATCGCGATCAAGTACACCAAAAGGAAAAGGATATATACAAGCTGAAGCTTCAGCTGATCAGCAGGATCGACCAATATGAACTCAAGACAGTCTAAAAACGTGAAACCCTACCAAATGCTACTTATCCAACATCGTGTTGTCAGAAGATAGTTCAGTTATCTTGTACTTCGATTTTTCTTGTTCATTGGGTAATGACAGTTATAGTTTGAGAGAGTTTAATGTGTAATCATAAGTTTAACCTTACATAGAAGCAACTTTTTTCATAAAGGATAGATATAAGGAGAAATTTGAGCTAATCATCAGGATAAACCCTTGTGGAGTCAACGAAGAATGTATGCAGGATTGTCTTATGACATGAAATATTGCTGTCAGTTATGACTTATCTCTACATCGTGAAGCTGTCAGAAATTATTTCAGCATTCTTGTACTTCATATTGGTTCATGAGAAAGTACATGTAACAAGACTGTTGTTTGAGAGAGTTTAATATTCACCATGAATGCAACCATTTATATAAGCAACATTGTTAGCATTTTCTTATTATTCAGTCATTCACAGAAGCAAGGCATTTTTCACACTTATGTATTTATGATGTCCAATGTAAAATAACAATAATTCAGTTCATGAATTGATCTTCATTTCTGCAACCATTTGCTTAAACATATAGGAAAAGTACACATTTTGTATGAATAAAAGTGAACATGAAATGCTGAGTTCTGAGTGTCGCTTCAATTAAATAACTCCTGTCATGCACTGGATTTAACTCTCCTGATATTCAGATCCTGTCTCCTCAGCTGGTCACAAAGACTTAGGAATATTTTTTGCTGCTTCTACCTTGTGTGTCATCTAGTTGCCTTTTGTACCAGTCATCAAAAACTTCCGTTTTTATCTTTTTTTTTTTTTGGATAATTTACTTGCACCCAATCAGTGTGGCTTGGTGGAAAATGCCTGATTAATTTCCTAAATGTAAATTAATAGAAAGATAACAATAGTGATTTTTATTCATATTGTAACTTACAACATTACAGTTGAAGGGAGCAGAATTTAACATTTTTACAAAGGAAAGTGCAAATTCATTTCATGAGGTTATATGTCAATTACGCCTACACCTGAAGTAGAATTTACTTGCAAAATAAAATTACTCTTATCACTACACCAAATCGAAAATTAAGCCACTAACTTCCAAATACACATCACACAGGTAATTGATTTAATTGGCCCAGCTCAGCTGTGTACAGTACAAATTTAGCCTTGACACTAATTGGCAATAATGCTAACCAGGTATTAAAGAGGTAGGTGACAGCCGATAAAATCTAGAGAGCAACGTAACTGATAACAAATTACACCCAAGGCAAAAGTCGAAACCCTGCCTGGGTATTTCCACACGTTTTAACAAATTAACACACTCTCCACCCAAACTTTTTGGGCACTACGTACTTTAAATATATATGCAGTGTACGTGCGCCCCAAACGTACACACCTAGGTCTTTGGTTTTCTACTGTTTTTTTTTCTTTTATGGTAAAATCTGCACAGCTGGCTCTTCATTCTTTGCTATTAAATAAATTAGTTTTATCCTTTACTTTTCCGAAGAGTGTTGATTCAAAGCCACCTCGCCGTCTCTCCTCCGTTTATGGTTTTAGTTCCTTCACCATTGATTGTTACCACTGCAGGCAGTCTGTGAACGCTTGTAAAGTTAGTTTTCTTCTCTCGATCATATAAACTGCAGTAATTCATCATTTTGCTCGGTTAAATATCAAAGAAAATACAGAAAACGAAAACTGAACTACAGACATGGCTTGTTCATGCGCAGCAGACGATTCCGGTTTCCCTCCAGTATGGCTGCCGTTTGTTTTGATGACGCAGGCTCTAATGGGTCAATAGATCTTTTCCATCAGTGTATCACACCTTTACTTTGGGACAGACTTTGAGGCAGGTTTAGGGATGGGAAGCTTATATCCTTTGGATTGGTCGGCATTGTGACTGGGGTTGATATTATTATTTTTGATTGGTATGTCTACTTTTAAAGATATCTCCGACAGCTTCTATGAAAATGTGTCTTGTGCCCCATGCCCTTATGAAGCTTTTTTTTCACTTATTGAAGAGAAGACGTGTTTTAGGTAAACACCCGTGATTTCAGGGAGGAGTAGAATTTTGGATCTTCACCTCCTATATGATAACATGTTATAATACTGCACACAAATATATAGTTGATGGCCAGTGGTTCAAGGGACAGCATATGACGTCTGTTTTGTCAGTGTGACTAATGCTTTTCTGCCGCATAAGGTACTGGTCTTATGCCTGTGGCCAGAAAAATTTTGTTTGGACCATTAGTTCTTCAAAATACTAGTACTATAGTACTAGTATGTGAATTCAGTTGTCTAACAGGCAAAAGAGCTTCTGATTTGATTTATATCAAAATTAGATAATATTTTACTGAAATGTAGCTGTTACATTGTGACTCTAAATTAACAAAAATTTTTCACCAAATCAATGTCTTGCTATTACTAATATTAATGAAATAGGGGAAAATGTCCATTTGTAAAATGTTTATTTGGACCAGTGAACCCTGATTTGGTCCAGTACATTTTAGGAGCTTGGTGGTGGTTAATAATCTGCATAATTTATGGCACTGACTGCAGTAGTTTTTACAAAATCATCTATGTTCTAAAAGTCCTTTTCTTTGGGTAAAATATACACATCAGTTTATTGGGGCTAATTTGTGACTTTTGTGGCACAAAACTTACAACTATGTACCATATGTTTTTGAGCAGTCTTTTAATATGGCCAAAATTTCCTATTTTTTAAAAAAAAATATTGTAGGAATATTAGTTCTGTGTTGTGAATATCAGCAGTACCACATACTGTTTCAGTGGGAAAACTCAGTTTCTACCTCAGCCCTGTATAGTTGCACTTACTTTGATGTACTTGATAACTTGTACTGATAGTGCTGCAGATTTCAGGAAGATGTGCCGAATGACCTGAGGTATGTGTGTCATCTGGCATGACACTTTGTCTGCTGGCACTAATTGATACTCTCAAAGGGGAGGCTGTAATCATATATACTTGATTATGGCTGTCTGTCTTATAGCCAGTAACCATATGTTACAAAACTGTATATATAATAATGCACGCTACTGCTGGTTGTGGATGTTCTTGATTATATAGCTGGTTCAAAATTTTATCAGTCCTCTCATCTTTGTCCACCCTCTCTCTCTCTCTCTCTCTCTCTCTCGTTATTCACATAGTTTTAAAACAAATCATTCCCTTCCTTCATCTCTTTTTTTTTTTTACACATAATGATACAAAGGCACACATACACAATTTCCCTCTCTTAGAGATCCCTCTTTTCTGAGATTATCTTGGTTATTTCAATTCAGTTCCAGAAGAAGATAACACACACAGAATGATTGATCCATCTGGAATTGTCTCTAGTTTATCACATTAAAGGATGGCAAAAGGGGCAAAATCATGAGTCATTCTACCAATTGATTTCATATCATGCAAAGATATCTCTGGGATATTGTTCTATGTACAGTTTTTGATGCTTTATTTTAGCATGTATTCATTTACCACAAGACCTAAAATAAGACAGAGAAATGATTGATTCATTTATCCATGGCATGTCACATATAATGAAAATGACAGGAATTATTATATTTTTGCTTAGTTTTGTACTATGGAAATTCCTATATAAGACATTCTCAATTTTGACGTATTCCAATACGGTAGTGTACTTCTTGTGAAGAACCTTAGTCCCTTTATTGACGGAATTAGTTACTTATCTTGCTCAATAGTAACAGTAATTGCCCAGATTCTGGCAAAGGCAAACATGAAATTGGCCAAGCTCAGTACAGTTAACTGTTATTTGTATGTAAAGAACAATGATTTGTATGAAAGCCTCCATCCATCTACTTATAACCACTACAAATTGAAATGCAAAAACCAAGTCTTGCCAAGTAAAGTCGAGGGATACTGTCATACATACTTCTTATTGACTTAAAATGAATCTAGAATCCAAGAACAACAGAGGCCGTGACTAGACTAGGTCATGCAGCACTTATTTCTCCTCAGTCAAATTAGCCTGATTACCATTACTGTTATTCATAAAATAAGCCACATTAGGCCTATTGTTGTTGACACACACGAGATTAGCAGTAGCCTCTCGAGTTCCAGCATGAAACAATTGCCAGGTAATCCTGTCCTATTCAACCAGGTAGCCAGCCTCCCAACAGCTGACATAACTACAGGTACAGTTAGACCAGGTTAGACCACGCCACACACACACTAACACATCATGTTGTTGTTTGGGAGATTGTTCTGCCGTGAAATGAGTGACTTCCCTAGTCTTAATGCTTCATCACAGCTCTTTCAACAAAGGATTAACACTGATTGGTCCCCTGTTGTTCAGCGCCATTGCCCCAGGGGAGAAACTGTAAGTCTGTATTAGTCATCCTTGTCAGGGGCATGTTCATGAAAATGGGGCCAAGAATAGGTATGATTTACCCCCTGTTAAGAGCACCAATGCCCAAGAGGGAGAGCTTTGAATCTAGATCAGTAGTCCAGATTAGGGGCCTTATTCATAGAAATAAAATCAAGATTTCCCTGTTCAGATCTCCTGTGCCCCAGGGGAGGATGATAGAAAGCCTGTATTGGTAATCCATGATGGGGCCACCATTGAATGAACCAAGGCAGTGGTCATGTATAACTGTATGTATAATGGGGACTACTGTGTTTTGATTCAGTGGGTCTGTAAAAGGGTCTGTTAACCCCACCCCATCCTAATCCCCCCCCTTTCTCTTGTACTGCCAAGAGCTTAAATCAGGTGATTTTACCCCTCATTTAGCAGGTAACTTGGGTGAAAAATTCTTGACAGAACTGTGTAGAAAAGAATGTAATCTTGACTGAAATTACGGAATTGAAAAGCAATTAGAGATGGGTATTATAACATGCTATTTGACTTGTTATGCAGTCGTGAAGCAAACTTGTTTCAAGGGGCAGCTCTCATGCGTTTTTTGCAACTTTGCTACAGTTAGCGGTGATTTTATAAACTGAGCAGTCTAGATGAAGCTACAATTTAACTACTCAGGGATTTCTTTGTTCTTTATGAAAAAAAAAAAAAACAAATATGAAAAAAGATACTAGTACTAGTAAGTGATTGACAAGTTAAAATACTGAACCATAAAAAACAAAGCAATATATTATTTTGTCCAGAGAAATGAAAAAAACACAAGATATCAGATAAGGATATAAAACTGAAAATAAGATGGGCGTGGAAAATAAAAAAAATTGTCTCTGACAACTGGATACACATCATGTGGTTCATGCACAATTAAATTCTTTGTGATAACTCTGTCCCTACCCTAATGTTTTCTTGTTTTTAACGAGGATATCACCTACTTTTAAGCTGTGATCACGCAAGCAAAACTACCCCGAGAAAAAAATATCTGTGAATATCTGTTGAAAATTTGATCTTTGTGACCTTTGTATGAGATAGTCTAATGTCCTTGAGGTCACACTGATGCGACAGCGGGATAAAGAGACAATTTACAGTGCATTAAATCAACTGAGAACATCATTAATTTGTGCGCAAGGTTAATTGGGGTCTTCACTATGTGATATTGAAGATGCTACAGCGCATTCACATTTATAGTAGCTGGGTCGGTCAAACACGGTGGAGTCAGCTTAATCAGCACCATAGTAAACTACCCCTTATACTCCCTTTACACTGGACGGCGTCCTTTCTGCAACCATGAAATTTGGCATCGCTGTGGTCTTAATAAGGAGGCAGGAGCATTGATTTGGTATCAGAATGAATGCTCAATGATCGGCCAGTTGTCCGCACGTAAAGTATTATAATTCTTTAACTCTCAAATGGGGCCGAACTGCTGGATGCAGAAGGGACGCCGTCCAGTGTAAAGGGGGCTTTAGCTACTTGAGGAGAGGTGTCAGATAAGCTGATTCCACTGATTGTACCCTCGCAGAGTTGGACAAACCCATCTTGTACCATGTTTAAATCTGGATGGGGTCTAAATTCTTCTTCCATAATTAGTCATTATCTAGTTTAGAAATTTGAAAAAAAAAGTTTTACTGCTCATGTGAACAAATGCAATGAAAACTGGCAAAAAAAGGGAGGGGATTTCATGTCTTGAACAGTGACATGACTTCATATGAGAATGCACATTTTTTATGAGTAGCTAGATATGATAAATCTATAGAAATGTGAAACACTGGTATGAGCGGGGCATTGGGAAATTTCAAATTATCTCAGTATCCTATTGTTAATAACAAATTATATGCTAGATCAACACATACTTTCAGTCCTGCCTTTTACAAAGCATGACAGTTGGATGTTCCAGCACACAAGGATTAGAGATGATGGGGCGCAGTACAAAAGGCCTGGGTATTTGCTGAGTGTTGCGCCTCACTGCCTACCCAGTTATATTCCCTCTCCTCTCTGTGTATGGGGTTCAGGGTCAGTGCAGAGAGCAGATGAAGACATAGGGAGAATGTCACACCTGGGTGATCTTATATGACAGGGGCATTTGGGGTTCTCTTTATTACTGACAGCAAAAAAGTCAGGGAAAGAGATTTAAAAAATTGCGAGCTGAAATGGATGGATTTGAGGTTGTCATGCTAGGGCAGTGCTCTCTCCTTCTCTCTCTCTCTCTCTCTCTCTCTCTCTCTCTCTGGAAGTTAAAGCAGTTTATTGTCTTTATTGTCTTTTGTGTGCATGAATATAAGATTTTATCATCATGACTTTAATTTGGAAGTTCCAAATGTATTCATAGATAGCTACCCTGCAAATATGAGTTTACGTGCTCTCAGCTGGTTCCCGGAAAACTTTGAAATTCTGGGTGCTAGATGGTAGGTCACAACAGGCAGTGGTACGATTTCAGTAAACAGGCAGTTGTTCCGTGGTTTCTAGTAAACTCGGAGACTCAGGGTTGTGAGATCACACACACAGTGTCCTAACTTGCCATCTCTATTGTAATAGTACTGAGTGGTTTGTTTACCAGGCACTGCCAGTTCTTCCTCCACTAAGTGGCCCTGGTGTAACTCTAGTATTATGTCAATAGCACACAGTATTCACAATATTTGCCCAGGATCTCCGTTTCTTGCTTTCCCTGTAGGACGGTGTGTTTGTTGGCGTGGCCTATGACACTTTGATTGGAAATGTGCATGTGAGTGTGTATGTGGGTGAGGGGGCGTATTGTCAGTTTTAGAATGTGTTTGCCAGAAATTGAATTGTTTTGCTGCTTGCAGCTAAGAGATACTGCTATTGTCTAGTGTTTTTTGTAGTTCTAACAGTTCAATATTGAATGACAGAATTTTTAGCTGTGTCTGTCTGTTAATCATTGTCAGCCTATTTCCATGTCAAGTTTCATTGCTTGGGGGCTCTCTGTTTTAATGTGACCTCTTCCAACAGACAGAAATTAAAGAATTAAAAGTTCAGATCAGTTCACGTTCAGTGTAAACACTGCTGTATGTAATTCCTTTGGTTAAAAATCAGCCTCCACAGTGTCAGTATATTATGTTCTTTATGTACAGTTTCCAGAGTTTTGAGGGAGTTTCTCAGCCTACCCACTTGCTGGGAACACAGGCGTTTTTTTTTTTTTTTTTTTTTTTTTTTTTGGGGGGGGGGGGGGGGGGGGTGGAGAGGGGTGTATTCCACAAAAGTTACCTGGATCCAAATTTTGTCACAACTTAAAGACCAAGTCTGTTTTAATTCTGGATTGATCCATGGTACTAGTCCTCAAAAATAATGACGTAAAAACTGGTCACATTTTTTGATTGGAATTTTAGTCTACTTTAAGATGTATGTAGTAGTACAATGAATAGAACAGTAGTATTGTGGCTGATTTATAACATAAAAGACATGGTTACTTGCAAAAAAAAAAAAAAAAAAAAACGGTCATTTGTTTGCCATGATTTTGGCTAGTACAGAATTGTGCACAGAATTAACCAGAAAAATATATTTGTGAATGTCTAACGTAGAAAATTTTCTTTCTGTGGTCCTGCAAGCTACGTATTAGACTACATTGTTTGAGGAAGCTGACAGTTCTTAATAGCCAAGGTGTGATCATCTCTGCTTGTTGTCTGATAGCAGTCAAGTGGTCAGGTGTTCAGCATGTTAAGACCACTTACAGACTGTTTGAATAATCAAGTGTGTATGTCTAATACTGTGGCAAATACTTACAACTCCAGACTGATGAAGAGGATGACTTCTCTGCCTTTTCTGACTCCTTCATAAATCTGTGAAATGGTCAAGTGAGTATGTCCGAGACAAACAGTTTAAGGGAATCTCTTAATAAAATAGAAATTTTGGTGTTTGTTTCTTTGAGTTCTTTGTATCTGGTAAATTTCCCCTGGTAAATTTTAAAATAAGGAAATTGCCAGTGTGTATCTGCATGTTCTGTGTTATCCGACCCTCGATTTCACAAGTTCATTCTCAGCAACCAGAGCCATTTTAATAGTGGAAAAGAGTGTTTCAAGGGACCCCAGGCTATGAAGCTCGGGGTACTGATAGCTGAAGATAACAGATATCAGGTCCATAGTCAGCAATTTCAAAAGGGGGGAGGGGAAAGAGAGGCTTTTCCTGGAGCTTTGACCATGAAACCTTCATGTACCTAGAGAAAATTTTTCCCAGAACAGCGGATCTTTCCCTGGCAAAAAGGGCAGTCTGATCCAAACCCCCTCCCAGCCAACCCCCAACTGTGCTGGAATAAAAGTAAGGACTGTTAGTAATACCACATTTTACTTGTGCCTGTGAACCTTTTACAAATTATCTGATATCCTGAGTGTTAAATTCGAATGCTATTCCAGAAGACAATGTACTGTATCTCTGTTTCCTAGAGAGTGGAATCAGTTACTATGTGATTTACAGTGATATAATATCAGTAGATATAGTGAGGGAATACACTCAGTTACGGGCTTTAGCATCCTGTTGAAGATGGGCTATGGGTTATATTACCTGGTTTAGCATCCTGGAAGTTTATTAATGTAGAAAAAAGTTACAAAAAAGGATGAAATTAAATTATCTTTTCAGTGAATTTTTTTGGAGGGAGGGGGGGGGGTATATGATAGAAAGATCTGGTATTTGATAATACTGACTGCATTTTGCTGCCCTCTAAATTCTTCAAATGATGAAAAAGACAAGAAAAAAATTTTAAAGTTTTAAGACTAATTAAATTTGTATGATTTGTTTTAAATAGTTATTGCCCTTTATTTTAATTTTGTGCGTTAAGCTGATGAAAACCTTTGATAGCAGGTCTCAAAGTTGTGGCACAGAGGAAGTTGAAGCTATAAAGGAAAGGAAGTGGGCAGAGCACAGAGATAGAATCGGGGGCCCTAAAAAAATGAACAAATTGTAGGAAACAGGGAGAAACAAAATAGCTGCCAAATTAATGCAAATTTACCAGAAGAGAAGATAAAATGATATGTTTTTTTATGAATTTGTTAAGGCACAATTGACTCTGGAGCACATTTTTGTGGCATAGTATCAGATGTCAACAAACAACATGGGGAAAAAAACAATCTCGTACAAATACATTAGCAGCCATTAAAGTGAAGGCAGTGAATGTGTATTTTGTCCGCAGGCCTCACCTGATGATTATCTTGAAATCGTATCCTTCGTTTTGCTTGTAATATGTTCTTTATCGTACACAGGGGAGCTTTGTTGGGTGTGCATTTTCTGAAGAGATTAACTAAATCTAAAGGCACTAAATGGAGAAAAAAAAAAGAGAAAAGAAAAAAAACATAAATGATCTTGTGACAAAGTCCCTTGTTCCCTTCTTCATAAAAGGACTGTGAATATATACAAGTGACAGATTTTTTTAACCAAAGCATGCAGCATGATGGCTCCTATCCTAAATGGAAGTTGCAGTTTTTATTTATTTACTTTTTGTGAGCTTATAACAGTGTCAAATGCTTTAAATAACAAAATCAAGAAAGAATTGAAAAGAATACACCCTATCCCCCCCTCCCCCCCCCAAATATATTTTTGTGGAAGTTATGATACTGTAACTTTTGCTCCAATTTATGAAATTGGCACAAAAATATATCCGTATTGGTTGTATTGGTGCGCGAACCTTTCATCCATTTTTCATAGATTCACCACCAGGTGTGTTCCCTGGTGTTCTTCTGATGAATAAAAATGGGAAAATTCTCCTTTTTTTTCCTTGAGAATGTTTGGTTTTGGTCCAAAGTTCCATTTCAGTTCAAAAATGGTTAAATTGATATTTTTTACATAGAGACAAAATTGTAAAATCTCACTGTTGTCTGAGATTAAGGTGTGCATTGCCTTTTTCTCCTGCATCTCTCTCTCTCACTCTCTCTCTCTCTCTCTCTCTCTCTCTCTTTATGTGCTAAACTCCATTCTGTTAACAAGGGATATAATGAAAAGAAACAGCATGTTGAAATCACACTTAATTCAACCAGTCAGTTTTCCCAATTACTGCACATAAGCCTTCACAGTGAATTTTCCACTGTCTTGAACACCAGTCTCCACGCACTAATAATGCCACTAATCCTGTGACATGCCTTAAAGTGCACACCTTTTTCGAAAGTCGCATTCACACTGTATACCCTAAAGCTGCATTTCCATTCAAATTGTGCAGGCACATCTTGGAATCTGCTAGCTTAGTAGACCATGTGATTACTTATTAGATAAGTAACCCTGGTTAATTAGCTTACCAGTATGTAGGTTGGTGGATGGGTGGGGTGGGGTGGGGGGTATTTAGAACCACCCTAAGGCTTTTGACTGTGAAAATGTCTATTCACAATCAAAATTTGATCTGGGTTCTATAAACACACAAAGGCTTTGCAGCTAATAAGTCAATTTTTTCATTTTTGAAATAATGGGATACATGGCTGATAAAGGACACTTCACATGTGGAATTGACAATTTCTTATCAACAGTGCATCACTTGATATATTTGACGCATGATGAGTAGGGCGACCTTGGTGATTTCATCAGTATGTGAAGATAATTTGGTTTTTGGGTGTGGCAGCTTGAAAACGGTCACTGCATTGTTTTTGTCAGGTGCCGAGGTAAGGTGCATTTCTAGTCAGTTTAGGACAGCTCAACTTGTTGTTTTTGGTAAGACAATGTCATTACATTGTCTGCTATTTGAGTATAATGTACTAAGTAAAGACATCCCAACTTGATTGAAAGTGCAGCCCAAGGGGTATGTAGTACCACTTCGTAATGGGTCTGATATTTTGGCCATGTTCTACTAAGTGCTAGTGAAGAGGTGGTGATGTGATTCTAGAAGACGTATTTGGTCCCAGCTTGGTCAAGTGGAAGACAGCCATTGTTATGGCTTCTTAACACGATGTCGTTGTTGTATATCTCCATTAGTGGCCTGCTTTGTCGGCAAGCTTTGTGCTATGGGTTGTCCCAAATGGCTGCCATGGGTTGCATTCTTTTTTTTCCTTGACAAATTTTCAGTGGTTATTTTTGTGAATGACATGGTCATCTTAATGAAATGTTGCTTTTAAATACCAGATCTAATATTTTGAAATGGTGAATTAATAAATGAATTTGTCTAACTTTTTAAATTAAATTGTTCAATTTTTTCTTTCCTTTATTGCAGGCATTCCCAACTACGAGTTGTACTATGTCCGAGAGGGGATCATCAACACCTATGCACTCTCCTTTAACTTACAGCTACAAAAAGACATTGACACAATTCGCTTCAAGTGGCAAAGCCTTAGAAAGCAGCCTGCAGTGAGTATTTGGGAGGGTGGGGGTTTTTGAAAGGGGTTGAAATGGGGGGGGGGGGGAGAAAGCAATATCCTTAAACCTACTACTGCAAGACAGCTTTTACAGTAAATAGCAAAGTCTTTTAAAGCAGCATGCAGTATTATTGAGGTGGGTGGGGAGTTTTTAAGGGGGTGAAAGGGGGGATATTTTTTTTTTCCTCTGATGGTCCAGTTTCCTATTTATACTCAGTGCTGTGGTAGAAATTAGACTCGTGATGAATTACAAATGTTGACTTGAGTAAATTGCTACACAAACTAAAAGATACTAAATCCAGAGCCCGTTTAACCCATCTCCTTTTTACATTCACCTTTTGGTGAGAAAAGTCAAACATGTAATTTGGTTAATGTCAAATACGTAGTCTTCCAAATAGCCTTCTAATAAAAATCTGAAGTGAAGCTGACCGTTTATTCTCCGACTCCCACAGATGTTATATCCATTCACCTGTCCCCTCTCAAAGCTAATCATATCTGACCATAGCTGATTTATTAGGAGGCCTGTGATTGGCTTCTAAAGGTCACAGAGGTCAGGTCAGGTCATGGGGTCAGTGACCTCTGGAGGGGATGGGTAACCAAGCCTGCAGGGCATCAGAAGTTGGAGAGCCATGGTTTGTTTGCTTCTTCAGTGGACCTCAGCCAGAGATGCTGAGAAATGGATGGGAAAAAGTGATCAGAATCCAAACAAACCAAAATTATGGTTTTCTTTTTTGATTATGGGTGGTTGCAATTTAACTATTACCTTTCTCTTGCTGAATGATGTTTCTCTTACATTCACCAAGAAGAGTTTTTGTCAGTATATCTCTGTCTGTCTGTCTGAGTGAGGAACCTTATGCACTTCTTAACCTCACAGATAAAAAATATTCAGTTGATGTTAACTTATCAATATCATCACACATAATTATCTCATACCTATTAAGTAGGTGTTTCCTTGTATTTAATAGTATCTGACGTGACAGCATGGTATGAAGTAGTGATGTTTAATTATGAAGGTATATGTCCTGAGTCACCCCAATTTGCAATATGTCACTTTAGTACGTGTCATTTGGTCCCAGTTATTAAGTACTAGGATACGTCCCACTGATGGAAACATATGGTATATAATTGCTGATAGCACACCTGTGTGATGGACTCAGTTGATAAAGAACCCAAGGCCTTAGCTGGGATGACTTTCTTTTGACTATATCATATATGGCTGGATGATTTGTGGGGAATCAGAAGTATTAAAAACAAACTAATAATTTATTTCCAAATATTGTTAAATGAATATGAAACTTTTTCACCCGAATTAGAAGATATGTATTGAGCATTTTGCTAAAAAATACATGTGATAGCCCAACCCCAGCAAATTGGGCATACTAGTAAGTGATAGTTTAAAAATAACTTAACTGAAAAAATAGAGATAAAATTCTTCAGTCATATTTGCTGCATGCCAAAAAGGTCCTCGCTAAAACCATCTTTTGGGGCGGGATTCCAAAAAGTGGATGTGAGTGTGTCTGAGGAAGACCTGGATAGAAAAAATACTGCAATGATCTTTGTCTGCAGAAAGGGAAGTCAATGAAACTGCCGAAGTTCGAAAAAAAAAATTGTAGAGCACTGAATGAGAGGCGTGTGATGAGACGATGGCTAAACAACTACTACTATATAAAATAAACAAATGAAAAGAGAGATAACAAGTAAGTGGGCAAAGGAGTACAAATGTGGCATGTCTCAACCACCTCTGACACCCCTGATTGAAATCAAGATGGTATCTCCGTGAGAGAGACGGGAAGAAATAAAACGCGTGATTTTGTACATTCCAAGATAAAGAGAGACAGTGCAGGTGCATGCAATGTCACCAATCACTGACAAGGGACCCTTGTGATTTTTTTTTTAGGAGTCAAATAAAACAAAAGTTGATGGTGACAGTTTGTATGACATCCTTGGCAGGTGGCACCTGTGTTTTGTTTTAAAGATTCCATCCATGTTGTAGTCTATTTAAATGAAATATTGCACCTGTTAAAGAAAAATAATAGAAACATTTTTTGACCAGAAATTATTGAATGGACTGCTATGGGGTTAGTTTGAACTCAAGCAGACTAAATTTTTCTGTCTAAATCTTTCAGTCAAAGTTCCTTTGAAAAATCTACCCACAAATTAAGTGGAAATCTTTAGATTAGGCCTACACTAAAGTGAATAGAAAATACTGGTCTAAAAAGTTACGGCAAACTTATCATATGTACCTCATCCATGAAACCAGTCAGACTTGTCTTCTTTATCAAGTTGTGAACGCGGCCTCCAGATATGATCTGAGAGTTAAGTCAGGCATGTCATGTCATCCAGGTGTGACACCTGGTGACACCTGTGATTACGTGGAAGATTTGACTTCCCGTTTTTTTTTTTTTTTTTTTTTTTTTTTTGAAAGATCAGCTCTTACTTTCAAGTTGTTGTTTTTCTCCTTTGAGGGAGGCTAATAAGAGACTGAGTCAAAAGCTTTATGTGTTAAATCATGAAATATCATACACAGTGCCAAATAAATAAAAAAGTATGTCACAAATAATGAATTAAGGAAGGCAGTGTATATATTCTTTATTTTAAATCCTTATAAAGAGGCACCCCATTCCTGTATGCTCGGTATAAATTGTGGTAGACAGTGAGTTCTTTAATAAAAGACCACTGTTGAAAAATTAATTCTAATTCATTACCTACACTATTATTTCATTGTTCCCAAACAGGAGTCCTCATAAAACTCACATAAAAAATGTGCCAGATTGGAGTTGAGAGATAATTTAATGACAGCGGTTGACATTTATTACCATGAGGTGTTGATATATTTGCTTGTTAACCACCCAACAACAGTAACGTGTGGCTTGAAATGGCACATTTGCTCTGTTTATCGGAAGAGATTTAGTTGTGAGCTTTTCCCTTTTGTCGATCTCACACCATTTTAGTACTCCCGTTATTTTTCCCACAACTATCCCAGCATCAAGTACTTTCCCCAAACAAAGCCTGTGATGGACTTGTTTTTTTATTCTAACCAGAACTGCCAGGTTGAACCAAGAGTGGGCCATGCTCTCCATTGCTGCATATCCTGTTAGTATTTGTCACAGTTCATCAATGTTAGAAAGCTTTTCACCTTTCCCTTCACAGCTGGACCGTAACCCTGGCCTGTATTAGATCTGAATTCTTGTACAAATGGACTGAAACATTTCATCTTAGCTGGATGAACAAAGTATGTGATTGCTGGTCACACCTGGCAGCATAGAAAATACATGTTAATTAATTTATGCAAAATTGAAATTGACATTCTTTTTCAAAAGTAGAATATTTATGTGAGTTTTTAGTCTTTGTAGAAAGACAGTTGATCACCTATGCTTGCACTGATGATTCTTTTGTACAGTTTCTATATATATATATATATATGATGAAGCTTGTAAAGACTTTAAGAGGCTAAAGAACCAGCAATACTGAACATTACAAATTACCCTGTGTATAGTTTTTGTGTGATTAAGCCTGTAGAAGAGGCTATAAAGCAAGTCCCATATCATTGGTGTACCTTTTTAACTGTATGGACTTGTACCAGATAATTTGAAGGGAATCTTGGCTATCAGTTCCATATATTTAACTATGATTAAGCCTGTAAGAGAGGCTTTAAGCCTATAGCCAGCAGTACTGGTGTAACTCCCACTGTAGACATGAACCATAGAGGGGGAATTTCTGCTATCAGTTTCATGGCTAATTGACCCTAATGGACATAAAAGCTTTGGTAAATTTCTCCAAATTTCTCCCTGCACTCCAGGTATTCAAGCCAGTTAGAAATTCCAGCGTGTACAACAACAAATACAACTGGGACTGAAATCATTTTGACAGAATTCTGGCAGAGCAGTTTCCCTGCAGTTTATTTTTGCAGTGTTTTTTCTCTGGGCAGCAGGTGACTTTGGATAGGGAACAAGTGTTGTGTGAAAAAGTGGTGGCAAAGCACTTGTGCAAAGAGTACTAGAAACTTGAAACATGCTCACAGAGTTGCGCGTTACATCTTTCTAGAAAAGCATGCTCTGGCAGACTGGAGGCTGCTTTGTGTGGAACAGCAGGTGATATTGTGAACAAGTCTTTTGTGAAAAAATAAAAAAAAATGCTGATGATTCATCAAGCCTTTTTATGTACAGACACAGATGTGTCTGTACATATAGCCATCATCTGCGTCTGTCGTCGCCGTCGCCGTCGTCGCTGTCGCCGTCGTCGCCGTCGCCGTGCACTTTTACCGATAACACGATAAATGGAAAACTGTTTTTTCTTTTGGTATGAAACTTACAGAACTGATGAATATTCATAATACGCAGGTCAAGTTCGAAAATCAGCATGATCGGGTCACTTTTAGGGAATTTATGCTGTTTTTTCACTTTTTTCAGCATATATGCAGCACTGATAACACGATAAGTGGAAAACCATTTTACCTTTTGGCTTGAAACTTGTAGAACTGATGAATATTCATAATACGCAGGTCAAGTTCGAAAATCAGCATGATCAGGTCACTTTTAGGGAATTTATGCTGTTTTTTCACTTTTTTCAGCATATATGCAGCACCGATAACACGATAAGTGAAAAACCATTTTACCTTTTGGCTTGAAAGTTACAGAACTGATGAATATTCATAATATGCAGGTCAAGTTCGAAAATCAGCATGATCGGGTCATTTTTAGGGAATTTATGCTGTTTTTTCACTTTTTTCAGCATATATGCAACCCCGATAACACGATAAGTGGAAAACCATCCTACCTTTTGGCTTGAAACTTACAAAACTGATTAATATTCATAATACACAGGTCAAGTTCGAAAATCAGCATGATTGGGTCATTTTTAGGGAATTTATGCTGTTTTTTTCACTATTTTTCAGCATATATGCAGCACCGATAACACCATAAGTGGAAAACCAATTTACCTTTTGGCTTGAAACTTGTAGAACTGATAAATATTCATAATACGCAAGTCAAGTTCGAAAATCAGCATGATTCGATTATTGTTAGGGAATTTATGCTGTTTTTTCACTTTTTTCAGCATATATGCAGCACTGATAACACAATAAGTGGAAAACTGTTTTTTCATTTGGCTTGAAACTTACAGAACTAATGAATATTCATAATACGCAGGTCAAGTTTGAAAATCAGCAAGATCGGGCAATTTTTATGGAAGTTTTCTTTTTTTTTTTTTTTTTTTTCAATTTTTTCAGCACTTTTATAACACCGATAACATGATAAGTGTAAAAATGTTTTTCCTTTCCTTGGATTGAAATTTACAGAACTGGTGAATATTTATTATACGCAGGTCAAGTTTGAAAATTGGCATGATTGGACTATTTTTACTAAAGTAATGCTGTTTTTTTCCCTTTATTCAGCATACATGCAACACTGATAACGCATTTTAAGGAAAACCAATCAGCCTTTTGTCTTGCAACTCACAGGAGTGATCAATCTGACCAGTATACAGATCAAGTTTGAAAATAAGCTTGATCAGTTAAGTTTTGATGAAGTTATTAGCCTTTTTGTATATAAGTGGTTTTTCTTCAGATTTAATTCTTAAGCATGTTAACAGTCTCATAACGGTACTAATTGGATATGTTAAAGTGTTGTTTTAACATTTTCTGCTTCTTAACAATATTGTTAGTTGATTATATAAAAATGACGGTAAACCTATTATCCTGCATTGTGTAATAAAGTATCAAAAATGGAAAGGAACTCATCATTGCAGTTCGTCAGATTCAATCATTCACTATGTTCAGAATCTCCAAATGGAGCTAATTGGACATTATAAATTGTTCTATTGATATTTTTCCTATGTCAACAATTTTCCTAGTTGATAATTTAAAAATGACAGTTAATTGATGATGGTTTTATGTAAAAAAGGTGTTGAAAATGGAAAGAAAATCATTTCAGTACAGTTATCTCTTGTTAACATTTTGGCATTTTGAAAGTGTGACCCTAACTTCCATGTCCCTGGAGACCTTTCCATATCACATTTTCTGAATATCCATGATACTTTTATTTTTTTATAAAAAATTTGATGGTCATTTTGCTGTTAAGTATTATGTTATATTGCATGAAAGTTAAAGAAAACCCTATTTTGGACACTGCTGCCAGGATAGCGATTAAGGGAAAACCATGTTACTTATGATAATCAACCTTACTGAAAAGAGTGAAGTGCAGCTTGTGTTGGAAAACCATCGTAATTGTTTTCTGTTTTGAAAGCAATGCAGTACAGTGCTATTTGGTGCAATAAATGTATATGGATAGTAGGCAGTTAATTCAGGGTTATAAAATAATTTGCTTAATTGATTTTCAAGTTATTTCAGGGTTATAAAATAATTTGCTTAATTAATTTTCAAGTGGGTATTAAATGAGATTACATAAAAACACATTGAGATTTCATTGTAAAGTCCCATCGGTTTAGCTTTCTTAACTGTGTCACATAATTAGGAATCGATGATTATTATGCAGGTAAATGTTATTTAATATGGAAAATAAGTTTACAAAAAAAAATTTGTGTAACGCTTACATTAATGCTAAAGATGAATAACAGTGCCTTATTATTCTCAAACTCAATAGGGTTATTCATATCATGTTAGTAATTGTACAGCTAGATTAAAAGTTTGAATAGCAGCTTTATTGGTATTTTTTGTTATGTTTTATTTTACATTTTCTTTTAATTTTTTTATGCTGTTTTTTCACTTTTTTCAACATATATGCAACATTAATAACACAATATAAGAAAAACAGCTTAGCCAATTGTCATTATACTCACAGGAGTGGTCAATCTTACAAAAATGCAGGTTGAATTCGAAAATCAGTGTTATCGGGCCATTATTTTAGAAGTTGTACTGTTTTTTCAAATTTCCTCAGATTCAATTCTTAGGCATGTTAACAGTCTCATTATTGAACTAATAAGATACGTAAAAGTGTGTGTTTGATATTTCCTGCATCTTTACAACATTGTTAGTTGATTATGTAAAAATGATGGTAAACTTGTTATCATGTATTGTGTAATCAAGTGTCCAAAACGGAAATAAACTCATATCATTGCAGTTTGTCAGATTCAATCATCCACATCTGCCATGATGACCATGATGGGAAAACCGTGTTCGTTATGATTGTCAAACTTTCAAAAAAGAAACACAGGACTAAAATGCAGCCCAAGTTGGAAAAGCAGTCTAATGGGCTTCTTTTTCTGGAAGTTATTCATTTTAGTGAAATATTCATTATCTTTTTGGCATATTCATTGTGGGACTCGGAGCTCCCATGGACATGAAGCCGGATGGTAATCAAATTTTCTACATGTTCATGCTATTTATAGTCAATAATCAAAAATTGGTGATAATTATTCTATAATTTATTATGTAATGTTACATCAAAATTGACAATAATCTTTTTGCACTGCTACTGCAAACATTATGAAAAGAAAACTGTGTTATTTATTATTATATTTAACTTAAGAGTATGATTTTTAGGATTGGCATGCAGTTCAAATTAGAAAGCCAGGTCAATTGGGTTATCATTTATTATTGAATTTAATGCAATTTTGTGTGAAATTTCATTTTTCTCATTCTGGCACTTTCTAAGTATAAACTTGAACTCTGATGGGCCTGAAGCCTTATGCTTTTACTCTCATCGGTGTTACCTGTTGTGCAGAATTAAAATTTGATGTTGACTGTGCAGTTAAACATAATGTATTATTGCATCAGAAGTGGTAGTCTCCTATTTTGTGCATTATTGTTTTGTGCTCTTCTTAAGTTGTGACTTATGGGCCTGAAAGACCTTTGAGAGGGTCAGTCTATAAATTTCCCTTGGGTATCACTTCGCTAATTTCAGTTATAAAGTAATTTGCCTAATTGATAGGCTACATAAAGCACACTTGTGATTTGAGATTACATAAAGCACACTTGTTGATATTTCCCTGTAAACTCCCATAGGTTAAGCTCTCTGCTAGATTAATAATAAGGAAGCAGTGATAATTATGCAGGTAAATTTTGTTTAATATTGCAAATAAGTTTTATATATATATATATATATATATATATATATATATATATATATATATATATATATATATCAAACTCAAAGATTAAAAGTTTGAATAGCAGCTTCATTGGAATTATATTTACCTCTGCCAAGGAGGTTATATTTTCACCCCTGTTTGTCATCAACATAACTCAAAAAGTTATGGACCGATTTTGCTGAAATTTTCAGGAACTGTCAGAAGTGGGCCAAAGAGGACAAAAATCAATAATAATCAACAATTGATACCTTGGCAGAGGTCTGCACTCTCGGAGTGCTTTTCTAGTTTTGTTGTTCTCCTTTATAATTTTTTCTCAAACACTTGCATTTGTGACTTTAAACTCTCATTCGCCTGAGACTCTGACATTTCTGTTTTTCCACATAAGCAGTTGTATTGTTTTTTATGTCTTTAAACATTATGTTACTTATGTAATATTATTTTATGCACTGTCATCATTTTTCAAATATTGAGACTTACATCATGTGAATTTGAACTCTCATGGTCCTGAAACTGTAATCTTATTGAAAGGGTAGATTGAGACCATCTTCTGGGACTTCCGGAAGACAGTCAGGTTATTAAGTTTATATTGCCTGGTATCTATTTTTTCTTCTGTTGGAAGACCATCAAAATGGAGGATGGATCAAAATAGATACTTTGGAATACTGTCAGAAAATATCTCTGGGTCCGCTCATGTTATTGACCATTTTACCTGTTGTGCATGATTAAAATTCAGTGTTGACTGACAGTGCTATTATAAGCATTATTTATTATTGCATCAAAATTGACAAAATGACCTATTTTGCATCTTTATTTTCTGTTTTTTGTCTGTACATTTGACAGCTTTGCTGCCTTGTTTTCCAGTATCAGCCACCTTTATTTTCAAATAGGCAGTCCTGTTGAATATTGCTTGGAGGTTATATTTCCTAGAGGCAAAATGTGCTATTTTAGTAGGAAAATAATAATGGACTAATGTTATCTTTCTGGTAATTCTTGTAAATTTTTTTTTTGTCGCCAAGCATCAGACTGAAGTCATTCCACAAAGCATTACCAGCTGATTGTTATTGCATGTCTCTACAAGAATTGGAAACAAAATATATACAGTTGCCCTGCAGTCATATTAAAGATTCTCAGAATCAATTTCTGATCTTTCCACAAATTTGTCTCGAGTCTCTGCACAATCCCCCAGGGCCTCTTAGAAATCCCTCGTTAGTGTTCAGAGCATGATCTCCCAGAAAATAGAAATTTGATTTAATTCCTCGGAAAATAAGAAGACAATGGTGACCATGTAGTAAGCAGCTGTTCCTCATATCTAATTGCAAGTGAACTCTAAATATTTGCCATATATTGTTTTGACCTAACACTATTAGTGACTTATGAAAACCTAACATTTGCTGGCATTTTCAAATATTTTAACTTAATAAATGTCTGATGAGTATGTTTCATCGTAATGGGCTCAGTGGACTATGAAACCCATATATTTGCAAATGTCCCAATTCGTCTTGACCTAATGACATTACTGAGCTCTGTGGTTTTGGAGCGGCAAATTAGATAAGAAGATTCATCAAGATGCTTTGTTGCTGAAAATGGAAATGAGTCTCGAATTATTCTAAATGATATAATATTGTGATTTGAAATCTGATTTATTGAGGTTTCAATGAACAGTTCTTATGAGAAAGCTCCTTTCATTGTTTATTTATATTTCTGCTTTTGAGTAATACGCTACTTAAAGTTGATAATACATTTGCTAGTACAGACTGATTTTAGTTTTTATATATATATATATATATATATGCATTATTTATCAATACAAAATTGAAATGGTTCTCCCTCATATATAAACTGATATAGGTCAGAATCACCTGATTATACATGAATACAATTTGAATTTTCTGTCACGCCTGTAGAATTACAAAGACTTCCATTTGTGAAAAGCAATGTTTTTACTCCCTGTTGCTGAAAGAAAGAAAGGACCTGTTTTCTCTCTCTCCTGCAGCTCTTGAACACCAGCTGCAAACATTGAACTGATGAGATCAAATTTTGTTATTATTCAAGTGTCAAGATAGATTTCTGTGTGCTAAAACTCGAGGAAATGTGCTGTTATTTCTATCAACATATTCGCTGTGGTGTGAAATCTTAACTGTCAGTTGTCAGTCTGGGTTTTGTTATAAAAAAACAACCCATGCAAAAAGTAAGATATTAAGCAGGGTTTTTTTAGAAAGCTGAAATGCTAATTCCGGTTAATGAAATGGTTAAACTTACTACAACTGTCATTGCGAATTATTCAGTTTGACGTCTCCATTGATTTGTCTACAGAAATTAATGAAGATATTCATCTAATTTTCTCCATACTTTAACTGGATGTCATTCTATCCAGTTAATTTTTTATACCATCTAATTGATAGTGAGGTCTAGTCTGTTGAAATTCTCAGAGTTATGAATCTTTTAGCTGGTAATTAATCATTCTTGATGGAGAGAAATTAAAACGTCTATTGTTCAGAGTTGTTTTTTAAGGTAATCTGATCTTGCATTAAAATGTCACAGTGGCAGTTTTCCATAGTGTATGGCCTCAAGACAAAGAGAGAGTGTAGAAATGTGTAAGCACACATCAAGTGACCAAATATGCTCACTCGAGCATGCATGCAACAAGAGTCATGTATGCACTACTGCACACTGAGAGAGAGAGAGAGAGAGAGAGAGAGAGAGACTATATTAATAAGAATACTTAATTTCCTCAAAAATTAATGTAGCTGTAACTTGTAACCATTCATTACACTAGGGGTAAACCAATATTTTAGCCAGCCAATTTCTATGAATACAACCAACATGAGATAACAACATAGATATTGTTAACACTCTAGAAATTATTGATTCTGGCTTGATTCAAGTTCCTTCCTCTTGTTGTCTCGCTTCAATGAGACTGGAGTGGGCGATTACTTGTATTAGCTGCCAGGGAAATTTATATGATTGTCTTGACAATATTGACATTATAAAGTTACGTGAGTTCATATCACTAATAATCAGCCCAGGGGAGCTCGGTTGTGGAATGAAAACCTGTGGTTAAAATATTCTAAACACATTTTGTTGGAGTAGGTGATGTGGTGTTGTGAGGAGCGAAAAATTCTCTGCGGTGTATGTTGTCCCTTACGAAGCTTCCTGCCATTTCTCATGGCTGTGATTCACTGCCAGGTGTTCTCCTGCTGTCTTGTCCTGGTGTTTTCAGGTGTCCTATAGTAATTAGTAAGATTGATGTTATTTTGAGAAACAAGCATGCAGGTTGACTGCAAAATTTATGTGGAGCTTGGTTCCATTATTTTCTCCACACTGGATACCAACATTTTTTTTCATTGTATTATTATTTGCGTGTTTGTCTTGTCATATATTTATGTCCACATGCCTTGTCATTAAACCAACTGTGGCACTTACACCAAAGACCTTGTCCAAGGTTGATTATATGATGTTTTTTCTTCCTTTCTAGATGTTCTACAGTCTGTCCATCATTGTGTCCAACCCCAGAGCAATGAGGCTTCCAGAGACCAAGAATATCTCCAGGGAAGGCGGGGAGGTGCCCACATCTCTCACACGTGAGTTTTCCTCTCCTTAGATTTCTCTGTCTGTTATCCTAATGTGGTGAATCTGGTGAATATAAGGTTTAACACCCAGTATGGTGTGTGCTTTTCAGATTTAAATGCTTAATTTCTGGCATTTTTCATTCAAATGGTAGTTGTAAGTTTTGATTGTAAATCTCTCTCTCTCTCTCTCTCTCTCTCTCTCTCTCTCTCTCTCTCTCTCTCTCTCTCTCTCTCTCTCTCTCTCTCTCTCTCTCTCTCTCTCTCTCTCTCTCTCTCTCTCTCTCTCTGACACATACACATAAGAGAGATTTAAAGAGGTTATCACAACAAGCAGGTGGAATCTTATTGATTTTGTCATTAGCATCAGTTGGAAGCTGTTCAAGGCAGTGAAAGAGCAGGCAATTAACACTGACGTTGAAGGTAGTTGTCTGAAATCTGAAAACTATATGAAAGGGAAAAATGCATGGATTCAAAACCTAAAAGATAACTGTGTTTTGACCATGATTTTGAATGATATAAATGAGCTTTGAGTGCTTTGTTAAAGTGACAATTAAATACCTGTTGTAGAAACAACCAGATTCAAGATTGGAAATAAATAAATAAATAAATTATTTGAATATAAAAAGGTTGTGTTCTGCCCTATAAAAATATATATGTAAAGTGTTGAACCTTGATGTTGATTAATATGTATCTTCATCCTCGTCAGCTGCTGTGATGAATTCTGGACCTCTTGACCTTTTAATTGCCAAGGAGACAAAACGGACTTGGAAAACGTTAGAAAATGTCTGTAATATTTCTGGACATGAATCAATTTGTATCCTATCACGGCTGTTATGACAGGTTTTGACCGCTTGATCTTTCACAGTTCATACACACAACACAAAGATTGCTAGAAATGTTGAAGAAAATGGTAGATGTGAATCCCTTCTGTGATTTTATGACAGTTCTTGTCCATTTGACCTTTTGTACTGCTTCAATACCATACAATTTACTGTGGAATGTGTGGAAGGATTTGTAGTAGGTTTACCTGGAAATGGCGCTCTGGTTAAATCTAAAACAATTCCATTGTACAACTGTCACACCTATAATGCATTACTCACTGTACAAATGTCACACCCAACACAATTTTAGCCATGTTGCTGTCTCACCTAACACAATGCCCATTGTACAACTGTCACACCCCGTGCAATGTACAACTGTCACACCCAATACAGCATTCATTGTGCAATTGTCACACCCAACACAATTTTGGTTAAGTCACTTTCTCACCTAACACACTATTTTTTCTCTCCAATTCTAGCCTTTGCCATCACATTACCCTGCAGTGGCAGTATGTCCGTGGAGGTGGACGTCAAAATTCAGATGAATGTCAGCATTTTCTCCGCCTCCAACCTGACCACCATAGAAATTAGGAGGAAGAAGACATGTCTTAAGAGAGGTAAGGAAGGTGGAGTAAAATGTGGAATAAGAATTTTTTTTATAAAACTTCATACAAGTAGTGGGCAAAGAGTAGATGGAATGTTTTGAGTTCAGAGTGGATGGCTGAAAAGGAAAGAAATGAAAAAGTCATGATTATGGAGATGACGAAAAGACTAGTGACAAACTTACTATAATGTGGATGCTGATTATGAGAAAACTTAAAGAGAAAATGGCATAAAAATGCAAATATATTCCTTTATATGTCCTCCTCTATGTTATGTTCATCTGTCTAATATCTCTCACTCCATTAATGTCAGATCAAGTACACATTGATTATTTCCATACAGTCTCAATTACCTTCTGACTTTGACTCCAAGCACCTGTTCCACACAAATGGAACTTCCACTGTGTATTTTGCCCATCACTCTTCACATGATCTTTACACTGTGCCTGGTGAGCCACTGGAGAATGTTGTGGTGTTCTTGTATTTCAAAGAAATCACATTTTGTTTATAAACCTTGTTATCACGGGTGATGGAGACAGGGCTAAACTAGTGAGGGGATTCCCTGGCCTCAGTAAAATGCCTTGTAGCAATGTTTTCTACTGTAACAGATGGGTTATGTCATTGTGGAGAAAATGAATTGGGTGTTTTAACAGCAGAATTTTATTCTTGCATTTGACGAAATTTACGGTAGTTGTTTAGTAAAGGATGGAAAGAAAGGAGGAGGGGCAACATGTGGAAGTTGCAATAATAGAATTGTTCTACGCTGTATGCAAAAGTTCATTTTAACCCATTTGGAAATGTGAAAGAAATTGGTCATTGAAAATTTGTTGTTGATTTAGCTCGTAAAATATAGTTAACTAAAATTGATGCTTATTGGACTTTTTCATTAAACAAACCTGATTATATCTGTCCACACTTCTTCTGTTGTAACAAACCTTGCATGGCTGTATTTATGTTAGATCCATAAA
Organism: Lingula anatina; assembly: GCF_051362555.1. Lineage (NCBI taxonomy): Eukaryota > Metazoa > Brachiopoda > Lingulata > Lingulida > Lingulidae > Lingula > Lingula anatina. Next base: position 15,777,165 of record NC_141776.1, on the reverse strand, counting down.
AAGTCTTTGATTCAGGACTTTAGCAAATGTGAAGCTGGTTTATATTGTGTGTGGCTTTCCGATGGGTCTGATGTCAAGTATGTTTGTTTGTGTGTTGATTGAAATGAAGCACACATTAGATCAATTTATATACAGCTTTAATTATTTATTAATTCCTTTCAGCTCAGGTACCTTTTCAATGACTTTGAACCTAACAAATACCACACACATACTCACATACACACACACAGAGCGAGAGAGAGAGAGAGAGAGAGAGAGAGATTGAGTATTATGGTTATAATAAGTTTAAAAGTAGTGCAAATTTTTTTTCTCCAACCTCAGTTCAAACTGACATCCCTTATTCAGAGTAATAGAAAGTTTAACCTTGCTGTGTGTATTTATCTACCTGAATACATGGTTTAGCTTCAGTCTCTTAAAAGTCCTGTATACTTCTGTATATTCCAGATCACCTGGTGCTGGACCCTGGCGGTGGGGACAGAGGTCGCTCACCTGAACACCATGCCAATTATACCATTCTTCATTCAGGTATGTTACTATATATATATATATATATATATATATATATATATATATATATATATATATATATATATATATATATATATGCATGCTTTCTGGAGATTAGCCAGATGTTGAAATAGAGAGTCCATATTAATTTTCTCTTGCTGAGGCAGGCCATATAGAGACCAAGCATTCCAGTGATGAAATTCAGAAGAATGGCTGGCCAAAAATGGAAGAGACAGTCCAATAACCTCTCTCTCTCTCTCTCTCTCTCTCTCTCTCTCTCTCTCACTGACTGACAGACAGACAGACAGACAATTTCAGCATTGAAATTTTAAATTACCCAATCCACACAAGTGGCCGAGTGGACATTTTATCTTATTTGTAAAAATTTCAGTGTTTGTGCAAGAGGGCCTGATCCTTTTATATTGATGCTAAATTATAATCTAAGCTGTATACCTTATAAAAGTATATAATTATACTAAGATTTGTATTAGTTAATAGTGCACCTTTGATGTCATGTTTTACACTCTGCATATGTATTTTACAGACACTGGAAAGAAGAGTGTTCCTCCAGCTTCCACCAATGTGTTCTATATCGCTGTAGGAGTGGCCTGTACTGTTATACTTATTATTGCCTTAGTGGTGGCGGTGGTCTACTTACGGACACAGAAGTCAGCCAATCACACAGCCATGAGGTAGGTGTTCTGTGTTCTTTATTGTTTGGAATTGTGTGTACATACAGACTCAGTAGTCAGCCAACCACACTGTATGAAGTAGGTTTTTTTTTGTCTGGAATTGTGTGTAAGTTAGTAGTTCGGAATCACGTTTCAGCCATAGGTAGGTGATATTTAACATGATCATATTTTACAACACAAATAAAAAATGATAACAGGTTTGAAAACTTTGAGACACCATCACTTCTGTTACAGTATTAAGGAGCATTTCTAACTACACATGGTATAGCTTCTGTTGCTTTGTAGTAATACTCATCGGTTGTACATTTTCTTCTCTAGTGACGCCAGCAGCTTCCAGACCCTGTCTCAACATGGCGGCAATAACACCTACCTCCGCCCCGACACCCCCAATAACGCCAGCGTGGCAAGTCTTCCAAACATGCGCCGCGGTCTTTCCCCGGTGAATGAGGTCAAGCCACCAGATGTCTATAGTGTGCTGTCAGAGATTGCGTTGGAGAGGAATCGTATTACACTTGGAGAAATAGTAATGGAGGGTAAGGCCATGTGATTTGTTACAAAAAGTGCTGGATTTTGAGACTCATGAATATTTTTAGATTGTTTGATTTTTTATTTGTGTTTTAAGAAATGATTTTCTTTTCCTCCTTTAAATAAGTGACAGTGTCTTTTACCGAATGATACAATTTCATGTAATCTTTTGCAGGAACATTTGGTAAAATATACAATGGCTACTTGCTAGGAGAAGATGAGACAGAGAAAACTTTGGAACAAAAAGTTTATATAAAAACAGTGACAGGTAGGTCGAATATAAATAATATAAATTGTAATAATGTATGAAAACTGGAACTGCTGGCATGAAAAAAAAATAAATAAGGGGAAGTTGTTTTGTCAAGTCTATAACCTTGAATAGATAGTATTATATGAGAAATCATTTTGTAGTTCTTGATTGCCTTGCATATCATATTCTGAATAGATGGCATTTTGGTCTCTCCTCACAATCCTTTCTTCTTGAATCATTTATAATAACGCTCTGCCCTTCCAGTTCAGGCCCTCTGTACAACACTATCAAACTATCGAGACCTTCAGGCTAACAGGTCTTAATCACTGATACCTAATTTCAGACCAAGCTCGGCAGGACCAGATCCAGACCATGTTAAAAGAGTGCTGCCTGTTGAAGGGACTGTGTCACCAGAATATTAACCCCATCCTGGGGGCGTGCCTGGACCCCTCCTGCCAGCCTCTGTTAGTGTTTGCACAGCTGGATGAGGGCAACATGAAGAAGTTCTTACACAGGTGTAAGGTAGGTGTGTGCGTGTGTGTGTGTGTGTGTGTACGTACGCGCACGCGCGGGCACATGCAGGTGTTGTTTATGTGTATGTGCCTTAATATTTATACGTGTGTGTTTGTGTGTGCAAAATGTGAACTCTCACATTTTGACGAAAGGCTGTTCTCTCTCTCTCTCTCTCTCACACACACACACACACACACATTAACATGTTTATACAAATACTATGTAATTTTTTAAAGCTAAAAACCCAATCATTCAACTCCCGTAGAAGAACCTCTCTTGATATACGTATTTCTACATTCTATAGCATATCCATATTAATGCTATTTCCATTCCTATCTCAGGCCCTGAGCACCCAGCAGCTGGTCTACATTGCCATACAGATCATACGTGGAGTCCAGTATTTACACAGGAAGAGAATCATTCACAAAGACATAGCAGCCAGGAACTGTATGTAAGTACACTCTTTGTGGTCTTCAAGGGGACTCCATTTCACAAAGTGATTTTAGTGGAAAAAAAGGTCTTCACAAAGACTTTCAGTAATTTGTCTAAGTTCTGTTTCACAAAGATTGCTAACATAATCCCCTTCTTTATTTTGTCATATGAGCTTTTCTTCCAACTGTGATTTTCAGTTTCATTGAGGACAGTAGCCCATTGATGTTTGTCAACCAGAGTGAATGTTTCATACTCGACCTTTTGCTTGGTTGTAGAGAGCAATGATCTTAAATAATTTCAATTTGGTATTATTGGTAATAAGCGTCCATTTTTTCTCCCAGAATCGACCATAATCTCGGTATCAGGCTCACGGACATGGCGTTGAGTCGAGACATTTTCCCCAATGACTACCACTGCCTAGGAGACAATGAGAACCGACCAATCAAATGGCTGGCTATTGAAGCTCTCGTTGATCGAAAGTTTTCACAAGCCAGTGATGTGGTAAGTTGTCATCTTAATGTGTTGATATTAAATAAATAATTTGAACAGACTGAATAAAATGTACTTAGGACATGTGTTGGAAAAATTCACTTTGTGTACTGATGAAAGACTTTGGAAGTTCTTCATTTTTTCCCACTCAGCATGTTTCTGATTGCCTTTTTAATGATGACGCTATTGTTACAATCAAAAATTATTAACAAGAAAGTTAAAAGGAAAATCTTTATGTCTGATCTTGGATATTTCTCAAGTTAAGAATTTGAATATTAAGCTCTGTTTACTTGTTAGTCTAGTTAAACATTTTCCAGATTTCCTTTTTTACTTATTGAATGATTATTTCATCGACTATTAGAGTCAAATAAGAGGCTTTTGGGTTCTTGTAACAATCAAAATTATATCTTTTTATAGCTTTCAGTATCATTCTGATTTATGTTAGTAAACTTCATTTGAAAAGTTTGATAAAACATCTTATTTAGATACCATGTCATGTTCTTCTTGTAGTGGTCATTTGGGGTGACACTCTGGGAACTGATGACCCTTGGTCAGACGCCGTACGCAGACGTGGACCCGTTTGAGATGGCAGCCTACCTCAGGGAGGGGTACAGGATATCGCAGCCAGTCAACTGTCCTGATGAGCTGTACGTTATAGAACATAATGCACAATGAGATTAACATTTACTGGTTGATATATTGTAGAGGAAGAATTCATTTCAGATTTGTTTTTTAGTAATACACCTGTGTTGTCTTAAGAATCTTCAAATGAACGTCAATCTAATTGGATAATACAGTGTAAATCATGAAATATTGCATGTTATATTTTTTTATGAAACTACAGTCCAATTTTACATTAAATGGTTTGTTCAAACTTGCTAAAAATCAGTTCATTTTCTGTGTCAGTATTTTAACCCAAGTACTGTATTCAAGGTTGAACACAATATGCAAATTTTGTTTTATGATAATTATTATTGTTAATTTGTAAAAAGATGAATGACTTTCAACATGTCTTTCTCCAGGTTTGCAGTAATGGCGTGTTGCTGGGCACTGTCTGCTGACGAGAGACCCAAGTTTGCTCAACTCCTGGTGTGTCTGCAGGACTTCTATGCAGCACTGGGGAGGTTCATTTGAAGTATGTGGAAAGAAAAAGAAAGAAAGGAAGCAGGTTGTAGCATTTGAAAGTCTCCACCTTGACAGCATTTATGAAGTCTAGAAGAGAGGAAAAAGTGAAGTCCATCCAGTTCAACCGGAGTTATTTATCTAAAATCTTTGATGAAAAAAGGAAGAAAAGAAAGAGAAGTGGATTGCGGTTACTGTAGACTTTAAAGCAGGATTTTGGAAGATGCTGCACACAGCAGCATTTATTAGAATTGCCACGCGAAGGATATCGGAGACAGTCACCGGTTTCAGAGAGCTGTCATTTTAACTGACAGTTTCTAATGGAAGTGTATTGAAAGTGGGATGAAACCATATCCTGCAGTCAGGGTTGTAGGTCAGCATTACAGAGAAAATATCAAGAAAAAATATCATTCATTGGTGGGGTGGGGGGGGGAGATTTTGACAGCTATTAATTTAAAAGGTTTTATTCAGGGTCCATTTGAGACAGTAATGATATTTATTTAACTAGTAGTTAAGGATTAACTTTTCTCCATCCAGTAACCAACAAGGATACCCTGGCTGTTGCTGAATGCTGAGGATGGGGTGTAATTATGGCAGACAAGACAATGCGTTTGTATTAATACAACAGAAGCTTCAAAGATGCAATGCACAATATCATTCAAAAATACAACCATTCATCAGTGTGAGGTCAGGGGCAGAACTGAAGATGTGAATAGATTTGATAGCTTTGTTAAACAGTTATACTGGCAGTTAGCATGGAAAACGGGAGATGACAATCAAAGTTTCATGAGACAGCGATGTTTTTTTTTTTTTTTTATGAAAGAACAGTCTGATAAAAAGTCAATAAGTAAACCAGTAAATCGCGAACAAAGGAGAAAAGACTCGAAAAAGGGGCACAGGATTTAGAAAATAAATGGTATCATAAAGGTTTATGGCATCAACCCAAAACCTAGTCAATGAGGTCATAATATTGTAGATGGAGTCCAGGTGATAAAAAGGTCATTAAGGTCAGAGGTCATATCCAGGGGTCATTGAGGTCAGAGGTCACCTGTGCTGCAAGTTCTCCACAGAATCAAAAGATCAAAATGAATTTATTTTTAAATCACAGAACAACTCATCTAGTCCACATCCATTTTAAATAATTTTTGCTAGATTTTTCTTTTGGTGGATTTTGTAATTCTATATTTAGACTCTAGTCATGCTTGAATTTGGACAGAGTCCAGAGCATTTTTTTTTTTTTTTTGTCTTTTTTCCCCTTTTCAAAAATTTGTACATTATTTTAGTGACTGAATCTGGGTAAATTTGTCACCTTAGAACATCCAGTTTGCTCATTTTGATCCAAGCTTAATTGCCAAGATGTTTTTTTTTTTTTTTTTTACAAAGTGATAAGTAGTCACTCAGAATATGTCACGGGTGTTAGGTGGGGTTCATTCTATTATCTCATGTTAAATAAGAAGTAGACGGCTCATAATAATCAATCCTGTCAACTTTAAAGTCTTAGCATATGTATTAAATCAGTTACTGATGAGTTGATTAAAATAAGATCATGATTTAAATGTTTAGAATTTCATGTACAGAAGAAACTTTTCAGTACAGTGAATTTATCTAGTCACTTTTCTAATAGATCCTTCTGAATTTTGAAAGGCAGATCATTTTCCTTGTAAGAGGGTGATTTTAAAGTTATTTAAGCTCTTGTGTAAAGTTTTTTTAACGAAACCAGAGGTGCTAAATATTTGTACTTGTATGTATGTACATATATAAATATAATTGTATATAATATTGTTATTGTATTGTACATGGTTTCACTTGTTTTGTATAGAATACATGTGTGAGGTATGCTATAAGTTAAGTAGGGTTTGCTTTTTAAAAGTATTAAGGATGTATCCACAGTTAGTGACCATATTTCTGGACTTTTTATAAGTCTTATTTTTTTCTCTTGCTCAGCAATAAAGTTTTAGTAGTACAAGTGTTTTAAATGTTCGGCCTATATAGATAACATTTTTTTTCTTATAGCCTTTATTCCAATACAAATTTTGTTTAAAGGATCTTATTTTGTCTTTTGTACCACTGCAATAGAAGCAAGTGAGAGTTTTACAATAAAACACTACAATATAATCTAACCAGCAATTGTTTTCATTGAAGACTAGAAAAGTACTCATAGAGCACACAGCCACTCCAAGACAGCTCCATTTCTTGTTATTATTAATTTAACTTATTAAATCAATAAAAATGTTTCATTTGTCCAAGAGATCATTGAGCCCCTTGGTCATAAGCTGTTTAGGGCTAATTTCCAATGAAAATATGGGTCTACTGAGATTGATCCGACTACGCAAGGACTCTTACAGAATGCAATCAGTTTAACAGATTAACACACTTCATTTCCAAAAAAGATATAAATTAAAATCACGTTTTGCAGACCCTAGTAGGGTGACACCCACCAACGCCGCTTTTTTGACATCACCATTCAGAGGTTTGCCACACAACACAACCAAAGTCAATATAAACGAAATAACAACAACTAAGACAACAAAAATATTTTATGTAAATATGTCATTTTATTCCCGTTCAGGGTAGCTCGGCTACCTCCCAACTAATTCACCACAACTAAATGACGTCAACCGTCCCGTGTCCTTGTGCAACATTCCATGTGCCGTGCCCCATGGCTGCACGAGCTGCGCCGTAGAAAACAAGCATTATCCAATTAGCATATTAACCTTCACTAAATTAATAAAGCATATATTTGTCCATAAAAAAGAAGATAACCAAGTTATATTAAGTCCATACTCTAATTATCTTGTATTGTATTGTGTCTTGAAACAGCTAATTCACTATAATGACATTAATAATAATAATAATACTGTATCTGAAGCCCAAGTTGTTTCACTGGCTTTATATAGCATGGCAGGATGATAAAGAATCTATTCCAGCTGCCTAAATAGGGAGGGGAGGCGAGTAACTATCTCCCTTTTACCCAGTCTACAAATCAAGCTTTTATTAAAATTCCAGGACTTGAAAAATTTTGCGGACTATTTTCTTAATTTTCTTAGTCAAACTAAGTCCAGATTTTATGCTTTTAAAAGAAGCATGTAATAAACAGGATCTTTCAGACTAATATTCTGTTAAAGGTGTTTCTTTACAACAGCTAATAAAGCTTGAACATCTTTTCAGTTTGGGAACCTGAACATAAAGCTCATCAAGGAGTTGAGGCTACAAGAGGATTACACTGTGTGTGTGTACAACAAATTCTATTCAAAGACTACAACATGACGGGAAAAACATAATATTTGACAACAAGGGAAATGGTACTTTTATATGCAAATGGCATCTTTTTTAACATAAGAATGGTTTCTACACACTGTATAGCAAAAACTGGTCTTTTGTAATCTAGAAACCAACAAGGATTACAATAAATGAACATATCAATAGAAATACAATTACTCGGCATGTATTTAAACATACAATTGTATTGTACAGCATGTATTTAAACGTGTACAATTGCATCCTTAAATAGATCATTGAATTTCTATCACCAAGTTAGTTTCTAAACATCTTCATAAATCTACCTGGCTCACAAATCTTTTTATTTTCATTTTTTTTTTTGCTTTAGAGTTTTATCAAAGAAATAGCTTTAATATGCACTGAGTAAAATCTTACAGCTCAGCAAAGCATTAATCCACCTGACAGATCAAAAATGAAAGCTGGCAAATTTGACAGAAGCTCTGAAACAAGCACAAAAGATCAGCCAGGTGAAATCTATAGGTGATTGTTCTACAGCAGACAAGTCAGATCTTAAAAGACTCGGACCAACTCGCATTTATTCATTTATGATAATCTTTGGAGATATTCCAATTTTATATAACTTACAGCAAAATAAACCTACATGTTACACTTCAAACTACTTCATATTTCATATAACTTACAGAACAGGATCAGTATCTAAGTGTTCCATGAACATTAACAACACAACACAAACAACTGTCTATAATATTGCACACTGTAGCAGAAGTGAACTTTCCAATTGCATGGCACAAAAAATCGAAATCTCTTTCTCCAGAATTAAAGGCATCTTGTATAAAAAAATGTAACAGTAGAAGGGTGTGGAGAGGGATTTTGTCAGACTTGAGCAACACCTTTTCCCAGTTTTCTTAAAAATCTATTTGGCTCATGGTTGTTTTCAGAGAAAGGATACAATATAAAAGACACAATTTAATAGCAAACTGAATGGCAAAATCTTTATTGCTATACTCTCATTTCTTTTCTAATCCGCGGAAACCCTTAATGTTGCTGTAATCTAATACAGCAAAGCATCAATATGTCTTATTGGCATCTCTAAGCAACGCAGTCTATATATGTATACAACTATAACAACAGTATTGATTAGAACTCTTGAGCAATGCAGTCTACATGTTACACATGACAACAAAACTCTAGATTAGAATCCCAAGTAATGCAATATACTACATTTATAATAGCAACAAAGCAATTTAAATATGTATATATGTGAACATGTATAAAAGGGATAAATTACTGGACAGGTGCCTTTATAAGAATGCTCAAATATGAAAAAAAAAAAAATTAAAAAAACAGGATTCAAGATACCTGTACATTAAGTACTGGCATGTCATTTATGGCAGAATTTCAGTTTATAACTCTAGCATATTAGTTTTTGACGGTTATCAAAACATACATTCCCCTAACATAAGAAAAAAATGCATAACATATGTACAATAATGTAGAGATTGAGGCCTATGTATGAAATAAAGTTTCCATAGAGATGCTGGGAGACTGTCCAATGCAGTAAGCTCAGCGAACTCACTTGGTTTTCTTCTCTAACAATTGGCATTGTCTTCTCTAGCGCAATGGCAAACATTTTGATATTGTCTTCTCTAGCGCAATGATGTACATTGTTCATATTGGCAATCGTGAGCTTTTCTCATCACAAGTTAAGTGTTGGCAATGTCAAATGCAGCAGTCAATGTCCTCATGCATGTACAGATAGTTGTGGTTTTCAGCTTGATCCAACGTCAATTACTTTTCACTGGAAAAAAAGACCAAATTTAACCTTTCAATAGTAAGTAACCAAGAAAATATCTGACAAAATTGAAATTTTCAACAGAAAAAAGCCCAGAAAATTGATGGCCAAATTAAAACCTTCAACGGAAAGTAGCTGAGAACATTTATGAGAAAATTGAAACTTTCAATAGAAAGTAGCCCTTCAAATTAACAAAAGTTACTATTTGCAAACATTATAAAAAAAAAACAAATATTACAACCCAATTTTAACTTTCAAGAAAAAAAGGGCAGACAACCAAAGTCAACTTTTCAACAGAAGTTACCACATCAAATGACATCAGAATTTCAAATTTCAAAAGAAAGTAGCAAAGAAAATTGAACACCAAGTTAAATCTTTTAACAGAAAGCAGCACAGGAAATTATGATCAAATGTCATTTACTTAAATCTGCTTCAAGTTACCTTTGACCTGATTTAATGTACCATAAAATACTTGCTACGGAGCAACGTCTAAGATGAAAGTTTCTCAAAAACATTTTCCATGCAAATATGGAGCCTTTACATCACTTATATTTAAAACCATGCGCTATGGCTGCCATAAAAAATCTTTAAGAGGTGTATAATGTTTACTATTTTTCTCAATTTTGCTGAACAGCAACCCTTTTTCCCTAAGATCTTTGGAGTGAAATCTTTGGAAACCTAGACCAAACATAAAGAGACAGCAGTCCAATTCAGTGAATTATATTTAGTTATATCAAAGAGAAACTGCTTCTCCATTAAATGTAGTAGTGCACATTAATTCTCGTGTGACGTAAATTTAAATGTTGGTCTAAAAGATTTGAAGTAAACTAAAATGCAGGTAGAAATGATTTAAAATCGAATAAAATTTTGGTGTAAAAGATATATAAAGAGTAGACTAAACTGTTGGTCTGAAAGATATGAAGTTGACTAAAATGGTGGTTTAAAAACTATGGCTTTACCAAATTTTACTCTAGAGTTCTTATGAGAAGTTGGTCTTGGTCTGGGTTAGCTTTAAATGCTGGTGATAGGTGTCAAAAAATTAAAAGCCAGGGTAGAAACTAGGATGGGTAGTGAAAAAGTAAGGCATTTCGTAAAATTTGTCTTCATGCAATTATTATAAAAACAATTAACTTCACATGCAGCAGTTATCAAATAAGGTGATTTAATACAGATGATTTGGGAAATTTCAGTCTAATTACATTATACAATGACAAATAAAAAAGAGTGCGTCTGCACAAATAAAATCACAAATGAACATAAACAAAAATCAAAATGACAGCATCTAAACAAACAAACAAACAAATGTGCAAAAAGAAAATCAGTCTGCATACCATGAACACAAATTTAGCCAAGCATGCAATACACACTGTACATGCTCTATTTCCGGACATGCTTTCTACTAGCCTTAGGGACAGCTCCTTTGCTCTTGTCAACGGGCTTGGGCTGTCCCTGGGGCGGACCAGACTGCAGCGTGGAGTCTATCCTTTCCTGGATCTTCTGAAAACTGTCCTCGCCCAGGTAGTCCACCTGTCCGCGCTCCCACCTCTCGCGGCGCTCGTGTTCGGGCACAGCTTCCATGGGTTGTTGTGGGGAGGCGTCTAGTTTCAGGCTGGCTAGTTCTCCTGCAAGGCCACTCTGAAATAAACAGACATAGATGATGTCTTTACAGTACATCCATACAATAAACCTTTTCAAATACATGCAATTTTACACAATTACCACTGAAGAACATTAAGAATCAATTAGCTGCCATCTTCAAATCTCAACTGGGCCAATTCTCTAGCCCAAACCACTTGGAATATAAACATTAAACAACATAATGAATATTCATATACAATCAATGCAATAATGATAAATCATTAATATCATTTTCTCATGCATTTTAAATATACCAATCCACATGCTTCAGAACCCTTTGTCAGCTAGCCCCTCTGTGGCCCCATTGCTACAAATACATCCTGATAGTTATATATTATTGATGATATTTACCACAGACATCCTGAAAACAATAAAGTAGATGTTCTGAAAAACAAAATCCTGAAATTGCTTTCTCTCTTTAGAAGTCAGATCCAATACTCTGCTATTGTCCAAGAACACCAAATAATACATATACTACACTCACCAATGCCTGAATAGCAAGCCCATTAATTGTTGTTATACTAATGTTATACTATATGTTACTGTAATGTCTCTCCAAAGCTGAGTGCCAACAACCTACTAGGGATTAAATGACGATCTCTAGACTATAAACAAGACCTTTGCGTCAGTCAACCTCACTGGGAAAGTCAGCATCATTTACGGCTGGCAGACGTCACACGCTAAATGTCATAATTTGTCAACATGATGTGATACATGTCTGTACTGCCTCACTGGGACAATAAACACACTACCAGACTTGGAATTTAGCATTTAGCATTATGATCCTGATATAAAACAGCTTACCAAGAATGGAATAAGCCAAAACTCATCATCTTGTAGAATTGTGTTATGCCTTGATAAGCCATTTGTGAAAATGTGATATTTAATGCATTTTCATCATCCTCAGGTGAGCAGTAAACTGGGGTATACATTTTAAAATTGCCAATTTTAAAATTTTATTATTGTTTTAAGGACACCAGATTGCCAGAAAAAACAGCACAAAATGTAAACACAAACACACAAACACAAAAAAAAAAAAAAAAAAAAAAAAAAAATATAGCACAGCTTCATGACAAACCATTCATTTTCCAGCCATTTCTGGTAGATTTCACTCCTCCTAATGTTACCTTAACCAGTCACCATATGGAAACCCTTGGTGTACATGATGCTTTTGCAGTGAGGAAAATTCCAAGAAGGACAAACTGGCTTCAGTACACACGCTTCGCACATGGCAAACATGCATTTATCAGGAACAAAACCAGCAAACCACAGCCTCCACTTAACCCTTGGTAATATATTCAATGAGGGGGCATCCAGTGCTTGACTGGCTTGTAAATTCATGATCGCCATTGTGCAGTACCATTTGTGTACATAAAAAAGACGTGTATTCATTAGGGAAAGGTCATTCACCTCATGCTGTTTACAAAAGGATGCACTCCGTCTCTCTCTCTCTCTCACCCTCTCCACTCTCTCTCTTTCTCTCAAGTTTGTTTAAGTGGAGTACCATTAATGTATGTATATAAAAAAAGACAGACATGTACTCATTAGGTTAAGGTCATTAACCTCACGCTAAATTTAAAAACAAAACAAAACAAAACAAAAAAATGGTACTGAATGAAAACTTAATTACCAGTTAGGGGAGACCTATTTTGCGTCCAAAAAAAGAGGTTCTTTTGACACCCCCCTCCCCTGTCTAAATACCCATCTGAAGACACTATAAATATACATTATAAAGTGATCAGATAACTTAATCCACCATCTCATGGCTATCATCTGCCTGCCTGGTGATAAACACATGATCTCCATGTAGCTGCTTACTTTCTATACTATAACATGCCAAGTGCAGCTAACTAGATCAAGGACATGTTTACACGTCTGATTCCATGATATATATCTCATATATCATTGGGGGGGGGGGGGGGGGGGGGGGGGGTGGAAGTTGTGGTGATGTGGTGATGAAAGGATCAGGACAACCCCATTGTACTTTTAGTTATTTTGATATGTCATATATAAAAAAATATCTAAAATTAAAATTTATTTTAAAAAAGCTTATTTCTGATGGGGGGGGGGGGGGGGTGCTAATCTTTAAGACATTTTATTACAGATGAAACAAGTATAATGTTTATATGTGTGTTAAGACAAGGACCACTTTGGACCGGAGAGCATGCCAAACTCTGCCACATATCTCCAAAGTTGAAAGCTTGATCACTGCCTATGTAGAAAAACAGGAAAATAAATTTTCAATTTAAAGCTTTGAGAACTGAAAAAAAAAGACACTTTGGAAAATTACATTCATCTGAATATCTAATCCCAGGGTCACCTTGACTAGCTCTAGAACTCTGTGGTTATTCAGTCCGACTCAATGCTCATTATTCTCGCATAAAAACATGCACCTTTTTAACAATCAAGCATCAAACAATGGTACCAAGGAAGCCAAAGTTCTCAGTCCTTTGCCTCACAACTTATGTATTTATTTCTGACACAATTATGGTTAGTTTAAATTTACATGTCTGAATGGGTAGCTACTCAATAGATTTATTATTCAATATCAGTTTGGAAATCAAACACTCAAGGTGCAATACAATGCTTCAGTAACAAAATTAAAAACAGCATTTGTTAGAACATTATTGTTTTACTTGCATATTGGCTGAAACACGAATGACATATATACAATCTATACTTTCCTGTAAATGAATAAATAAACAAAAAATAGAAAAATATTGGTACTGTGGAACATGTCTTCTCTACCTACGCAATGATATAACGACATCTGTTTTAAACCGTAACTCAGACATGCCATTTTAACCCTAAAGACAAAAACCACATCTATCCGTATATGCTCTCCATACATTTTAGTACAAATCACACTCAGTCACTGCATATTAAAAGGTCATTTTTCTTAGAGGTGACTTTCAAATATCACCACATTTCACAATGACAGCAATACGACTATAGAAAAAAAAGGCATAAGTTCATACAAAGTTTACCAGTGCCAGGTACTTTGACAATTTTCTTCAACACAACAACGCAGTTCTCCTGTTACATAATTAAGGGATACATAAAACAGAAATTGCTGCTGTTTATTGCTTTATACACATTTCCGCACAAGAGACAGATGCTTTTACCATTGTAAAATCATTCAGCCTCACTAAAATGGACTATACTCACATTTTCAATATGAAGTGACATAGACAGTGTTGTCACTAATGTTGTAAACCTATCTAAATTCTGAATCACTAATGTCTCACAGGTAATTAGTTCTCCCAAAGTCAGACTTTAACTCAGTAATTATGAGGTAACATTATCAGGCATGGTATAATCGTCATAGCAACAGGTGGTAAGTTCAACTGGTGACATTTATCATGTAATATGATGACGGTGATCAATGTCTCATATCAACAGGTCTGTCACATTATTCCGAGGACATCAGTTTCAAGAGCACCAAAGACAAGTTATCTTTTCTCCCACAGTGATTTTCATCGTGAAGAGCCACATTTTCAACGACACAACAAATACTCAGAAGACAATCCCTTTTTATGAGCTAGCCACATAAAAAAAATATATATATATACCAAAATATGTACGCCATACATACAAGTTTGCTGCCTGACACACACAGAGAGAGAGAGAGAGAGAGAGAAAGAGAGAGAGAGAGAGAGAGAGAGAAAGAGAGAGAGAGAGAGAGAGAGAGAGAGGAGAGGAAGGGGAATTGAAAAGGAAAGAGAGGGTGGGGGTAGGGTGGGGTGGGGGGTAGGTATAATCCCCTGGGTCCATGCAGTCCCACCAGAACATTAAATCTGTGGCCATATCTATACTAGACAGGTGTCTGGTCAGTTTCAACCATCATCTCTCTTATCTCACCCTAGCTTTAACCACCAGAGCTCCCAAATCTGGGACAGAACCACAAGCCTAATCCTATGACAATGTGAACTCCTTTTTAAAATTCAGTTTCAAGACAACCTATGACAACTATCCTCAACACTGAAACCACTGCTGTCACACACTGGTTTCAACCATTGGGAGCCCCATGAAAATCTATCAAGATTTCCCTCCCATTTCTACTTTTGATACTGTAAAATTGTGAATATCTGCACACCATGTGCAGTGGTCAGTTGACAATAGATAATTTGTCCCTGGACCAAGTTTGTATATTTGTGGTATATAGAGATAACGTGCAGAGAGACATTAAGCCTGAGCCTGTGCTAAAAATGACATATAAGCTTTCATTCACCCATCTTACACACAGTGACTACTATCACACATTAACATGGTGATTCTCTCTGAAGTCAGCAAATCTTTACTCTCTCTCTCTCTTTCTCACACACACACACACATGCAATGCACTCATTCCCTATGTCCATATAAAAATAATAATTGAAATAAATAAACAATCAAACAAATGAATAAAATGCAGTTATACAACTGCACTACATTCAGATTAAAAAATCCACACTTAGACATACATACTATCCACAAACTCATGCACACGCACACGCACACACACACACACACACACACACACACACACACAGGTCCATCAGCACATGCCTTGACCACAGAGTCACACTCTTTATACACACTCTAAAACACCTTGCAAAAGTCAACCACATCACACCTTCACCTATCTCACACCTACACCCAACTTGCCCCCATTATTTCCAAATGAAAATCACTTCTTTAGTAACAAGAATGCACAACAAACATTTGGATTTGTGGATTAAAGAAAAATCAAAACAAGAGGGGTATAATAAAACGTATTTTCCAGTACGTGACCTTGATGTCTTCCAATGTCACCCCAACCCAGACGTAGTGTGTTCGCAGTGTGTACCCATTGCTAGACAGCCTGTTTGCCAAGGTCATACCACATGTGCTATCCCATCCTCTTTCCTTTCTCTTATTCTCTTAAGTGTACTTCATTCTTTTTTTCTTTTGCCTTTTTTCCCCCTTTTTTTTCTTTTTTTACAAAAGAACCTCACGTATACCTCTGGTGTCCTATATAGTTTACTTGTACTTCAGTATGTTTCCATCACCCCATTTCTGATAATTAAAAATTGTAATTAAAATGCTCTTTGAAACTTGCCCTTATTTTCATTTTTAACACAGGCAACCTTGCTCTTTGTACTGAGGTTTAAAAATCAGTGTTACAGTGAAAGTGACAAAAGTCTTCTGTAAAAGCTGTAAACACTTAAAGTAATTCAACATTGAATAATCAAACAGGGTCACCTCTAACTACAAAACAGCTTCCGTTTCTTATTACCATCAGTTGAGTAAGTGCCAACTAAGAACCATCTAAAATATGACTCTGGTCAAAACATTTTCTCAAACACCAATAAAAAAGGTGTACTTTAATGTGATACCAGATGTAGTTCTTCTAGAACCCCGTTTACTTCCCCTAGCCTATCTGTTTTATCCCTTTATTACTTCTTATCTCAATACAAGGTGTGTCAAAAAAGTTACCAAAATGCATTTATAATTCTAGATCTTATCAAGTTGTCACCAAAACTGACAAGAAAATCTGAGACCAGAGAACACAATAGCCAATACAGTAATTATAGTTTAATACCCATTTATCGTATGCCACAAAGAGCCCCCTCCCCTCACCCAAAAACTCCATAATTTGACTCCTATCATCTAATTTACTCAGCTATAAAATGATTATTTCACAACAACCTGTCCAGCCGCATACTGATTGCTCTTTACATAATAACCCTACATTCTGTTTTTGAAGAAAAGTGGCTTTGTTGTTCCGCTGAGGCATCAGCCTTTTTGACAACACTCAGGTTTGCACAGTGGTGTCGAATAACAGCCAAAATAACATAAATATACGAGCTACCATTCACATTTTAAGGTGTAAAGTGTTTGTTATTTATTCTTTTTTCCCTACAGTTTTCAGCTACGTACAGCTGTTCTCACTATTGATATTGTGTTCAAACATCCTGTATAGATCTACAGGGCCGTAGCCTCCAGGGGGGCAGGGGGGCAGCTGCCCCCCTGGGATTTAGAATTTTCCACACTGGTAGGGGGACACCCCCTCCCCCCTCGGGGGCTTCGCCCCCTCGTGTCCGCTTACTGCCCCCCCCCTGGGATTTTGCTAAGGCTACGGCCCTGATCTATCTTAACGCATCTTATTTCTTTGAATGTATAAAAGGTAGAGCCTCTCATCACTGTAATAGTTGGTTTCTATGTCATTTTATTCATTTGTAAATCATTTTGTTTAGGTTTAAACTTAACAAAAAAAAGAGATGTGCTTTTTAACATGAGCTGTGCTATAGTTTTACAGGGACTAGGGTTCAGGAAGACTTAAGCATGTTCTCTGCCTGATTTTGGTCTCACTTTCAATAACAAGGCCAGTTTTCTCATACACTTGGGCAGGTTCTGGACATCAGCATCGTTATCTTATCTGTATACCAGCACACACACAGATATGTCCACATATATACACACACTAAAACAAATATACACAGCACAGCCAATATCTCATGTCACTGAAAATTTGTGCCTCCACCCCACATACACACACACACACTGTGCACACATATACACACACAGAGAGACATACACAATTTGAATTACGCACACAGATATGAGCACACAAGCACATGTGCACGATCAAACACGATCCAACACATAACCCTGTGTGCATATTCTTCTTAACATCTATGTGTTAGTTATAATATATACTATCATCAGAGTTGGTGCAACAGATTGTTTCAACACAGTCAGTTTAAAGCTAAAGCAGGCAAGTTCACCGATTCATAATAAAGAATAAAAAAAAAATCACCCTTTTGAATGTACAAAAGGTGTCTCCTCTAACCAAAAACTCAATTTTAGTTGAAAATTTAATCTCAGAATGAAGAATAAAGAAAATGTGATCAAATTCTACAAAGCTAAGTACTTCCATCACCAACCACTTGCCTCCTTTCACCATGAACTTCAGTGTAAAAAAACACCATATGCCAAGCAGTGCAGTGTATACTGAATATAGCCTCCTTTCTTTCCTCTCTCTTCACCTATATGTACTGATATATCGCCTGACCTCAAACCAATCACCAACCACTCAAATAAAAGCCAGACTCGGCCCAGCCACCTCACGTTCTATAGCTGATCAAACTGAATCCACCAGCAGATCTTTAGTGAGCTAACTCTAAGGCAGGGGGTGAGGGTATTTTTTTCTGAAAAAATGGACCCTTTTTAGTAGACACAACTTGATTAATGGCACTAAACTAGGAGTAAGGGGAGACCTCTTCTACATCCAAAAAGGAGGTTCTCTTAACCCCCCTCCCCTGCCTCTAGGCCTGACCGGTCATCAAATATTTGATGCAGCCATAAAGCCCCACTCAGCCAATCATAAACCAGTCACATGATATACAACAGCCAATCAGAAGCCGAGAAGCCAGCCACCTGACTTGTAATGGCCAGTGATTAAAAAGTACCTCCTCTGCTTCCAGTGAAGAGAAATGAAGCATCTCACTCTTTTCTCTCTTTTTAAGAATTTCCACTCCTCCTTTTTCTCCCTCCTCCCCTTCTTCTTCCTCCTCCTCCTCCATCTCTTCATCTTCCTTCCCATTGCCAAGCAAATCGATCGTGTGGTCTACGGGGCTGTATCGCCCCGAGTCAATATCAGAATAGTAAGAATCCGTCTCTGATTCTGTTTCAATCTCTTCTTCATCTTGAGCAATTTCTGATTCATCATCATCGTCACCGTCCCCATTCTCTGCTGTGTGATACGTCTCTGCATTAGACTCGTTTTCAGAGTAATTCTTATCTACAGTGTCTGTGGTCTCGCCATCGCAAATCTCTCCCAGAGACTTAGAGTCTGCTGAGGCATAATCCGTGTCAGCGACCTCGCTGGCGCCCTGGGAGGCCCCATGGTCCTCCTGTTCCTGTTTGAGCAAAGGCAATTCTACATTATCATCACAAGCTGGTTTTCTCTCCACCCCATTTTCAGGCGAGAAATCTTTCTGAAAGTCATTAGCCGTATACTCCTGCCTCGGCGGAGCTTCGTAGTTGAACTGCGACATTGGCGGCTCAGAATAAAACGACTCATAATGGTGGAATGTTCTTGGTTCCTGGTGCGGAACCACGTGTTCTGGCTGTTCACTGTGCTGAGGAGCAGGAGGATGGTAGAAAGTTTCAACCTGCGGTGGGCTGAAGGGAGAAAACATCTGGTACTGTTCTTGTTGGGGTTGATGATGGTGCTGAGGAGGAGGAGGAGGAGGAAGGGGAGAGGGACCACTTGGTTCCCAGGGTGCTGAGGGGGGGCTGGGAGGCCAGTAAACCAGTGTCACCTGAAATCGTAAAGTGTGGTTAGCAAGACCGGACTGGGTCTCATTAAAAAAGGAATGAAGTTAGTAATTACAAGAAAAAAATCTTTCACCTGTTCAATTTATAACTTCGTGTTATCATAAACAAACAGTACTTTTATTTCAACTTCACTTCACAGACTCTTTTTGGCATACCACTCTCACTCTCACACTCTGTTCTTATACATTATATCCTTATAATTCACTGGACTATTGAATACCATACAATTTTCCCAGGCTTCAGAAAGAACCAGATTGTCATTGATACCATCATACTTAGCATCATCAACATCATCAGTCAGATGGTCAAACAAGGTACACTTTATGTAAAACGCTACCAGAAACAAGATTATCTCCAAGAATACAAACTAAAGGATGTGAAACAGAATGAACAGCAAAATAATAAAAAAAATTCTGAAACTAATCACTCTTATAACGAGAATGATATTCCAGGTATCTACAGAAATAATATAAACATTATTGGGAGGCTATTACTCATAGCAGACAACCATATATCATGCATAAAATTGGATGTTGTATCCAACAGCATTGGGGATAATATCACAATCCTACACATCTCACCTATCACAATTGGTGATAATATCACAATTCTACACGTCTCACTTATCATATCTGGGGATAATATCACAATCCTACACGTCTCACCTATCACAATTGGTGATAATATCACAATCCTACGCGTCTCACCTATCACAATTGGTGATAATATCACAATCCTACACGTCTCACCTATCACAATTGGTGATAATATCACAATTCTACACGTCTCACTTATCATAACTGGGGATAATATCACAATCCTACACAATGTCTCACCTATCACAACTGGGGATAATATCACACACCAAAACAAATTATAATCCTATCACAATTGGAGGTACAGATGTTAACGAATCAGAGGAGAATCGTTTTCAATCTGCTGAATGAGGTTATCAAATGAAAATTTAAAAAAAAAAAAGAGTTAAAGATGCTAAATTTACTTAGACAAAACAAGGCTCTGAGGAACAAAACATCAGGAACAATTGTTAGGATAACCTGTTCCAAACTGTTAGTAAAAATCTAGCATTGTAACTTATAAAAAAAGAACCCTCTAAACATATACCAGATAACAAATTTCCAAATTACCAGATAACAAACTTAGAAATTACAACTGGATTAAATGTTATCAAAAATGGTCAAAGACATGCCAATAAGCAATCAACACTTGTGGAGCAACTTCCTGTAACATTAACAATAACTAAAATAATCAAAGACAAGAACAGTGGCAAATTCAACAGTGACAGAGACACCTTAGCACTTGTAAAAGCTGCCTGTGTCACCCTTGAAAAGATAAAATGTAACAGAAACAGGAAAATAGTTAAAAACATGTCTAACTGTCATCACCAAGTCTGTAACTGTAAGAACCGAAGACGCTTGAGAACTGATCCTTTGTCTGCAGAGAGGACACACGACCTATGGAAGTTAAATTAATTCATTTTAGGTGTTCAAAAAACTTGAAAAAAAAAAAATTAAAAGCTAACTACTACATTAACTTTGATTCCCAATATCAATATGAAGACATCACCACAAAGAACAAATGTCAAAATGTCCCAATATATAAACAAAATGGAAAAACAAAGGAAAGAAAAATACAGGAAAGGGGGGTAAAACCCAGACAAAATAATGAAACAACTAAAATTCTAGAATATCTGGCCTTTTCAACCTAAAGCAACAACATCAAATTGACTAGTCATGTTTTGGGCTTGCTTACAGAAAAAAACATCCAATTAATTGGAAATAACTTTGACAAATGGCAAGAACTCTTGCTCCAAAAGAAATAAAGAAATGTGCCAAAAACTGGGCAGTGATCCAATTATTCAGTGAAAGAACCACAATAAGATCACATTTACTTTCAATGCCCTGTAATTTAATTGACTTTTTTATCAAAAGTCAGAGAGAAACAATCTAGGACTAAAAATTATTTTAATATCTAACTTGCAGCAAAAATAATTGAAATTTGGGAAGGAAAATTAGATCTGCCACTGATATTCCAGATCTAATATGAAATCTATAGCTTCTTTAAATCTAAAGGGGAGAGGGGACTGTTGTTCTGAAGGGAAAAGAAAAGAAAAGAAAGAAATTCAAAGACAAAAATAAAAGCACAGATAGAGCTGACATTTAACCTACCAGTGCATCTTCTTCCTTTATAAGCCAGCAATAAAAATACGACAAACATTTCTAAACAATACTGTGATGCACAACCTGTAGCTGTAGCAAATTAAATTGGCAAACAACTTTTGCCTTCTCCAGCTTACATGTACATATCACTGCTAAATTGCGATACAATTTTCTCTCTTGTAATTATTACATATTTTTACATAATTCTGATTTTCTCCCATTAATATTTCTGATAAAGAAATTCCTCTATTACTCATTTTGCAAACAATCACAGCAAACTTGAGCTACTGGATACTAAAGAGTACTAATTCTTTCTTCATGAAAAATATTCTATCACACATCTAAAATCTGTTCATAATCCTACAACTGACTACAAAGCTATAAAATGGTCAAATCACACAAAGCCCCATGCAGCTTCACAAAAGAATTACGGCTATTAGCTGGTCCTTATTTTAAAACCAAAAATTTTCCCAAATTTAAATCTTGGATAAATCTGCAGCAGTCCTTTCAAATAAAGGAATTATTTGTTTAAATCTCAAGCTACTTTTCATAAAAAGTCCCAAAATTTTAATCAATTTAAGTAGAATACTACTGATTTCTCTGGGGTCATAGTAGTCTGAAAATTTTCAGTCTTAAAATAATTAACAATTATTTTCAATAATTTACAAGTATTTTCTGATGCAGATAAATAAGTAGTTGTCCAATTAAATTAAACATAGCGCACCGTTTTATGACAAGCAAGATGACTGATGTTTCAGAATCAGACCAATGCTTATTCTGTGTAAGCAGACAACTGCAGACTTACCTTAAACATCAATAAGATCAATTTGTCACAAATTAGGACCAATTTTCTATATTTAATTCTTTTGCCAATCTGCCCCCCCCCCCCCCCCCCCCCCCCCCCGACCTCAGGCCATCTACTCACCAGGTAAGTAGGATCCATCTTGGGCTGGACCAACTCCATGAAATGTTCCACCACTGCTGGAGGAAGTACCATGGTGCCCTGTGCCGGGTTCAGGGATCACCTCTCCTGTAGCAGTGTTGTATTTGTGCATCCATGGCTTCACTGGGCCGATGAAGTGGACCACTTTGATATTGGCACCAAATCTGGGAAAATAGAATCAGGAAATTTCAGTATTTAAAAAAATTCTTTCTTTTTTAATACAAAATGGTTGTGGTGGACAACTTGAAATTGGGATCAAATTAAAGAATTATTCAATGAAATTCAATAAAAGTCACAATCATTTTTGGGTGTTTCCTTTTCTTTTGAAGACTTCATATTATGTACAACAAATACATGCAACATCATCTACAGTGTCAGTATTCAAGCAAGGTTCAGTGGGGACCCATTCATTTAGGATCCATTCCAAGGAAACTATCACACACAACACACACAAGGACTATACTCACTGTTTCAACGCAGGCAGGTAACTATAAAATGCCTGGGATACAACATTGTAGATAAAGGGAAGATGTTTTTGGATGTCTGTGTACGCCCAGTCTTTAAAGTATAGATTGAGTAAGCCCTGATCTCCACCTGAAACAAACAGCAATTCACTGTACATAAAAGACATGTAAAATCTACGAAATATCATCTTACAGGGGCGGACCCAGACAGTCTTCCAAATTTTCTGCTAATTTGCAGTCTGCTAATTTGCAGCCATACTGCTGCAAATTGCAAGGAATTGCAGTCTATGGCAATATTGCAAGCAAATTTGCCCCAAACCGAATTTGCAGCAGGTCTGATATTTTGCAAAGGGGTGTGAGGAACTCTTACATGTTGATTACACATCTAGACTCTATCCCTTATCATGATATCGTCATGCCTTGGTTCCTCACAACCTAGTTTCACACACACTGTTAATCCAACTGGCACATTACCAGACTGCTGTGTTAACTATGTTCCCATGCCAGGCCATTAAATTTTACAAATAAGTCAATTTACTGAACACCATTACTTCTATGTGCTTATTAGCAAGGATGAGACTGCCATTTGGTGAAAAAGTTGGAAAATATGGCATGGGGTTAGGGTGCCCCCTTTCACAATGATATTTTTGGTCTCCAAAACGTCAGAATCCACCAACAGTCTCATCCCTGGTATAATTTTTTGAACCTGAAGGAAGGGAGAGAGAGAGAGAGAGAAAGAGAGAGAGGGGGTGTGCAGAGTAAAGAAGAGAGGAAGAGGAGGAGGAGGAGGCGGACTGCGGCGGCTGCTTACCATCAAAACTCCAACTGTCATGGCAAAAGCCAGTAAGTTCTGGTATGTCTGTAGAGAGGGCTGCAGTACAAACACTCCTGAGTTGAAGCAGTCTGGCCAGCCGGGGTCTGGCGCCGCTGAAACTCCTCACGCTCAAATAGTTCATCTATGTTTTGTAGCACCTGCAACACAAATATTAGCCATTATTTTACTTGAAGGATCACAGATTCAATTGACATAAAATGACCACTCTGCAAACTGAATCAGTACATTTTTAATGTATTTGTACCAACTTTGTAATATGGCACCTGCTTAAGCTTTTGATCAATTTTTATTTAATTTACGTGCATTAATTGCAGTATCGAATTGAGATGGTTATAAGAAAGTGGATGTGTGTGCATGTGTACAAATGTATGCGATTTCTAAACACATCTCTTCCCCCTTGCGCATAAGAATGTGCAAGAGAGAGAGAGAGAGAGAGAGAGAGAGAGGAGAGAGAGAGAGAAGAGAGAGAGAGAGAGAGAGAGAGAGAGAGAGAGAGAGAGAGAGAGAGAGAGAGAGAGAGAGAGATAAGTCGTCTAAGTTACCATAGTATCAGAGTCCATGAACACACATTTCTTGAACTGTGTCAGCCTCCAGACATGAACTTGGTGAAGGTGACTCCGAGGTCTGGACGCTCCAGGAGACCAAGGTTTATGGTGTCTCTGCTGTCCAGTACGTCCACTACCTCTAACAGGTCAAAGACTGACCCTAGCTGCTGTCTGGAATATAGGTTAAAATTATAAATAATAATAAAAATGATAAGTATGAATTGGAGTTGAGAGTGAATCTTTAAAAAATATGGAAATCATAAGCACAGAAGGTGCATACAGTGTTATATGGGGGGGGGGAAGGGGTGTAAAATACAACAGCCCAAATATATGAATTTCCTGATAAATTCAAAGGAATTTCATGTCTTACAAATGCAGTCTGTCATGTTCACTTTGAATGTCATGCCGAATAACAGTAAAATTGAAAGTGGACTGGTAAAATTTTTGTATTTTTCTTAACAGAATTTGACAGGGCATACCTCATTAGTGATCAATGGGGGCTTTCAAACAAATTTAATTGTTTTATTCTTTTTGACACAAGGTTGAAGGTATATTATATGCTGTTAAAGGTGGCCAGTTAACTCTGAAGTAGGCATCTGATATTCTGATATAAAATATTCAGTTTCACCCACATGTCAGTTGCATATAATGGACTACTAGTACATATAGTTCATTTTAAATACAAATTTATTCAAGAGACTACTAAAGGTACGCACTGATTAGAAAATTTGCATTGGAAAAGTTATGTATAACACGACAGCAGACATATACAGTATATATGACTGAACAACAATGTTACAGGTATGAATCAATTAGGTAACAGAAACAATCACCTAGCTACAGTGACAATATTTTATTTATTATAAAAGACTGGCTATGTAATGTATAATTTATAAACGAGATATCAGCTATTGGTGGGGTTATCTTTTCAGTGCAATAATTTGGCATTTTTTAATAATCATAATATTCCATAAAAATTATTTATAAGTTGCATTCACACATCTTTAATATATATATACAACTCACATCAATAGGACATCTAGGAAACAGACAAAAAAATGTACATCATAATATATCTAGACTACTTGCTTCTGAAATGGTTAAGTCTGTTAAGGACCCCCCCCCCCCTCCCACCTCCTGCCCTCCCTCCCCCCCAATCAAATTCCTGGCTACGAGTCTGACATTGCGCGCCTCGTGTTCCATTTTATCATGCAGTCCGTCTGTGATACTGGCTGGGTATGCTGCTCTTTATCCTGAAGGGCACCAGTGAAATATCGATGTAGTGGAACATGGTAATATCATGAAACAATGTTGGTGTTAAGGGTTGCCCTCATTTGCACCTGTACACATGCACATCAGCATGGGAGCTTGGACTTAAAGTTATCTATAGGTGTTTTATTGATAACCCAGATAGGGTTAAATAAATGGGCAAGGAAAGAGATGTGCCTATTTAAACAGGTTGGAATATATAGATCACCAACCAGCCAGACAGCAAGCCAGACTCACAGACAGACAGACGGACAGTTAGCAAGACAGCCAGACAGAAAGGCCTTTCATTGATAAATTCTTTTTATACCACTTTCACCGGGGGAGAATAAACTATAACATATATACTTTGGCAACTAAAACAATTTCTCTCTTTGGTATTTAGCACACTGTAAATGTGAACAGTCAGTATTCAGACACAATGCACACTCACTCCAGCAAGCACACACACTTAAAGAATACAAATACTTAGGTACCGGTAAGGTCTTTAACCCAATAATTTTAAAAGATCCACTTTCAACCCTCTGGGGTAAAAAAAATCACATTTTCGTATCTAAATATCCACCTTTTTTTACACATTTTTAATCTAGTTATTTTTCTTGCTCCAATGAAGTGTACAATGAAGTAACCTTTGAGTCCAGAGTGACCTTTCTGTTTCCTCTATCTCTCCTCAAACATCCATCAATCCAAGCCAACACATCTGTTCTCACCTTGAACTCAGACTGGAGGAAAGCTCAGACAAGATATATCTTAGAACGCACAGAACATCACATTGAACAGAATATATTCAAACAGGGATTTGTATGAAAATCAGAAACAATAAACTCTCTCTCTCTCTCTCTCTCTCTCTCTGTGTGTGTGTGTGAGGCATACTGAAAACTTTTAAAAACATGAAAATTCAGATCAGTAGTCATGAGAAACTTCCCACACCCAAGGCCTGACTGTAAAATGGATGGTGGCTTTTTAAATTACTGCTGGTCTGCTGGTCACTTGGGATGACTGCACACTGTTTCCTCACAGTCCTTGTAAATTTAACTGTTTATCACCACCAGGAACAATAGATTGAACACATCTAGTTTGACCACACATACATGAGTGTCTGATGATGAAATCAAAGGCTCCGTTCCATTCTCAGGCTTTGTCCAAACATGTCTTTTAGATCAAGAAGGTGGTCTTGTTTTAGCATGTACTTTGAAGTCTTCAGTACTTTTTCTGTACTGCAGCTTGGCCAGAAACATGGAAATCAAGCATAGTTAATTGTTTGAAGTATGTTGCCTAATCACAGCTGGGTAGTCTATTTTTCTTTTCGCTTTTTTTTTTTTTTTTTTTCTTAGGTCTTTATCTAAATTGTGTGATATTCTTGCTGCCAAGACTGTAGCCATATATCAACTTTGGCTAATTCATCCAAAGGTATACTCTTCCACCACTGTTACATATACCTCAGATTTTTTTTTTCAACCAACATTTTTATAATTATGGTATGTTCAGGTGAATACAACCAAATGCTGGTATCGGCTATAAATAGCACACTTCTTGTATGACGCACTCAGTTGCTACATACACTGGTAATATTGCTGCACTGCTGGCATACTGGTTTCTCTGTCGGTCTTTTGAACTGCATTGTAATATTGCTTTAGAAATAAATCTTGAAAAACAAGATAGTAGGTGTGAGGATGGGGGTGGGGTTAAAATGGGAGGGGGGGGGGGGGTACATCACAGATAACATGTCCTGCATTTTACTCCTGATAATTAAAGAATACACTGAGAAGCAGTTTTTCAGTCCATAGTATTGTGCATGTAGTAGCTTTTGAAACTTTCTTCTGTGCCTCTCTTCAGCAGTAAACAGGAATTATACACACTGTATTATATAAGATAATTATAAATTCATTGAACAGATCACATATTGTACATGTATTATCAGGGCACCTGACCCAGGCTATAACCACACGGTATACCTGACTACCCTGGTTTAAGAGCTATAGGTATACTGGAAGATAGGAGCAGCTGGTCACCAGCTAAATTTACCAGAGCAGGAATGCTGAACATCTTAATTGTTGTACCACTTATTTTCTCCTCTCTGGTCTGCAATGAGGAGGATATTTATTAAGATGATCAGACCATTAATTGCTCATTTGAGAAACTGGGAGGGGGGGCACGGGCACTAATTTTAATTAAAAGCTACCAGAAATGTTTTGTGATCTGAAGTTCTGAGGCTTTGGAATCTCTGACTATGTTAGTAATGTTTTTTTCCATTCTAACATCTTCACATAAGAGGAGATGCTATGAGGTGACCCTTATAAATATCCATCCAGCTAAATAAACTAAATCACATATTCATTTTTTTAATTAATTAATTGTTTTTATAGGCATCTTATTTCTAAGATAAATCATTCATTGTGTAGGTGGTTTTGTCTGGGTGAAGAGAGACAGGAATGAAAGCAACACCTGATATTTCTTATTACCCACACTGTAAGCACCTGTCTGCGGAGAATGCCTAATTAACGACTCTTCTTACAAACATTCGGAGGAGAATCCAAGCCAATGGGCTGAAGAAAAGGTGCTTTTTAAGTGGTGTAAAGAGAGTGAGGGGCATGCATGTTTGTAGATTATGTTTTCAGTAGTAAATTGGTATATTCTTGGGTTGATGTGTCAAGCATGTTATTTACTCTCACACTGCTTAAACTTTCATAAAGGTAAAAAAAAAATCAAGACCAGATGAAAAAATAGTAAAAAAAATAAGGAATTCTTCTTTTTTTATATGTAATCACAGATCAAGCACATTTAATCCTACAACAATAAACCGCAAGGACACATATATGCTATCTTTACAACATCACTAGAAAAACATCTTCAACTTGATATTTTAAAACTTGAACAACAGGAACAAGATGTCTAACAAGTCTGGTATATTAAGGCTGAGGAACCCTCACAATCTTCTTAAACCCTATGAAGAAACACTTGACCTTTTATTATAAGGTACTAGACTGGTACACTACTCTCAGCCATGCGATGATAAAGCTGCATTTCCAGATGGGTTGTAACTGCTTAACTCTAAGTCATAACATATCATCTGGAGTGATTGCAATTTCTAACCACAGAGAGCCACTCTAATCCCTCCACTATACCATCCTACTTCCTTGAATCATTTGCTTGTAGTAACACCAAGTCTGCATTAAAACCTATAACAACACTAATTTGAAATACCAGCTAAGACAGGCCTACCCAACTACCAGATGCGGCACCTACGGATCCTGAATAAACCGGTATATCAGACCACACTACCCGTTTTCAAGGTGTGTGTCAGATCGCATTACGGAGTATCATACCCCATCACAAATTTTGTAGGCCTTCCTGTCATCCGGTGCACTACTTGCCAACCCTGCTTAGGATCATCGCTATCATATCGCGCGCCAGGCAAAATGGGTGAAGTGGCTGATACTCAATAATGCGATCTGACACACACACCTTGAAAACGGGTAGTGTGGTCTGATATTCAGGATCCGTAGGTGCCGCGTCTGGTAGTTGGGTAGGCCTGTAAGACTTACGAAACTACTTATCTAAAAAGCAGAAATGGTGGCCAATAACTGAACAGATGTACAAAATGTTACTGAATCAGCTATCATTTTGCTGGTATTTGGTTGCTGAGTGTTTTAAGGAGAACGTCAACTGCAAATTATATGATCGTTTCATTTATTTTCTGGCTCCAGAAAGTGATGTTCCCCTAGGGACTTTTTATAGTAAGAAATATCAATCAAACAAATTTCTGAAATGGCAAGATCTAAGTACAACCATCATAACTCGAAAGGAAACGCTCCTCAAGTCTGAGAGTAAACTGAAGGCCACATCAGTATTCAGAAGTTCAAGTAAAGGTCCCTCGCATCAAACCAGGGGAGATTTCATACTAATTTACAAGAGCTGGCTAAGGTGGGTTTGAGCTATCTGACAAGGTGCCTTATAAAACACCTGGTCCTGCCTTGGGTTTCACTTTGATGAACATTAGGCTGGCGATTTGGTAAAATCATTACCAACGCCAAAGCAAATATTTTTACAGGCAAAAAGTGGCATAATCAATACACACAGGCAGTACAGCGATACATGGGAAAATGAAACACATTGCAATTCTAAGCTAATCTGTGATTAATATGGATCTGGCTTCATCTCTAGTTTTCACATAATTTTGGTGATGGGGCTAAAATAATGGGGTTTGATCTCCCCTCCCCCAAGCAAGGGTGGTTATCCTATTCATCATGTAATCTTTGGATATGGGCCTTTAAGGGCAATGATAACTTACACAGACTTATCAGTTAACCTTATTCCACAGTATCCAAAGATAGAATTAGATATTTGTATATAAACATATACTGGTACACATGTTTGGACAAAAGAGGACAAATCAGCACTTTACTCTATGAACAATGCCCTCTTTCCTATCTCCATCCCCAGCCTCATTGCATATGCATGGATACACACACACATACATACACACATACACATGCACACATGTAAATTAAAATAAACACACACACACACACACACACACACACACACCATGTACGTGCATTCAAACACTAACACAAATGCTGTCTCCACAGCTAATTCCCACCCTGAGCTTCAGAGCTAACTTGACACTAACCTTTTCACTGTAGCCTATCTCCATCGTGTCAAGTAACCTCTGACCAGATTCGAGTGCCCCCGCCGCCCGCCAATCAAATTTAAAGCCCGCACTCAATGACTCATTAAACGATCTAGCCAATGAACGCGAACGAGTCAAAGCGCGCTTTGTTCAAATCCGGACCAATCAAAGATAAGGCTGAATATCAGGGACTTGCCGTAACCTGTGGGCAGCACGCAAAATACATCATCCCTCAGTAGATAATGATGCAGGGCATCATACTGCTCTGGTTTCAATTCCGATATACTCCATGCTTTCTTTGTGTACGGTTATGCACTCGGAACTACTCGGATGTTTCCGCACTCGACAATAACTATGTTGTTAGTATGGAGCTTGCGGAATCAGCCGAGGATTGCCGATTGACGATCAACCAATCAGCGTTTTCACCAAACTTTGGTGAAAAATTTTGAAACATGGATTCGATTGGCTTATATAAACTAGGTCAAACTATTTTCGTCAGAGGTTACTTGACACGATGGAGATAGGCTACAGTGAAAAGGTTAGTGTCAAGTTAGCTCTGAAGCTCAGGGTGCTAATTCCAGACTTAAATCAATATACCAAGCAAAGAATGACCTCAACTGACCAAATGACCCCTATTTACCCTTTCACTGGAATGCAAACTAGTCCAGACCTTTACTGAAACCACAAAATAAAAATTACATAACACCCGCCAGAGCCTGCTGCAAATAATGTCACAGATATCCAGGAGGTCGGTCTTATAAAATAATGTCACCCATACTGATAGGTCACATAAAATAATGTCACCGATACCCAGGGGCCAGTCACAGAAAATAATGTCACCCATACTGATAGGTCACATAAAATAATGTCACCCAGGGGTCTGTCTCATAAAATAACATTAGCACAAAATATAGTCTTGACTATTAGACGTCACCTTATTTAGTCTACTCACTTCTAATAAAAAGAAATATATTATCCCTTTTATACATAATAAGAAAGTCATGGCTAATGTTTCAGATCAGTACTTACTTAAAATTTCTAAACAGGCTATAGCTAGTATGTTATTCAGAACTTAAACAGACAAAATTTTTGGCCTAAAAGTTAAGATCAAATTCTACGGTTGTCATCCTTCCCTTATGTATTTAAGCAATGCATACATCAATATAGACAATTAAGGAACCCAAGCGAGAAAACAAAATACTAGACAACAGGTTACAAAATCATCAAATTTGGTTTCAGGACAATTGTGCATTATCATTATTTTACCACCATTTTTGTTCATGATATTATACAGTTTTATGTCTTTATATGTCACAAAAAAGGCTAGAGTGTAAGCACATTCTGTAAAGGGAATTGGGCTCTCTACAGCCCCCCCCCTGCCCCCCCCCCCCCTTTGTACAGGGGCATTACACAAGACACCTTTCAGGTACCTCAGTACATGCAATCTGATATCAGCAGCAGCAGTTGTCTAGACATACGGGATAAGTCAACTCATTTTGATTCATACTCAGACCATGAATGAATGAATGATTGTATACCACATCTTACTACCATCTGAAAATTATGTCACTTTGTGTGTCAGTGCACTCTTATTACTTTCATTGCAGTTTTAATAATCAACTATCTCTTCCCAGAATTTAGAATTTTTTAAGACACTACGAGGATCATCTGAGATGCCATACAAGATCAGAAAATCTGTCCGAATCTGAGTTGGGGTTACAATTTTAGGGATTGGGTTGAAACTCGATGGACCACTATTGTTGTCTTATAAAGTTACACAAAAGTGACATGCAACACATGGTGAAATTCTGCTGTTGCGCAACAGACTGCAATTTGACAGAGCTTTTGAAAAAATCAGAAATAATATCCATAAACATATTCTATCAGCTTTTATTCATTGCCCAAAGCACTAGTTAGCCTGCAATTATTTCTGATCCCATTCTCTTCCAATTCCTGCAAAATCTCAGTTCTTTTTACGCCGGGACACCACATTTTGGGCTTAGATGATCCCTTTTCAGACATGTATACACTGTTACAGTGAGAATATTAATTACTACATATCTGATTTTTCGCAATATATTTTATGAAGGCGATACATCACCTAAAATGACATTTAATTCGACGTCAAGTACTGTACTAAAACTTGGAGACTAGTTCACATCATTAACTTGAAAAAAAAAAACTTGAAGACAGCAATTTCAGCCATGATAACATCAGTAAAATCAATCACAGTAACAGTAACATCCTGAAGGTCTGGCAAGGTTCCAGTGACTTGTGTATAACTGTAGGGAGATCTCATCTTTCCTAATCAAGCACCATCTTCAACAAGGATTAATAGATCTATGTCCAATGACCCTTGGCCTTCAAAAAATAGTGGACCTGATTAACAACCCTGGGACCAGAGGGGTTAATTACTAATTAGGGTACCTGCACCCTGAAGATCAAAGATAAATGGAAATCTACCTGTATTCTCCAGGCCCAAGATACAGCAAAGGCATGCTGTTAATGCAGTAGAGTTTCCAGTAATCTTTGAACCTATGGATGGCTGCCCTGGGACTTTTTTAATACAACTCCTCAAGAAAAAAATATATCACGGAGTGATAGAGGACAAAATTCATTTCCAGACTGGTGAAAGAAATCATACTGTGATGTACATGTATTGTACAGGTTGCAGTCCTTGCACAACATATGTGCCAATTAAAATAAATAAATAAATAAATAAATAAATAAATAAATAAATAAATATAGGTCCGTAGCCAGCAATT
This sequence comes from Lingula anatina, assembly GCF_051362555.1. Taxonomy (NCBI): domain Eukaryota; kingdom Metazoa; phylum Brachiopoda; class Lingulata; order Lingulida; family Lingulidae; genus Lingula; species Lingula anatina. Next base: position 15,744,033 of record NC_141776.1, on the reverse strand, counting down.
TCAAAAGGGGGGTTCTTTTTCTGAAAAAGTGGACCTTTTTCAATAAAAACTTCATGAACCTAGATCAAATTTTACCCAGAGTGGACCTTTTCCCACCAAAAGGGGCGGTTCTTTCGAACCCTCCGAACCCCCCCTGGCTACGGGCGTGAAATAAATAAAATTATGATGCTACCACAACTATAGCAATTGGTTACATAATGTAAAGACCTTGCTAATACACTGTGGCCGGGGAGTTTCCTACAGAAACAGACAGACGCTGTCTTGTTTTTATCACAACCTGTAGATCATTTTTGCCCCACCCCCCACCCCCACCCACCTACCCACACATCCCCAAATATGGACATCAAGATCCTGTCTGTCTTCTATTACATGCATGCTTCTTATAAACTGTCCCAAATCTCATGGTTGTAGGTAAAATTGCATGATGCTTTCCTCATAGTGCTGCACAATTACACCATTGAGAACCTTGGCAAATATACAAATTCTCTCCCATGTACCATTTCCCAGACCTAATTTAAACCTGATGTGAACAGGACTTCAGGCTGACACATGCAGCTGACGTACCGTATGCCGTGTGAAACACCAGGAGTTATCATCACTACGAGCTTCCGCGTGGTGCCCACTCTGCGTAGAGACTGCCCCCACACCAGACTGCCCAGGGCGTACGTGTCGCTGGTTGCCAAGGTGACGAAGGCCTCATCTTCAACTGGAAGAAAACAGAAGAAAATATTCTAAGGTCTGGAGAAAGATATACATCTCACTGGTTTATGCTGTCTCATTTGTTTTTTGCGTGCAAAAACTTGATGTTTTAAACTAAGAAAAGAAGAATTTAAAAAGTTTGAAAATAAAAACTGTAGACACAATTTGAGTAATAAAAATCAACTACTCCATTCACAGGCTGTAGGAGGACAACTTTCAGAGAAAAGAAAATTCAAAGTAGAAAACACTTGGTCTTGTGGTATCCCTGCTTTTCATTAATCTGATCCCCCCCCCCTCCACCCAATTTAAAATGCATAAACTCCCCCAATGATAAAAACATCCTGCCTTTTGTCATAAAATCCGAATCCTTGCAGGTTTCCAATACTTCCTGATAGTCCCATAAGCCACACCTCCAAAACTGGCAAATCCAAGAATAGATTTTCAGAACAGTCATGTCAAACACAAAAACCACAAAAATCCTGGAATTCCTGGGACTGGAGTGTCATGTGAAGGTCATTAGAAGGTCAAGGTCACAGACAGATCAATAGGCACTGATGCAGACAAAATGTTTATCTGGTCAATATTTTAATTTAATTTGAGTTTCTTATTTTAATGCTTTGAAGAGACAACTTGTTGTTTAAATTCTTTTTTTATCATCCTACAGTAACTAAAAGAAATAGTTTACATACAATTGTTGAGCGAGAATTGATTTTAGTGTCTGCGTCCACAGAACTAGCTGGTTCACAACTCTGACATTAATGTTGGCTGTAGTTTAACACCACAAAATTGAATTAGTCAACAGAAGTGATGCAATTTTTTTTCTTTAAAATCTATAAAAATAGAAATATTATCACTGTAAATACCATGCACATCTAATGGGCAAATGCTAAAACTATTGGTGTCGTATATCACTAGTGTTTAATAGCTCAACATACTGCACTCCCAACACTAACATTAACACTTGTCTATACTATTGATCCTCCTCCACACTCAGAGATGACACCCTAGTTTAAAATAGATGCTATACAAAAGGTAAAACCAAGAACATTTTAAAATTATGCTCACTATTCTCAAATTTTATCTGCTTTGCAAATTTAAATTTGCAATCCCCCCCCCCCCCCCCACACACACACACACACAACATCGATTTAATGGGGGGAGATATAAGAGATTTAGTTAAGTATAAAACTTTGTGGAAATAATCCTGTTATATACTAAACAGGTATTTCAAAGGACGGGTTAATTATTTTTCTGAAAAGTGGACACTGTTGCTTCCTCAGAGCAATAGGTCAAACTTTGATTCAGAGTGGACTTTTTCTGGCCAAAACTGAACCTTTTTAGCTTCCCCCCCCCCCCCCCCCATACTGACCAGATATATGGGTCTGAATACACCTCTCTTCCAAGAAGACAGCTACATACTTAACACACCTGCAAGATTACCTGGTATACTTTTTACCTTTCCATTACCTGCCTTACCTTATGCACACTCCAAGTTGTTCTTGAACACATTTTGGGGTCCTAAACACTCTTAAATTACTTAACCCCATCTTTTACTGTAACTTATAATCAGATATGATCCAAACTTTGTCAATTGGGGACCAAACGACCACAATATCCTAGGTAACCAGCACACTTGTCCTATAGTATATACTTCTAGGTACAGGGCTGATACTATCTGGACCAATATAGCCACCCAATACCTGTTTTCACCTTTCTACTTCTTAGATGTCTAAGCCAAGTCTGCAGATATGATTTTGGGTCGTATGTATCTAGAAAGAAGGCTGGAATGGCTCAGAAACAGGTGGAAAATTGCCATGAAAAAAATCAGACTTCTGATATTAAATCAGAAAAAAAATTGTCGTGCCTGTACGTTCAGCTAAGTCTATTATTCATCAGCTACAAGCACCAATGATGTTTATTATGTCTTTGAAAAGAAAACTAGAATCTGACAGTGTACTTTGCGACCCTGGTGTCACCATTTCACTATCTGCTTGAACTCGTCAGACCTACCGCAGGAGTCTAACACACTTTTACGAAAACAATGAACATTTTTTTAAAGTTGCTTTCACAAAGTGTCAAATACACGACAAGTTTGGTCAAATCCATTCTTTATGTTATTTGACAGATACGTTGCATGTATCTGGCTTAATGTAATTTTATCCCAGAGTGGTCCCTGTGAATAAGAACAGGTTTTCTACCCAGAATCACTATAATGCCACTTACGTAAAGAGACTTTAAACCCTAGATTTGTCCTGAACTTTAAGGCCAAAATTATACTCCTTAACAGTCTATCATCATCAAGTTAAGATTAGAGTAAAATTATTGCAATGCTTCTTTTTTTCTTTTTTTTTTTTTTTTTTTGTTGTTGTTGTTGTTGTTGTGTAGCAAGCATGGCAAATAATTTGATTGGACTACAGTGGGCAAAGTTGACTATAAAGTTAAGAATTCAAGTTTTGACCAATTTTCGATCTGAAGTTCCATTTCTTGGAAAATATCTTCTTGTTTGGTAATACACAATAGCACAATAAGATATGGTTGCTTAATATCTATGCCACTAAGTGATAACATTGTGAAAGTTTCATCCTGACACACCCATGGCACCTATATCAAAATAAATAAATAAATAAATAGCAACTCAAAGTTAACCCTTTAACAGGAAATCAAGAACATCTCTAGTACGGTACATATCAAAAATCATCAAGAAGACATAGATGTTATTTATGTTCATATATACCTAGTACATGGATATTTCTACACCTTCTGACTTCACCCTTAGATATATGTGTGTCAACTTCAACGTCAAGACTTTGATTTAGGTCAAAGATACATTAACTGAAGATAAAGCGGCACAACAATTTTGGACCTCAATCTAGCTAACATGAACAAATTAGAATCAAGTCTTTAATGACACAAATATTTTTGCCACAAGTCGAAGACAACATTATTTCCCATTGTGACATTATTTTTTCATATATATCTATTGATCTGGACTAACAACATGGTGATTCCCCAGAGAGCAGTCATTTAGACAGCTACTAGCCTCAAAAGTTGGCCTATATTTCCTAAGACAAACAGCTTATAAAAATTTTGGGTTGGTTGGGCTTGCTTGGGTTAGATTCCCTGTACCCCAAATCCTGGGGAAACTCCTGGTAACAATGATATGAATACATATATTTCTTACTGTAACACTATGCCCAAACCGTTATGTTACAAGAAGGTTATTACTGACACAGTTACATTTGGCTGACTACAGACTTGATAGTAACAAAGTTCATGCATATATTTAAGAATAACATTTTCAAGGTTATCAAAAATGTAAGCTAAAAGCAGGCCCCAAACATTTACAGTCATAATCATCAATAATACTATAAAAGAGTTCTTTTAAAAAATATTTGAAACATTATTTTAGCTCAAAAAACATAACAAGGGTATGTTTCGCCTAACTGGGTTGGGGGAACATTAACAATTTGGACAACAGTAATTAACCAGCAATTCTTTCACTTGAAAGTGACTTCTGTGCAATACTGAGAGATAAGCAATAAGTATTTCACTATTAAGCAATTAGTTTCAATGTCTCCAACTATAATTAAATGATTAACACCAGGCAATCCACAACACCATAAATATACCAATTAAGCAATAGAAAGCTGAAGGGCACAGATGTCATGCCTTGAACCCTCTACTGAAGACTGTGGCTATATACTGTGCAGTGACAGTAAGACCCCATTCCCAGAGATTAAATCGATCCAACTAGATCGACCTAACTCCTTGGGGGTTCAAGCTAAATAGGTGTCAGCTGAGCAGGCACGAAAGTTAATTATCCCCTTACAGCTTGTAGTAGGCGGGACGGACATTTAAGCCGGATTATCTGACAGTAATCTAGTGAGACTCCCCACGGGGATAGACCGATCTAAATGTCTGGGAATACGCCCTTATATAGTGACTTCAAAGTGGAATGGGGGTATCACAGGGGATTAGATCTAAGTTACTTCTCCAGCAGAAAGTGCAACATCAATGGTTACTGAAGTCATGGTACTTGTATATAAATTCAGTTCACCTTTAAATATTCAAAATTTAGGCTAATACCTCATATAAAATAATGCTCTTCACTTGATGAGTATATTTGCTGATAAATAAATGAAGTGCCAAGTGGTAACCCCCCCCCCCCCCCCCCCCCCCCCACCACCACCACCACCACCACCACCAAAAAAAATAATTAAAAAAAATCTGCACATAAATGGACGGGAAGACGTACAGAGCTGTCGGAAAGAGGAGCACATAGTGGGTGGGTGGGTGGGTTTGTTGGTGGTGCTGATGTACCATATTTTGCAGTGATTGGTGATCTTTACAGATTAATTTGAACTACGTCGTGTGAAGGGGTGGGCGCGGTTAGTGCACAGACATAGGTGTTTAAGGTTTCTTACTACAAGCAAAACTGAGCCCGTCCATTCTTGTCCATTAAAGCATGACGAACTGTAGAGACTCACAAACTGACCAATTCAGGTCAAATTATATAAAACAGACATATGGAACACTTCACAGAGTTTGATATTTTCAAGGAGAGTGTGAGAGCACCCTTCAGCCTGCTCAGCCACGAAACGTACGTGTTTCCTGACCTTGACCCTTTTTAAGCAGCCGGTTTAATATATGTCAAATAATCACTGCCAGTATTAATAAATAATTTAATTAAAATGAGGCAGTGCTAGCGAACAGTGTGAAACAACTTTCCTGAGAAGCGACTGCATTAAATTGAAATTGTTACGGCGTTATGAAGAAAGTATTTAAAAAATTCTCTAACCTTGCTGTGGAGGTGCCATCTTCTCTCATTCACGGCTTTCACCCTTGACCATGTGATTTTCACAACTGACCAATCAGTGACGAGATATTCTATCACATGACCAAATATGGCAGCTTTCATGATTCGCCGCGATATGTGAACGGCAACCTTTCCTCTGATAAGTTTACTGACGGATACAGGTGAGTCCAGGTGTTTTTTTCGCCAGGTGTGATATAAGACTGTTGTTATTTCTTGTAACTAGGCTGAATATTGATTGTACGGTGGGAAGGGGGTTACAAAGGCGCAAGGTGTTCATTTTTAAAAGGTCGAAACATACTAGATATTTGACATTTTTGATTGTGGAATGTCAAGAAATCAAGTGTTCTTCGTTTCTACAATCGTTCCTCATATGGAGAAATTATTTCCAAAGTGACACACATTTGTAACGTATAACGATTTCTCTTCGTTAAAAAGCCATACAAAATTCCAGTGTACACTTTAAGTGCAGTAGTACTACTAGTGCCACTATACTTTGCGTCGGTTTTCTGTCTTATACTGTAATGGTCCGAAAAGTGGTAACATTTTCATCGATTTTTTAATCAAGGGTTCATTGGTCCGAAGGTTCTATGGTGAACATTCGGACCAATGAACCTTCGGACTATTGAACCTTAAGTCCTTTGGACTATTGCTACGGCCCCGATCAGTCCAATTCTGCGGGGACTCTTGCTGAATTCAGCCAGTTTAACAGATTAACATGCCTCTTATTGCCTTCCTGTATAATCACCAGTTTTTCTGTATTCTACATGTACCGTACCTAACGCCAGGAGGCCTGTTAAACTGTTTAACATTCAACATGAGTAACTGCTGAGTTGGATTGATCTATGTAGACCAATAGTTTCAGTGGGAATGAGCCCTAAGTACCCAGCATGTAAGGCCAAATACAGAGGCAAACTACCAGCCTGACTACTATTCAAAATACCAAGTTGTGAGAAGGGTGTGTTTTCATATCAAAATTTTAAATAATAAATTGACTAAGAAAGTATTTATTATGCTTGAGTAAATGTTTTAAAGCAAGGGAATCTGTATACCTGTATGCATATTTTCAAACTTAACTTTTTTTGTTTCAACAACCTACTCATTGAATTGTAGTCGAGATATTTTTTTCTAAATCTAACAGATATAACTACTGGCCAGAGCAAAGATGGGTGCACCAGGAAAACCTCACTGGGTGGAAGAGCTGTTCCCTGTGACATTCACCCTCGATTCTGCTGACCTTGACCTTGACACACAACCAGCTGACAAAGATGTTCAGAGGGCAGATAAAAAAGTAGCTTTTTTATTTTATGAGAAGTATTTGTAAAGGGGATCTTTGGGATATGACCCAATTTAAATGTATATAAAATGTGTTGTTATGTATTCAGGTCATGATTTTAAGCAAAAGTGACCTGTATAGCCTTTGGATTTCATGGTAAATTATGTCCAAACTGGTGTATCCCATAATTCCTGCCTCAAGCTGCAATTAGAACATAAAACATCAAATAGCAAGACTGGAAAAAAGAGGAGTAGCTTTTATTTTTCAAACTGATATCTAAAATCTGTAATTCAATTTTTTTTCTCAACAAATTAGTCACAGCTGAAGTTGATCCATTTTAGTATGTCTATGACATTTGGTTGAATATAAAAACAAAAATATTCTAAAAATTATTCAAAATTATTCCAAAAAAAAAAAAAATCTATATTGAGAAACAAAAGTGTGATGTTTTAAAAATATCACCGAATTGACTTTTTCTGATATGATGGTTTGTGAAATTTCAGTTTCCTTAAATATTTTTCAGGAACCAGAGACCAAAATTTCCCAGTTTGATCTCAGCTCCATCAAAAATGTGTATGAGAGGGTTTTATTGATGACTCAGATTGAGGAAGAGGAGAGAGAGAAGGAGAAGAGAGCAAAGGAATTAAGAAAAAAAGGTGCTCAGAAAAATACTATTGTTATAAAGCTGGCCATAATATGTTAGGTGTGATACTTTTATTGTGTTGGATGTGATATTTTGGTTCAAATTGTTCATATAATTATTACTATTAATATCACTACCTCCTGTAAGTATCATGATGTATAAAATCTTAAACCTAACTTTGTATTAATGAAATGTTGTATTTTTTAAGTTAGCTGTACTAGAGCTTTTCAAAGTAACTTAAGTTGCATTAAGAACAGATGATCTGAGTACTAACTAATTCGCAGACTCAATATGGCCGACCCCACTTAAAAGCTATCAATCAAACAGATTTAATCTCCACTCTGAGGTTTAATTGCTGTGCCCCTGCAGGGACAGAGTTTGTGGAGGTGGAAAGACCATTACAGGATTAGATTGCATTGCTTTTATGTGGGCCAGCCATATATGATCTGCAAATCTGCAGTCCGCAGTTCAATTTGTTCAAAAGGGGCCCTTAAGCATTTACCTTTTTATGGTATTCATTTTAGGAGAATTAAAATTTCGGAGTCGAGGCTGCCAGACGGAGACTGTCCCTGTCGACCCTGAGGATTCTGCTGTTTGGTCCACAAAGGAGATCAGTGTATTAAGGAGTGTGTTCAGGACAGCCAAGGAACAGAATGCCAAACTTAAACATGTGGCAGAGGATTTAGACAGATGTAACAAGGAACTTGAAACAAGGTGTAAAAATCAGGCAAAGGCTTTAGACTCGAGGAGCAAATCCTTACGGGAAGTGGCAAAAGCCAACGAGAGGCTGAAAATTCTGTGCGATAGTCTGAAAGTAGATTTGCAGAAAGCTGGTAGTGAAATTGAGGAGTTAACAGCAGAATTGAGGCACACAAAATCTTTGTACACTGAAACCTGTAAAGACCTGAACCTATTGCGTAAAGACCATGATCACCTAAGACTTCTTCACAAGAACGCAATGGTTGATATGGAAAATCAAAAACAAGAGTTTTTAAGAGAACATAGACTCAGGGAGGAAAATATTAAACTTTTATATGAAAATGATATCTCTGACTTGCAGAGAAACCTGGCATCAGTAACGGCAGAGTTGGAGAAGGAGAAGCAGGAACATTATATGACAAAGAAAGGACTGGAACACCTGAGGAAACATTTCAGTAGTTTGCCCACTGAGTCTGCATCCAGTGCTTTTATCTCAGAAACTGATGTCACCAATCTGGATTACTATCCATGACAGTACCCTCACGGAAATCATAATGTCACTAGAATTGTTTTTCTTTTCTCAGTGTCATTCCACCATTCACTTTCTTTAAGCAGACATATGTTGAAATTGCTCGAAACAGCCATCTATGGAAAAGTTCTAAATACTAGGAAAAAACTTCATCTTTTTTTTTTTCTTTATGAATAATAATGAGCGTAGTTTTTGATATTTAACCTCTGAATTAAACGGGAATACCGTTTTGTTGCACCCTTTATTTTTCTTTTTTTAATTTGCTGTATCAGAGATATATCACTCAGAAAAAATATTTCATTCAAAAATTTCCTTCAGTCTTATTTTTATCTAGCAAAGCTAATATTTCCCGACCTTCAATAAATAAAAATGTTTTCTGAAGCGAACCTTTTACGTCTGTCGTAATTTCCTTATGAGTCGTAGTTCCTTGTATGGTCCAATCCATGGGACTTTTCAACTGCACGTGAGAAGTAAAACCTGTATTTTGTCACCATACACTGGCCCGTAGCCAGCAATTACAAAAGGGGGGTTCTTTTTCTGAAAAAGCGGACCTTTTCCCATAGAAACCTCCTCATGTACCTAGATCAAATTTTACCCAGAGTGGACCTTTCCCAGCAAAAGGGGCGTTTCTTTCGAACCCCCCGAACCCCCCCTGGCTACAGGCCTGATACAAAACGCTGCGACTTTCTCTTGTATTATGAAACGGGAGCTCGTTCATTTCCTGATTCTGGGCTGTGCGAGTGCTGTGAATGTTGGAAAGGTGGGCAGACGGCGTTCTAAATGAGCAGCCAGTCGTTAAGAACTAAATAATATGATTTGTTAATTATGGAATGAAAAGTCGAATCCAAGCACGGGTGGGTCGAGCAATTATTCCAAGAGAAGAGTGGGGGTGGGGGAGGTTCATTTTCCGAAGAAAATTAGTTTTATCGGGAAGATCCCCGATAAAATTTCTTTTAAAGAATTCCCATAATTTGATAATGGCTTGTCATATCCTTCCTTATTTTCTTTTAGTTTTTGTTGAACATCTTAGCTATTAATGATAATAAAAAATCCACGTGAAGAAATTTATAACTAAAAGAAATGATAAGAGGAAAGTTGCGTGTCGCAAAGGAGGAAAAGTGTCAAATTTCCGATGAAAACCAGTTTTTATGTCACATTTTGCTAAATCTAGGTCTTAAAGGTACATTCCATGAGATTTTCCCCAAAAATGGGTTTTTTGATATTTAACCTCTAAAATAAACCGGAATACCGTTTTGTTGCAGCATTTTTTTTCCTTTTTAATTTGCTGTATTAGAGATATATCACTCAGAAAAAAATATACTTCATTCAAAAATTGCCGTCAGTCTTATGTTTATCTAGCAAAGCTAATATTTCCCGACCATCAATAAATAAAAATGTATTCTGAAGCGAACCTTTTACGTACGTCGTAATTTCCTTATGAGTCGTAGTTCCTTGTATGGTCCAATCCATGGGACTTTTCAACTGCACGTGAGAAGTAAAACCTGTATTTTGTCACCATACAAAACAATGGGAGCTCGTCCTTTGCCTGATTCTGGGGCTTCATTTTCTGAATAAAATTAGCTTTATCGGGAATATCCCTGATTGGATTTCTTTTAAAGAATTACCATAATTTGATAATGGCGTGTCTTTTCCTTCCTTGTTTTCTTCTAGTTTCTGTTGAACAATTCAACAACAACTTTTGTGAAGAAATTTATAACTTAAGGAAATGACAAGAGAAAGGTTGCGTGTCGCAAGGGGGGGGGGGGGGAAGTGTCAACTTCCCGAGGAAAACCATTTTTTATGTTACATTTTTGCTCCAAAAACATCTGGCGATAAACAGCGTAATAAAAAATAATAAATAAATCACAATTTAATATCTTATCAGGTGATAAGATATCAGTGTGTACGAGTGATATGTATTACAGTTAAATTAGTCATATTTGTGAAGAGGAAAGTTCTGGCCCCAGTTTCACAAAAAAACTTAAGTCATTTCCCCAGCTTAGCTGACTAGGATTTCCATAAGAGTGATGTAACACTAGTCCGGTGGCTTAAGGAAAAAATCGTGACACGGCGGATAAAAGCACCAAATTTTGCATGTGGGTACCTTTTGACATTCTAAATCAAATTAGAGCCGTAGCCCACGGAAAAAATTTACCGTTTGGCCAAAAAATCCAAAATGGCCGCCAATTTATTGAATTCTTTAGAAATATGTACATACCTATGTTGATTTTTATCAAATAAATTATTTTCTCAGAGTTTTCCACACCCTTATTACCCATTTTATTCATATATGTCAGATAGCAAACAAGTTCCCTTGGACTTTTTGAAAAAATCCAAGATGGCTGTCATTTGCCATAGAAACAGCCATAGGAATACTAGTGCACAACTATTACCAGCTAGAACGATACGTTGTCCACTATCAAATTAAGTCTGTTTCTCAGATCTTTGTTACCCACATAATATGTTTGTGGTGAGTAACTACGAAGTGTTCTTGGGCATTTTGGAAAATCCAAGATGGCTGCCATGTGCCACAGGAATTCTAGTATACGGGGAATTCAACTAATGGCAACTGGAAAGATTAGTTTTTCACTATCAAATTAAGCTGGTTTCTGAGTGTTTTCCACATCCTTTCTACCCAAACAATATGTATGTGGTTAGTAACTAACAGTATTCTTGGGTATTTTGAGAAAATCCAAGATGGCCGTCATATGTAATAGGAATACTTCTAGTATTACAAAGGGTTGGAACTAATGCCAGCTAATTCAATATCAAATTCAGTTTATTTTTTTAGTGTTTTACACATTATTATTACACTGTGATACATATCTAGCAGGTAATAAATGTGCATATTTGATCATTTTGAGAAAACCCAAGATGGCCGTCACTGGCCATAGGAATACTACTGGAATTACAACTGCACATCCATGGCTTTTCATCTACTACCAGGGTGAATTTGTTTTTGCTTATCAAGTTTTGCCCATCCTTATTAGTCCTATGATATATATCTGGTGGGTAAATACTGTGTATCCTTGGATCTGAGAAAAAGATACCTACAATTTAACATAGGAATACTAATGGGTGGGTTTCAATTGCTGCTAGAGAGGCATATGGTTCATTATACAATTACATTTCCATGGGTTTGTTTTAAAAATAATTTATGGTTTTCATTCCATTTATTATTACCCCTATGATGTATACCTGGTCTGTAGCATGTGTGTATCTTTGGGTATTCTGAAAAAATTCAAGATGTCTGCCTTTAGTCATTAGAATATTCGAACACATAATCAAATAATGCTAGAGATACACCGAGTACGATTTAAATGTAGTTAACTTTGGGTCGTTTTTAAATGTTTTTCATATCCTATGAAAGACTATGTGTGTTTTGAAAGTGTATATATCCTTGAGTATTATTCGGAGAAAACCCAAGATAGCTGCCAGTTGTCATAGGAATATATCATTCAAATGCACATAGGTGTCAATTAATAGAACAGTTCAAATAAAGCCGTTTGATGTTTAAACATGTTGACATCCTTATTAACCTTACTCTTTATAAATCTGGTGTGTAGCAAGTGTGCATCTTGCATATTTGAGAAAATTCAAGATTGCTGCAATTCACAATAGGAATAGTACAGTCAACTACTGCCAGAGAAACATTGGGTTCAATATAAAATGAATTTTGTTTCTCGGTATTTCCCACATTCTTTTTGGACTTTTAGATATCTATCTGGTGGGTAACAAGTGTATACCCTTAAGTATTTTGAAAAAATATCATGATTACCCTCATTTGCCTTAGAAGTGCCTATAAAATCTAATGCACCAGTTTTCCTATGAGGAAAAGAAGGCCATCTTGGATTTCCCCAAAATGATAAAATATGGACATTAATTACCTAACAGATATGTGTCATGGGATAATAATACTAAAAAAAAAAGAATAACAACTGAATTCAGCTTCATTTTATTTGTAAGCCTATCTCTCACAGGTATTAACTGAACCCCACCTTCTACGGCTAATGGCAGCCATTTTGTTTTGTTTTGTTTTCAAAAAGGATACACATAACATTCTCATCACATATGTATTACGTTAATTAAAAAGATGTGGAAAATACTCAGAAACAAACCTAATTTATCAATTAATATTATATCTCCATGGCAGAAGAAGCCCTATGTGTATACTAGTATTCCTTTGATATGGGGGCCATCTTGGATTTTTCTCGAATTGCCTGTGAATAAAGGTTAGTTACTCCCCACAAATATATTATTTGTGTAATAAGAAACAAAATTAATTAGATAGTGGGCAATGCATCTTCCTAGTTGGCATTAGTTAGTTGAAAACCCTTGTACATGTTCTAGTATTCCTATGCCATACGGCGGCCATCTTGGATTTTTCAATAAGTCCAAGGACACTAGTTTGTTATCTGACACATATGCATAATATGGGTAATAAGGATGTGGAAAACATTGAGAAAATACTTAATTTGATAAAAATCAACATAGATATGTATATATATTTCTACAAAATTTCACAAATTGGCGGCCATTTTGGATTTTTTGGCCAAACGGTAAATTTTTTCCGTGGGCTACGGCTCTAATTTGATTTAGTATGTCAAAAGGTACCCACATGCAAAATTTGGTGCTTTTATCCGCTGTGTCACGATTTGGCCATTTTTTTGCCCTAAGCAACCGGACTTACTGCTCCTGATAGGTTTTAATGTGACCATGTAGCCTCGGTAAAATGTGACCATGTAACCTCGGTAATTAAGTTCTTAGCCAGGGAACCTGCCAAAATGGGTTTCCCGGGAAAATAAGCAATTTTCTTGTTCTCACGAATCATTTACCTATCCCTCTCTGCACGTGGATTCGAACTTTGATAAAATGTATAAAGGTTGATTTTAGTTTAAAATGATTGGCCAGTCATTATAACAGTGACCTTTTTCCTATAAGCTCCAATGGAAGTATCAACATCAGGTACGTCCAAGAAAAAAATTAGGATTATATCATTTTTAAGGTGTATGTAAGTTTTTATAAGAAGCTATGGATGAAGGATGGCAAAAAGAAGCATTGGTCATTTTCAAACCCATATATAGTGAAATAAACTGTGGTTTTATTACCCTATTTTATGAGTAGACCTGCAATGAATAAACGAAGGATCCGGGTACCGAAACTAGAGTTCGTTTAGTTCTTTTAAGGAAAAGATGAAAGGAAAGTGTGTAATGAAAGTAGAGGCTGATAGTGACATCATTTTTGTGGTAAAAAGGAAGATCGTCCAATTTCACACAGTTCTTTCATCCTTCTTCTCTTTATTTTTAATTTTTGCATTATTTTTCTTATCCTGATGACGAAACTCCTAAAACTGAAAAATATACTATTTGAAAAAATGAATTACTTAATATTATAGAAAGTGAAGTTAATGTATAAAATCTTCTCTTTCCACAGATACTAAATAAAATGTGAATCATATAAAAAGTTCCAATTAAAAATAATTCCGATACCAATAAAAGGAAGGCACAAGTTTGAACACAGTAGATTAGCCTTCAAAATCAACGATAATCCCCTCTCTATTGGCATAATAATATATAAGCAAAGTATTTGACCGAAATATTTAACCAAAATATTTTGCTCATAGTTACTAGTGAGCTACTGTAAAAATGGGAAGGCTCAGCTTTCTAGAGTGGCTTGTTTTCGAAATAAGCATAGCCCTATGTATCGTCAGCATTGAACCGGTACAAGTATTTGGGGGACTTGGCAGACGTTATACCAATAAGCAGGTAAGACATCTCTCTCTCTCTCTCTCTCTCTCTCTCTCTCTCTCAATTTTCAGTGTTTTTTAGAGAACCAAAAATATGTTGAAAACAGTGCAGAGCTACAAACTTTATTTGAGAATTTTTCCATAGCTTATGGGGCTTTTGTGTGGAGCCAAAATCAGTTTAAGCATTGTGTGTCAAAAGTATCGGGATTTCTGGCAACATCGTAAAGAATCCAGATTAGACAGTACTTTAAATTATAGGAAAGAAAGCATATTTGAATGCGAAACCGCTTCCTTCGAACGCATGGATAATGTACTTCAAATATGGCATAGCGTTTCTGATAACAAGGATGTGGTTTAACCACAGGGAACTGTTCAATTATTTTCAGAAATATTATAAAACGATACTCAAAATCGAAGTTTTTGTGTAATGCAACTGGTGCCTCAGTTGAATACCCTCTAGGCCTAAAATGTGCCTTTTCTAAAAGCCGTAGTACAGCGGTAGACGGGGTATTAAAGGCTTGTTTGTCAAAAGAAGTATAGACATGCCAATAGCTAGGAGAAATGAAACACGGATATTGGTATAATAAATTTGACGGCATAATTCTGTTTAACTTATTTCTCTTTCCTCTTTTTCAAAATTGAAATAGACAGGCGGCGCAATACACCTCTCACCGGCAGAAGAAGGAAAGCGGCGCTCCGAGAGCATTTTATCAAATGGTGAGTGCTATTTTTCTGTTTCAAACATACATTTTACAGTGTATTGATACGAAACGCAATCTTGTTCATGTACTTACATCATTTTTTTTATCATTATCATAGGTTCGTTTGGGAATTGGAAGGTTGCCACCAGTGGAAGTACCGCTTTTCTCAAATTTGATGAAAAATCAAATATGATTGACGTGAAGAGGGCGGGACTGTATTACGTGTACGCCCAGCTCCATTATGACGTCACAACTGATACCACCAAATCTTTAGAGTTTTGTATTCACAAATGTGCCATAGCAAGCGGTTGCAGGTATTATGATTAATAATCTTACACTATCGACCATTATAAGTAGAGTAAACAAATAAAATATTAAAAAAAAAAAAAAAAAAAAAAACGAAGTGAAATGTGTTTCATAAATCGACTGGGGCAGAGAAAAATGCTTGAAGGGGCGGGGTATTGGGGTTTGGGGGCTAGGCCGACAACAGTGGCAATACAATACAATACAATACAATACAATACAATAAATTTTATTTCATGTCGATTATAAATTGAATGGAAACTTTACCTTTACAGCTATTCGCCGACTGGCAAGCAGGTTCCATACTTATCTAGACGCTGACTGTAAGAAAAGTAAAAGGCTTTTTATGGCTGGGGGTGGGGGTGGGGGTGGGGGTACTGTTAAGAAGTTGTTATTAATTATTATTATTATAAATATTATTATCATTATATCGTTATCTTCCTCCTTTGACTTCAGTGAAGCAACTCCTGACACAAACACAATCCTTTCCTGTGCGTCGCCTTCCAATAGTTATCTTCCTGGACCACGTGGTCGGAGGACCGGGAGGACGACACAGACGCTGTACACGGGGGGCATATTTCAGCTGCTCTACAAGGATGCCATATTTGTTACCATTAGCAACAGGGACGCCACGGGGCCTTCCTTTAAGATTGCAATTAATCGGAAATCGACATTTTTTGGAGCTTTCATGATCTCGTATTAAGCAGCCGATTGAAAAATTAGTATCAGTAGGAAAAAATTATTAAAATTGTTATAGTGAGGAATGACGACAGCAGTTTGGAGCTTTCGAACGTTTATTCACCGACTCTTTTTCACAGAATGTACAAGTTTTTATACACTATTTTCCCAAAGAATTTCCCATTCTCATATTACAAAACTCTATTCAACATTTCCTAATTTAGTAATTTAAATGAGACTTGTTTATAATTAAAATATTTAAAATATTTTCCGAATTACTCATCTTGGATCTTGTCCAACTCAAGTATGCATGAGTTCTACACGTGTTAAAAACGTGCAAATCAGATCCAACTATATCTGACTCTGAAACGTTCCATCTTCCCTTACTTCGAGAACAATCTCTACACTCGTTGACATTTAAAGAAATTAAACTTGCACTCAATAACTTCCTACACATTTGATTCTGTTTTAAATGTTTTGTAATTATCGAAAGTGTATGTCATTTGCTTTACAACAAAATGTCCATAGGCAACTCTACGAGAGTGAAACAACCTACCATCAAAGTTTGCCTGTTAAAACGAAATTAACTCTTAATTATTATTATTATCATATTTTGAGCAACATTTATAATACTTTAATGTTTGGTACACGAAACATTGTTTATATTTATTACTATTATTACCGTGCACATATATGCCCTTTTTTATCCATGCACATCAAAACTGCAAAATGCATAACAAAAATAAAGAAATTAGCACTGTTCCGTAGTTTCACAGCATGTCAGTTTCACTTCGTTATAAGGTGCGCATCCAGATGAAGTTGATCCGCGGACTAACTAATCCATGAATCAAATTAGCCGACCCACTTGCAAACTTGCTGCATAATCCCCTAATAGACGCTGATTCTTGAGGGGATTACGCAGTACGCTCTCAAGTGGGTTGGCCATGTTTGATCCGCGGATCTGTTAGTTCATGGCTCAACTTTGGGGGCTTTCAATAGTGAATGGTTGTGAATGCGCGAAAAATGAAGCGAGCGTCCAGCTGACACGGATGAAAATAAATCGCTGTTCTGTTGATTCAGCAGCTCTCTCAAGAGCGTTTTTCCTGTCACACACAGTTACGATACTGCTTCGTTGCAGCAGCTTAGGCATTTATATCCGAATTCGTATAATTTTACCACCTTTCGTTCAAATAGAAAGGTTAATAAAAATATTTCTTAAAATTGTGCTAAGTAACTTACATTATACTGAAGACAACTTGTAGTCCGTTAGGTTCAGGGGTCCATCGCTACCGATAGGGTGACCTGGGTTTACTGGTATCACGTGAAAGTTCATTTTGTCAGGATGCAGCGTCTGTGCTGTTAAACTTTCAAATCAGTAGCTTTCGTTATGTAAATGGTCTTTAATATAACACCCTGTTGCTAAAATGACCGCATCTTAAAATATGTGGTTGGGTGGGGGGGGGGGTGGGGGGGGGGGGGAGAAAAATTCCATAATATGAAAAAGAGAAAGCCCAAATCTATGTGCCATTATGCAGCTGAAGCATAATTTTAAAGAAATCGGAGGAGGTAGGGGGAGTTTTGCGATATTGTCTAACCTGTAAACAAGTAAGAGGTCACCTGAGTTTAAATTCGAGGCATTTTTTCGGAAATATAAATATTTTTTTAAAAAGAGAATCGTAGTCAAGATTAATGGTTTATGGTTATTTCTGCTAACTTCTGACCTTGTTAAAGGTATATGGTGAGATATGAATTTATTTAATGGTATACAGTAATGTTGGGCCAAAATTTAGGGCTCTACCTGAAGGGCTATTGGGAACTACATGTATTTCAATAAAGATTTCCCGATTGTGTTAGTTGAGCTCCAGTCACAATTTTTCTGCCATAGTCAACAAGACTGGATATACTACATGTGAACTGTAGATACTCACTACAAGAGACAAGTTTAAGTAATGCCTTTTTTCATTTTTATCAATATTGCAATTATTATCATTTAATTGTTGAACTTGGAAAAATATAGCAGTTCAGAAACGTGCAGAGAATAAAACGAGCCCAAGAAATATCTGTGAATATATACCTGCAGTGTAAAAATGCTCTCTGAGACTATGGTAGAGGTAGCCTGAACTAGTATAATATCGATTTATCCAGTGTTTTGCGTGACCCAAAATTTGATCAGTAAGGTATCTAATCGCTTGAGTGGGCACTGTTTCTTGACTACTAGAGATAGCCTTCTTTGTAAGAAAAAAGATAACACTGCACGCACGCTACCATGCATGCCCTCGCTCCGACACAAAACCAATCTATCAACTGCTGTCTCAGTGAGAGGGCGGAGCGCGGTGTGGCAGGGATGATTGTGTTAGACATAGAGGCTCGGGGTCCATATAATTATAGTATGGGTTACGGTTAGCCAGTTGGCCTACTAGTTATTTGTATGGAAATGTATTAATAATTTCTATGGAGGAAAAAATAAAATAATACATGATTATGTTGTACTAAACCCGTTGACATATTATTTTGTTCCATTTCCCTTTCTTTTTACCCGAGGAAATCAACAAGATCAAACTTACGAGAAGCTCATTAATGTAGTAACAAAGTAGTAATGCACAACCAGCCCGGCTTTTTCACCTTCTTAGAGGACTTTTGAATTTTGTAGCTAAGCCACCTGATACATTCGAAGGTTCATAAAACGTCAATACAAGTTAGAAAAAAAGACTAGGGAAATTTTACCCGTAAAACCAATAAAATCGGTTAATCACCTTTATAAAACACTGACAATCTAAGGCTGGAGATATGCCAAATAAATGATTAAATATTAACTGTGCGTGTTAGATAAGAAGAAACGAATCCAATATTAATCTTTTGAGATAACTTACTGCTATTCGGTTATGACCGACAAAAATCCCCGCACTTTTTGTTATGAGTCATGCAACTGAACGTAAAGAAAAATGAGGGGATTTTTCATCGCAAAGCAAATAGCAAGGCTTTATTGACCGAAAATGAACTTCGACCCTTGTATTGTTTACCACAAGCATGTACTTACTGAATGTGACACACTGTTTATTGGTTGCTATAACAATAGCGTCTGACGCTATGCGGTGAATAAATAGAACAGAAAGGCATATTTGTCGGTGTATAAACGCAATAATATCTTATAAATTCATAAACTTATGTTCAGCGTACGATTATCCCCCTGACAAACTTTAATCAATAAATCAAACTTGTGATTTTTGTCCGTCCATACTGTTCATAAACACAAATTTATTGCTCAGATAGACCCGTAGCAAGCAATTTCAAACTTTTTCTGAAAAAGTGGGCCTTTTCCCATAAAAACGTCATGTACCTAGATCAATTTTATCCAGATTGGACCTTTTCCCAACAAAAGGGGCGGTTCTTTCGAACCCCCTCTGGCTACGGGCCTGTCAGCGTCTGCGCCAGCAATTTTAAACCAGGGTCACATTTTCTAAAATGAATGACCCTTTTCCACCCCTAAGTTGACCCAGCTTCACCGGGTCACATTTTTTATTTACCGACAAAATGGTGGTTCTTTTGAATTCCCAACGCCCCCGCCCCTCTTTCTCTCGGTCTTCGGACTGAGTGGTACTGTTCACAAAGTAGTCGATCCAAAATTTTTTCCACGGCATCCAAGGAGATTGTGATTAATTTATTTTCGTGGGCCTTCTTTGGTACGTTCCTCAAAGGACAAGATATCACAAACTGTTCTCCGCAAACTATGGGGAGATTTCAGAAAGAAATTCAGAAGAGAAAGAGCTTTTAAATCTCTCTCTCTCTCTCTCTCTTCGTTTCTCTTTCCGTCTCTCTCTCTCTCTCTCTCTCTCTCTCTCTCTCTCCGAACAAAGGACATACATGATCAAAACCACTGAATGCAAAAAAAGAAAAAAAAAATGCCTTTCCGCATCCCAAATGATACTGTAGATACGTTTCATGTTTTTAACTCAAATGGCTAGTACAATGGATATATAGCAGAAAATACGATGTTAAATTAGAATTAACACCCCTAGGGGCAACCACACCCTATGTCAAAATAAAATAAATTTATTATTATTATTAATATATCAAACATAGAAATGCCCGCAACCATTCTATCACCCAGTATTGTCTGTTCAGTTAACTAGTACTCTACGCAAACTTGCACGTCCTTTCAATGCAGCGCGACTGTGAATGGCACTTTGTATTAAACTAAAGGCGCAGTCTACAACTTTATTATACACAGCGGGAAGAAATGACCCACGTACATTGGGATATTTTCCTTTCATCCAATGGTATCCACCGAAAATCCCCGCGGTGCAGTATCGCCGGTTTACGGAAGGGGATTTCCAGTGTTAAGTCCCAAACATTCGAACGAACCATGGGAAATGTGGAATTCCCGTGTAGGCCTATATAAGACCCATAGCGCCGATATGGCGATATGTGTTGGCTAGCTATTCACAGCAAATGGAGACTTTGCTGCTTGGCGGAGGTCTGCTCTCTATTAGTGCTTTAGTATAAGTTTAATATTTATTTATTCCGTGCAGAATACTTATTCACTTTATTTGACCTCCATGACAAACTGCACATATTTGACGTTTTTATATCTTTTATGTATTTTTTTATATCTTTTTATGGTAAGAAATTGCTCGATCTCTGTAGGAGTACAGGTATCAGATTAGTTAATGGTAGGAAACTTGGTGACACTGCTGGCTATTATACGTGCTACAGTTACAGAGGCTTTCCTAGTGTAATAGACTACATGGTATGTCAGATTTCTATACTAGATCAGATAGAGTACTTCCAAGTTCATGAGCTTACTCCCTTCTCCATCCATTGTCTGATCTCATGCACCCTAAACACCCAGGTGTGTTCTTACCCGGATGTCTTGGCCGATGACGATGACCTTACATGCCCCCCAGCCAGATTCCACTGGACAAATAAGGCATCAGAGCGCTGGAAAACCCACCTGGCCCAAAAACAGTCAACAGGTACTCTCAAAGCCTTTATAGATAAACACTATGATCCGTCAATGGAAGGGGTTGACCTTAGACTGTCTGATTTTAATAAAACCCTAGACGAACTAGGTAGGGAAGCAGGTCTACATAAGAAAATCCCCAGTAAAAAGAAAAGAGGTAAAAAGACAAGTAAGCACTGGTACGATAATGATTGTAGGGAACTATTTCGAGACATTAAAAGGAAGGCACGTTCAGTAAAACATAACCCCTGTAAAGAAAATCTTCTAATAGAAATTAACAAAAAGAAAAAATTATACAAGAAACTGCTAAACAGAAAGCGGAACAAGTTTAGGGACAGCATTTTTCGGTCACTAGAAAATCTGCAAACAAGCAACCCTCGTGCATTTTGGGATCTATATAACCAACTACAAGATAAAGTTAAATCAACAGAAACCCCAGTTTCCCCCACCGAATGGTGGGTCCATTTCCACACCCTGATGAATAGGACACTGCCCCACAACAATATAAATTTTGAAACCCTGGTTAACCAGAGAGCACAAAACCCTAAGCATAACTTGTTCACCGAACTTGACTTTACCATAACTGAACATGAAGTAAAACTAGCTGCTCGTAGTCTTAAAAAGAATAAGTCCCCTGGTATCGATGGTATCCCAAATGAAATGCTTAGAGAGGGCATAGACTCACTTGCCCCAGCCATCACTAAACTGTTCAATGCTATCTTCTCCAGTGGTAACTTCCCCTCCCTCTGGAGAGTGAGTATGCTCAATGTTATTCACAAGAAAGGGGATAAAAAAGACCCCAAAAATTATAGAGGGATAGCTGTATCCAGTAACTTATGTAAACTATTTTGCAAAATACTTAATAATAGACTCACATCATTTACTTTTAAAAATAGCACGATCCCTACTAATCAAATCGGCTTTAAAAGAGGGGCACGTACAGTCGACCATATGCTAGTACTCAAATCTCTCATCGATAAATACCTAAATAAAATGGATAAAAATAAACTATATGTATGTTTCGTAGATTTTTCAAGCGCCTACGATACAGTATGGAGAAATGCCTTATTATATAAACTACAGCTGGCAGGGGTAGGAAATCTCTTTCTAAATATAATAAGTAATATGTATAAATCTGTCCAGTTTACTGTAAAAACACCAGGGGGACTGACAAACGTCATCAATACAAGTGTAGGTGTCAAACAGGGCTGCGTCCTCAGTCCCTTACTGTTTAACATTTTTATTAGGGACATTCCCGACCTGTTCAGCAACAATGAAAAATACAACCCTGTTCACCTTAGGGATAAACCTCTTAGTTGTTTAATGTACGCGGATGACCTCGTACTAGTATCAGAGAGCCCGGATGGACTTCAGGCTGCCCTCAATAGTTTGGCGGAATACTGTAAAACCTGGAAGCTGATAGTAAATGTCCAAAAAACAAAAATTATGATTTTTAACAAACCTGGCCGCTTACTGAATAACCTAACCTTCTTTCTAGGAGCCGAAAAAATAGAAATATGCTCAGAATATTGCTACTTGGGTTTGGTATTCACACCTTCAGGAAAATTCAATAAAGCGATGGAAGTACTGAAAGTCAAAGCACAAAAAGCATTTTTTAAAATCCGCCACCAGCTGTTTTCTAGCCCAGCGTCAATTGCCCGTAAACTTTTTTCCACGCTTATACTCCCTATACTTAGCTACGGCTGTGAAATATGGGCCCCTTTAATCCTTAAGTCTAGCATGAATAACCTCCTGGAAAGGTGTGACAGACCACCGGCTGAAGAAGTCCACATTAAAGCCTGTAAAACAATACTGGGGGTCCACAGGAAGGCATCTAATCTAGCAACCAGAGGCGAATTAGGAAGCTATCCAGTGTTAATTCATATGCTTGCCCTGGCAACAAAATACTGGTTTCACCTCAAAAAGCTTAACTTTATGGGTAAAGAATCCCTGGCCACCTTAGCCCTCGACACAGACAGATTTGAAAGTAAAGGTGGTGCCTGGTCCCTTGGCATAAAGCAAATACTCCAAATTAGTGGTGAAGTCGAGTGTTGGGATAGACCATTAGCCAAACCGATTAATGTCTCAACAAAAAATATCCGGGCCTCTCTCGAGAAAGTGTATGACCTGCAATGGGGGGAGGCAATTAAGGAAAGTAGCAAACTTAGAACATATACAAAATTTAAGAAGGATTTTAAGACCGAAAATTATGTTCTGACCTTTGATAAAGCACGGAGGGCTACATTCTGCAAACTAAGAATCAGCGCTCACTCACTCCATATTGAGAAGGGGAGGTACAGTAAACCCCCAACCCCGCCCCATCTAAGATTATGTCAAGTCTGTAATTCCGGAGAGGTTGAAGATGAAGTACATTTCATTCTGAAATGCGAGGCCTATAAGGAACTACGGGCGGCTTTCTACGAAAATATAAGTTTCCTATGTAATACTAATGCCCTCTCTCCCCCGGATATGTTTATACACATCATGAATACAAAAGAAATGGATGTGATTACGCCCCTCCTCATATTCGTACAAAAATGCATGGAGAAGAGAGTAAGTCTTTCTGCGCATGTCCAAACCAGATCATAGTACCAGTGTGAGACCCGTTATGCGCTGTCAGCAGAGACTGGGCGTGTAGATCAAACCTGGTAAATTGATTATGGAATGCGACATTCGTATACATGTGTACAGTCACTGATTTCAACAATTGCTAATCTATATGTGTATATATATATATTTATTTATCTATTTATTTGTCTGTTCTATGTTCTAGCCACTAGTATCGTATTGTAATTGATTATACCTTTATGTGAAGGTGTTTGTCAATAAAGAATCTGAATCTGAATCTTTTAATGATGTGTTGAAGGAGATTTTACAATGTGCATGTCAGCGTGACCAGGAGTGGGGTGGGGTGGGGGTTGGGGGTTGGGGGACACTCCCCCTACATTTTGTGATTGTGTGTGTATGTGTGGGTGGTAGCCTACTTCTAAATTTTCCGTAAGAGATAAAATTAATGACAGTTCCGCACTTGTCCATTCCGAGATGATGAGGCCTTCAGAAGGACTCCTAAATGTGAATTTCACCCTATTTTAATATTAATCATTTTGAAATTTCATAGGAGGTGGCAAAAGCAGGGAAAAAAACAACATGCCGATATATGTACAGGGAACAGTTTTCAGGCTGAGAAAATAATACAGCAATAAATCCGGTAGAGCTATAGACTTGGAGCCTCACAGCTCAATCCCAGACTACTATACTGAAAGGCTGATGTACAATGTCTCTGAATCGTGTTATTTTGGTAAAGTGGAATCTAACTAGGACATGAGCCCACCACCCCCAACACATGTTCCACGTGAGATTGCTATGATTGTCGATAAAGGAAACAATTGTCTCCTGTGACGTCATTCCGTATGAAAACAGTATGTACAGCGAGATGCTTGGTGCTTTCTGGCGAGAATCCTAGTTCTGTAATTGGAATCTGGGATTCCCGCCGGAAAGCACCGCCGCTTGTGTAGGTATAAAAGACCCAAATGTAGCGCGGATATTGTGCGTTGTGGTGGTGTTCTAGCCACGGCAGACGGTTAATTTGTGGGTTAATTTGTAGGTGTATGTGTGTTGTATTTTTTATATTTATTTATTTATTTATTGGAGAATACTAGCTTTATTCATTTTATTTGACCTCCATGACAAATTATACATATAATTAGACATAGTTTTTAATTTTTATTTTTAATGACGTGTGGACGGAGTTTTTATTACGTACATGTCAGCGTGGCCCAGAGTGTGGGCTTGGGGGGGGGGGGGCGTGAGAGAGACTTTATGCTCCTTTTATTTTCCGTAAAAGATTAAATTACTGACAGTTCAGCACTTGGGCATTCCAAGAAGATGAGGCCTTTAGACGGACTCCTCAATGGCCTGAATGTCACCCTGTATTTCAATGTGATATTTCAGAGGAGGTGGTAAAAGCAGGGAAGAAAACAACTAGCTGACATATGTACAGGGAACAGTTTTAACATAAAAGCTGAGAAAATAACACAGCAATAAGGCCGGTAGAGCTATAGACTTGGAGCCTCACAGCCCAGTCCCAGACTACTTCTGAAAGGCAGATGTACAATGAAAGGAGCTAAATCTCGAAGAGGAAAAACTCTATGTAAAACAGGCTTAGAAGAGTCATTTTCAACCTCAAAATTTGAACAAATCAAGGTAAGTAAAAGCAAAATGGCAACACTGTAACCTCTACCAGAGCCACAGATTGATTTTGCACTAGATATTCACAGATTTGTCTCCTAGGGTGCCTTCCCAGAGATTTAGATCGATCTAAAGATTAAGATTTAGATCGACCTAACTCCCTGGGGGTTCACGCTAAATTGCAGTCAGCTGAGCGGGCACCATAGTTAATTACCCCCTTACAGCTTTTAGTAGGCGGGACAGACGCTACACCCCATTTCCATAGATTTTTGGATCGATCTATCCCTGTGGGGAGTCTCACTAGATTACTGTCAGCTTGGCCGGCTTAAGCGTCTGTCCCGCCTGCTAAAAGCTGTAAGGGGGTAATTAACTATGGTGCCCGCTCGGCCGACTGCAATTTAGCGTGAACCCCCAGGGAGTTAGATCGATCTAAATCTCTGGGAAAGCACCCCTAGACTGGGTTCCCATCCCTAGATCGATCTAACGGGGTCGGTCCATCTCCACGGGGTCTCTCGCTAAATTACTTTCAGCTCAAGCGGCTTAGACGTCTGGGACGCCTACTAAAGCTGCTAAAAGACAGTTAATTACCCCTATCAGCCTCAGCAGGCTTGACAGACATCTAAGCCACCCAAGTCAATTGCAATTGAGCGACAATCCACTCGGAGATAGTTCGATCCAAAGTTGTAGGATAGTCTCTGGGAATGGTCTCCTAGACTGAATTCCCATACCTAGATCGATCTAACAGGATCGGTCCATCACCAATCGGTTTCTCGCTAAATTGCTTTCAGCTTAAGCGGCTTAAACGTCTGATACGCCTACTGAAGCTGCAAATCGATTATCGATTAACCTCTAGCTGCTGCAATGGGCGTGACAGACATCTAAGCCTCTTTAGTTGATTGTAATTTAGCGAGAATCCCCTTGGACATATATCGATCCACAGTTAGTACGACAGGGTCTGGGGATAGTCTCCTAATCTGTGTACTGTGAAATATCCACATAATAATTAATGCGGCCCTGGTGGAGGGTAATAACACTGCCTTTTAGTCTGTGCTGTAACAAAAAAATTTGATGTTTCCTTCTCCCAATCCGACTTCAGGGACGCAGCCAGACACAAGCGATGGCACTATGTACGGGTACTACTGTATCTATACACAGAAATGCCCGTATCCTTTCAATGATCTAGTTTTGGGTGTTCAGTAAACTAACACTGTACGCAAGTCGGTCCGTTGAATGCAGCGCGACTGTGAATGGCACTGTATATGAAACTAAGGCGCAGATCTACGTAGAGGGCACTAAAGAATGACGGTCGTCTGTTCACCCTTCTCTGTTATATATTATAACGCTGTCACATTGGGACTTTTTCCTTGCGTCAATAATACCCACCAATCATGCAAACCATCGAAAATCCCCTTGTTGCAGTATCGCATGTGCGTAGGCGAAGTTTTACACTGCCGTGTTTACTGACGGGGATTTCCAGTGTAAAGTCCCACATTTCATAAAAATTCCCGTGCGATTGCTATTACGGAATCGGGTGATTTTTGTGTGTGTGTGTGCGGGGGGGGGGGGGGGGGGGGGGGGGGGGGGGGGGGGGGGGGGGGGGGGGGGGGGCTATTATGGTCGATAAAAGACATAACTTGTAACTTGCCCCCTTGTGACTTCATTCGTGCAGTTCCTAACATTGTATCATCAGAATCGGGGATTCCCATGTCCCGTCAGTCCCTAGGCCTATAAAAGGCCTTTATGGGTATGGAACCTTGTGGTGGCGTGCAAGTTATAGCAGACGGTTAATTGTGGATACCGGTGCATGTGTATTGTTTTTTTATATTTATTTATTGTAGAATGCTAGCTTTATTCATTTTATTTGGCCTTCATGACAAACTACATATTTTTTAATGATGTGTTTAGGGAGATTTTACGATACACATGTCAGCTTGACCGGGAGTGGGTTTGGGTTGGGGGTTGGGGGGAGACAAATTTACTGAGCGTTCAGCACTTGTTCATTCCAAGAAGATGAGGCCTTCATATGGACTCCTTAATGCCGTGAATTTCACCCTGTATTTCAATTTTATATTTCAGAGGAGGTGGTAAAAGCAGGGAAGAAAACAACATGCCGATGTGTGCACAGGGAACAGTTTAAACATGAAGGCTGGGAAAATAATACAGCAATAGACTTGGAGCCTCACAACCCAGTCCCAGACTACTACTGAAAGGCTGATGTACAATGAGAGGAGCTGCTTAAGAGGAAAAACTATGTAAAACAGGATAGGGAACAAATCAAGGTTAGTTAAGGCAAAATTGTAACACTGCACCCTCTACCAGGGCCGCGGATTGATTTTTTACTGAAAAATTCGCTGATAAGTCTGGTGTAATAGACGCCTAATCTCTGTACTGTGAAATATCCACATAATAATAACTGGTAGAGGGTAATAACACTGCCTTTCAGTCTGAAATTTACGTTTCCGTCTCCCACTCCGGTTCCAGGGACGCAGCCAGACACGGGTGATGCCGCTATGTGTACAGGCACTATTGTTTCTGTACATAGAAATGCCCGTAACCATTCTATCACCCAGTATTGGGTGTTCAGTAAACTAGCACTGTACGCAAGTACGTCCGTTGAATGCAGCGCGACTGTGAATGGCACTGTGCATGAAACTAGATGCGCAGAGTCTCCATAGATCTTCGTAGAGGACACTACAATATGGCGATAGCCTGGTTACCATTCTCTGTTATATACTGCGCGAAGGTATACGCACGCACATTGGGACTTTTTCCTTTCATCCAATAATATCCACCGATAACCCCCGCATTGCAGTATCGCGTGTTTACCGAAGGGGATTTCTGATGTACAAAGTCCCACATTTCACAAAAATTCCCGTGCGATTGCTATTACGGATCAGGTGATTTTTTAAGGGGGGGGGGGGGGGGGGGGGGGGAGGGGGGGAGGGGGGGGCAAAGCACCACTGCCACCCTGAGCAGGGTAACCGCTGCTAGTGTATACCTACATGTATATAAAGCGACATGGTGGGGCACTTGTCACATTGGATATGTGCATGTGTGTAATTTTTTTTTTATTTATCTATTAATATATATATTTATTGCAGAATAGTAGATTTATTCACTTTTTTTGACAACCATGATATATACATCTCTTTTTTTTCAAAAATTTTAAATTGTGTTTATGGAAAGTTCACAATGTACATTGACCGGGGGGTGGTGGGAGAGACGCCCCCTGAAGTTTGTGATTGTGTGTGTATGAGTGGGTGGTTCTTCTTTATTTTCTGTAAGAGACAAAATTACCGTCAGTTCCGCACTTGTCCATTCTGAGATGATGAGACCTTCAGAAAGACTCCTAGGACCCCATTCCCAGAGATTAGATCGATCCAACTAGATCGACCTAACTCCCTTGGGGTTCACGTTAAATAGCTGTCAGCCGAGCGGGCAAGAAAGTTAACTGCCCCCTTACAGCTTGTGGTAGGCGGGAAGGACATTTAAGCCGGATTATCTGACAGTAATCTAGTGAGTCTCCCCACAGGGAAAGATCGATCTAAAATCTATGGGAATACGCCCCTAAATGGCGTGAATGTCACCCCGTATTTCAATTTGATATTTCAGAGGGGGTGGTAAGAGGAGGAAAGAAAACAAGCCTATATATGTACAGGGAACTGTTTTAACTTAGGCTGACAAAATAATACAGCAATAAACCCGGTAGACTTGGAACCTCACAACCCAGTCCCAGACTACTACTGAAAGGCTGATGTACAAAGATAGGGGTTGCCTAAGTCTCTAAGAGGAAAAACTATGTAAAACAGGATAGGGTTTAGGGGAGTCATTTTAACCTGAGGTGAAAATTAGAACAAATCAAGGTTAGTTGAGGCAAAATGGTAATACTGTGCCCTCTACCAGGGCCGCAGATTAATTTTTCACTAGAAATTCGCTGATATGTCTCTGGTGTAATAGACGTCTAATCTCTGTACTGTGAAATATCTACATAATAATACCTGCGGCCTTGATAGAGGGTAACAACAGTCTATGGTGTAAGAAGAAATGTCGACGTTTCCGTCTCCCACTCCGGTTTCAGGGACGCAGCCAGGCATGGATGATGCCGCTATATATGTACAGACACATTATTAAGCCAACACCTCACGCAAAAAAATCTTGGTGTATTTTTAGATGGATCACTTTGTATGAACAAACATATTGCCAGTGTATGCAGGTCAGCGGTTTTTAACATTAGGTACTTAAATAAGTCCAATTCGCAATCAGTTGTCTGACTCTGCTGCAGCCACAGTTATAAACTGTTTAGTTACATCTCGATTAGATTACTGCAACTCCATTTTATACGGTTGTCCAAAGAAACAAATTGCTAGACTGCAGCGCATTCAAAATATTTCGGCCAGATTATTAACTCGTACATCCACAAGTATACACATCTCCCCAGTTTTAAAAAGTTTACACTGGCTACCTCTACAGGCCAGAATTTTATTCAAATTTTTAGTCTTTGCTCACGATGCTTTTTATGGATTGGCACCAATCTACATCAATGAATTAGACAGTAACTATGTTCCAATGCGAAATCTGCGGTCTGTAGACCAATTGCTACTCAACCCAGAAAAAAACGCGATTAAAAACCTACAGTGATATATCTTTTAAAGCTGCAGGTCCAAAGGAATGGAATCTATTACCGCTGGAAATCCGAGCAATTCAGTCTACCAAACATTTAAAAAAAGAACTCAAAACATACCTTTTTAGGAAATATTTTGATTAACTCTTAATTGGTTTTATAAATGTTGTATAAATTGCATTTGATTGTATGGAATAATGGTTGTTTTACCTAGATTTTATTTATGATATTTTATGTAGTATTATTTATGATATTTTATGTACAAATACTTATAAGTTTAAGTATAGGTATAAGTTAGTATAAGTTTAATATTTATTTATTCAGTGCAGAATACTTATTCACTTTATTTGACCTCCAAGACAAACTGCACATATTTGAAGTTTTTATATCTTTTAATGATGTGTTGAAGGAGATTTTACAATGTACGGGAGTGGGGTGGGAGTGGGGTGGGGGTTGGGGGACACTCCCCCTAATTTTTGTGATTGTGTGTGTATGTGTGGGTGGTGCTTCTTAATTTTCCGTAAGAGGTAAAATTAATGACAGTTACGCACTTGTCCATTCCGAGATGATGGGGCCTTCAGATGGAATCCTTAATGCCGTGAATTTCACCCTGTATTTCAATTTTATATTTCAGAGGAGGTGGTAAAAGCAGGAAAAAAAACAACATGCCGATGTGTGCACAGGGAACAGTTTAAACATGAAGGCTGGGAAAATAATACAGCAATAGACTTGGAGCCTCACAGCTGAATCCCAGACTACTACTGAAAGGCTGATGTACAATGAGAGGAGCTGCCTAAATCCCGAAGAGGAAAAACTATGTAAAATTTGATTTGAACAAATCAAGGTTAGTTAAGGCAAAATGGTAACCCTCTACCAGGGCTGCAGATTGATTTTTTACTAGAAATTCGCTGATATGTCTCTGGTGTAATAGACGTCTAATCTCTGTACTGTGAAGTATCCACATAATAATACCTGCGGCCCTGGTAGAGGGTAACAACAGTCTTTGCTGAAACAAGAAATTTCGACGTTTCCGTCTCCCCCTCCGACTTCAGGGACGCAGCCAGACATGGGTGATGACACTGTATCTACAGGCACTAATGTATCTGAACATAAAAAACCCTCACATCACCCAGTATTGGGTGTTCAGTTAACTAGCACTGTAGGCAAGTACGTTCGTTGACTGCAGCGTAGATGTGAATAAGACTAAAGGCATAGTCCACCTTTTCTTATACTCTGATGAAATGACGCACGCATTGGGACTTTTTCCTTTCGTCAATAATACCCACCAATCAAAGCAGCAAACCATCGAAAATCCCCGCAGTATCGCATGTGCGTAGGCGAAGTTTTACACTGCCGTGTTTACTGAAGGGGATTTCCAGTGTAAAGTTCCACATTACATATAAATTCCCGTGCGATTGCTATTACGGAATCGGGTGATTTTTGTGTGTGTGTGTGTGTGTGTGTGTGTGTGTGTGTGTGTGTGGGGGGGGGGGGGGGGGGGGCTGGTGTGAGAGAGACTCCTAAATGGCGTGAATGTCACCCTGTATTACAAAGTTACATTTCAGAGGAGGTGGTAAGAGCAGGGAATAAAACAACAAGCCGATATATGTACTGGAAACTGTTTTAACGTGAAGGCCGAGAAAATAATACAGCAATAAACCCGTATGAACCATTGGGGGTGGGGAGGGGGGCGAAAGCACCACTGCCAGCCTGAGCAGGATAACTGCTGCTTGTGTTTGTCTGACCTGTATGGAGCGACATGGTGGTGCACTAGTTATAATGGACGGTTAATGTGGAGACCGGTGCATGTGTGTTATTGTTTTTATTTATTTATCTATTTATTTATTTATTTATTTATTGCAGAATAGTAGGGGGGTAATCCTTTAGAAACAAATTTAGAGACGGCGATGGTGAATTGACGACAGACGTGGCAAAAAGTATCGATATATATGTACACACACTGGACAAATGAAGTGTCACCCCCTAACTAAGAGTAATAAAAGTAGGCAGATCTTGGGTACTTATAATGCCTGGTCAACTTATAGTGTGACTAATGAGTATAAAACCGCTATACCATGGAATTGTATTGTTGGTCTTGTACATGTACAGCAAATGTTATTCCTGTCTTCCTCCAATATGGCAAGATACAGGCAATTATCTAACGGCTATAGGTACAAGTTATTAACCTGAAGAGGCGGAATATAAGCAATGTCAGAATATCGATACAATTGAATTGTTCAGTCAAAACCGTGCAGAGGGTCTGGTCTCGGTACAGAAACACTGGATCAAGAGACAAATTGCCTCTGATGAGTCGTCCAAGAAAAAATACTGGCCGTGAAGACCGACTACTGATTTTGATGTCGAGGTTGTCAAAGTTCGACACTGCTTGTCAGTTGACAACACAGTGGAACAATTTCACACATAAGAATGTGTCTGTGAAAATTGCTAGGCGTCGGTTACATGCTCATAGAGTGTACAGCAGGGTAGCAAGACTGAAACCTCTTATATCGTTACAAAACAGGCAACGTAGAGTAAACTAGGGTCAACGGGATCTGGAACTGGACAGTTCAGGACAATTGGTCCTATATATTTTTTCTGATGAGTGTCGCTTTGGTCTGACCTCTGATGACAAACGGGTACTATGCTGGCAAACTGCTGGTAAAGCATTTGAACCACATGCACTGAATTTTCGAATCCGGAGCAGCATATTCATCATGGTGTGGGGCTGCATCAGCATCCATGGCTTGGGCGAATTGATAGTGGTTAATGAAAACATGAATCACTAGAAATATATCGATGTTTTGGAGTCAGGCTTGCTACCATCTATTACTAACATGTTTGATGACAGGAATTATCCATTTGTTCACCAGGATGACAATGCTCCTTGTCACAGGCCCAGAGCAGTTGATGATTGGTTTGACCAACAGGACATTCGCAGGGTGATGTGGACTGCCCAGAGTCAGGATGCAAACATAATAGAAAATGTGTTGAATGATATGTCAAAACTTTTTACAAATGCCCGTCTAACCAGCAAAAAAACTCTGTTATATTCAGTGTTTCATGCTTGGGCCAGCATAAGCCCTGAACGCATCAGACAATTATATGAAACCTTGCTTCGTAGACTGGCACATATTATTAGGTTACGTGGCTATGCCACTAAGTACTAATTTTGGACTTGAAACTGCATATTTTGGTAGAATGTATATTTTTTTCTTATTTGTGATTTTTTGTGAATTTTGATGTTAATAAAATGATACCAGGAGCATATCATTCCACAGTCATTTATCTCCCCCATAGTATTGGCTCAGTAGGGGTGACACTTCTTTTGTCCAGTGTGTGTATAGTTTACCCCCCCCCCTCCCCATCACCACCACCCCCACCTACATATACCAACGTTAACATGGTAGGAGGTTATTATTATTTTACGCAGACCATGGTTTGTCAGTTTTTCAGTCTAAAACCTATTCACAAATTTTGCTGAAAATTCCAGGATAGGGCCAAGACAGGGATTCAGGAGGGAAAGGGGTTTTGGATCTCCCCTTGTCATACAGTGTATGTTTTCTTTCTCAGTAATGGATATTTTCTGGTGGAGATTTTCGCTCTTGCAGTGTCATCTAGTTCCATCTTTTCTTCTTCCCAGATATATATACTCTGTGTTTTATATTTACCATATATCATGTTATCCATATGCGGCATACATATACGACTATGCAGTATTTGGAATATCGAGGCTAATGACTCTGAACAAAATATCACACGCAGGCGCGCGCCCGCGCGCGCGCGCGCACACACACACACACACAGAGAGAGAGAGAGAGAGAGGACATGGGGCGAGAGGCAATGGATTGGTGAATGTATACCTTATACATGTACTTGTAGTCGACTCTAAGTTGTATAAAAAAACTGTACTTATTTCCATTTTCATTTCAACAAATTATATCTGCACAAAATTATAGTACAAATTACCAAGAAAGGTTATCCCACTATACTTGCTTCTTCCACTCCTATATATTACTCTGTGAATTATTTCAGTTGACTGTGAGAATGACATCACAAAGAGCCACGGGAACTGAAAGAAAGGGTGAGGAGAACGCCCCGTCCACATCACAAAGTGTAAGACCAAAGAGAAGACGAAATGGGTCCAATAACGGGACTGGCAGAATACCTCATAATAATGGTGGGCAGCTTCATGAAAATGCTCCTTCATTTTTATACCGGTACCAGCCCGGACACACCCCTCCTCCTGTACAAGTCCAAGATGGTCTAAGCGACGGTACATTCCCTCGGTCTGTTTCTTTCTCTCTCTTTGTTTCTCTTTCCGTCTTTCCCCAGTGTCTTTTTCTTTTCCTTTCCTACCTCCGTTTATAATCCCACTTTTCCTTCCTTTCCCCTTCCCTCTCTCATTGCTCTCTCTTTCTCCCTCTCTCTCATCGAAAGGACATAGATGATCAAAAACACTGAGTGCAAAACTAAATGAAGAGCAGTATTAATATATATTAATTGTTTCTCCAGTTGTGACAGAAAAAAAAATTATACATCATATTAAGCTTGAAATAGGTGTTATCGAAGTAATTTATCTTTAACGGTTCATTTGAAACGCCTATAAATATAGAAATGATCGCCTAAACCAACATTTTATTTATGTATTCAGAAGAAAATGTTGTAAATATAGAAGAAGGCCTGAGGTTAAGAGAGGTCGTAGACGAGAGCCAAGCAGAACGCCAAGGCCAAAGTAAGCATTTGTCAAATCTACATTCTTGGAAACTTATTGCCAACACTACTGGGGTGTTTGGTAACTGATAAAATTATTCGTACAGGACTAGTATCCAGGAAGAATTATGAAGGGGCGTTTTAATGAATTCTCTTCTGGTCACCTTGACTAATTTCGACGCGAAAAAAATCCCCCATATTCGCAAGAAGAAGCGAAAGGAAGGGAATTTTATTAGTTGCCATGTGTGAAAACCGCAACTGTTCATTAAAGAGTCAACAAATCTTGGGCACGATCTCACCCCTCAGCTGACGGTCTTTGATCTCATATCCTAATATACCCAAAGCACCATTCACAGGTGTTTGTAGTTTACTTGAAACTAGTCGTATTCATAACCCCATGGTGATGGCAGAGTGATGAGTGTCCTCTCAAACTCAGAGTGGTTTTATGCAACTAATTTTGTAATACTTGGTCTCGCTACTCATATCATCTTATTATATTATATATTATATTATATTATATTATATTATATTATATTATATTTCCGTAC
Source organism: Lingula anatina (assembly GCF_051362555.1). Lineage (NCBI taxonomy): Eukaryota > Metazoa > Brachiopoda > Lingulata > Lingulida > Lingulidae > Lingula > Lingula anatina. Next base: position 15,708,919 of record NC_141776.1, on the reverse strand, counting down.
CATGCTGATCTTTGTTAAATATCATTGATTGTTTATTTTTTATTGTCATTGAGCAGTATATCCTTGATTTCTAACAGTTTATTTTAAAGACAGCAGGGCACTACTTTGATCAATTTTGTTTTAAGAATATGTCTGTATTTCAGACCCGGGCAATGGTGAGGACACGCGGGAGAGAGCACTTTTAGAAAATGGGAACAATAATGAGGATGTTGAGCGAAGATTGGAAGGCGACGGTGATGTTTATTATGATATACAAAGAAAAAGGGCCCGTCATGACTAAATGCGTGTTTTGGGTTCACAAAACAGCTATAGCCCCAAGATTAGTCTTCACATTAAGTCAACAATTTGAACTTGTTTAGTTCAAGATAAACTTACAGTGGTCCACTTAAATAAGCTAAATTATTACAGACACAATATTTTTATTGGGCCAGTACTAATTTATTGTCGCTGTATTGTTGTGTTAAAGAGTTCAAAAGATCGGTCTTAAAGATCAGACCACGGATATAGTTCTTGTGAGGCAGACCCTTACTTGATGTTGCTATGTCAACCACACGTCTGATCGCACCCAACATCGTCAACGACCGAAAATGCGAACAAGAGAGGGATTGTGATAAGAAACCATGACTTTTCTCCTGACACATGTGGATGTGGTTATTTTACATTCCTGGATGTTAAGGTCATGTCTCATTCACACTGCTCAATTTCAAAGTGCAGCTATCGTTAAGTGTTGAAACATACTTATGCAATCACAATGCAATACGACGGTCGTGCTTTTCATGGACATTACTCCATACGGGCCACTTAGACACACCAAATCTTAGTGACGTGACACTAACTACGAGTGCTGCCATTAGCCTGAGAAATGAAGCAACGACTGGGATACCTCCAATATCAGGGTGTTCATCTGCAATTCAAACCTATGCAATACAACAGGGGTCTGTAAACACGACCTTATTACTCCACATGCCAGGGTCTTTAAATGTGGCCCGTGTTGAGGATGCAATATACACTGTACCTTGGACCTTACCTTGAAAAAGCACGCTGCTTTGGGGAATTTCCAGTGTTAATTTAATAGCTTGTGTAAAGGGCGTATATAAAAGTCGATTTCAGCTCGGATACCATGCATTATGCTGGTGCACTAGTTACAGCGGACGATGAATTCTGGAGTTTGGTGGGTATGTACAAGTATATATATATATATATATATATATATATATATATATATATATATATATATATATATATATATATTTATTCACAGAGTATTGGCACGCGCTTACTTTATGGCCGATCTGGTCTATATTTAGAACTTGTAGATTGTTCTGGTCAAGAAGATCGATAATGATATCTGATGACCTCATTTATTTGAACATATTCACCATTGAATTTAGATTCAGTCTACATACTCATCTTCATTTATTTATTATTTATTTAAGAAATGTAGCGCTGAGAATAACCCAAGTCCGTGTCGTGGATATTATAATCTATGGTTTTTAATTTTTGTTACTATTAAATTTTACTGAAATGTATTAACTGCGTGAAGGAAGTATTTGAATTAGCATTTAATTATATATATTTGTTTTCACTATAAGAAATACGAAATACGAAAATCCTAATTCTATTATACGGTAAATCTCCCGAAAATGCATTGAGGTTAAACTGCTCTGAAATGGAAAAAACACATTGTGTATAAGAAGCATGACTCACTATTTTTTCTGCGTGACGGTAAAAAATAATGTGTCTGTCAAGGATCATTATTAAGAGCTTTATTTTAAGCCATAGGGGAAATATTCCAGTGAGCATGTGGGGTTTTGCGTGATGGAAAATTCCGTCATAAAATAACCAACGCGCAATAGGGGGTGGGATTCCCCTTTTCTAAATATAGCAAGTTGTTATTTTGCTGAGAAATCCATATTTAATTCCTGTTCAAATTCAATTGCCCCTTGTGATCAATGCATAAATATTTAATGAAACTTTGGTGATTTTTGATAAAAACATGAGATTATCTCAATGTGAGGCTTACTCACTTAATATTCAGCTCCTGCGGAGTTTTGGACCATCCACAGAGTAATAACGAAAGAATAATGAAGCTATGTAATGAACTGTATAGGCCTATTCAAACGCACAATGAATATGGAAATCCGCCAGCCACTTACTAAATGGCTCTCCTTCCATTAAATATAATAAAACGCTGGCCTGAGAGGTAAATTTTAACAACGAATACTACTCATAAGTGACATCGTCGAAAATCAAGGACAGGGTAGGCCTAATCAGATAAAAATACCCCCTAAAAATCCTGATGCCACTTAAAAGTTCTTCTGGGAAGCGAAAGGAAGGAAATTTTTATTTGTTGTCATGTGTGAAAACCGCAACTGTTCATTAAAGAGTCAACAAATCTTGGGTACGATCTCACTCATCAGCTGACGGTCTTTGGTTTCATATCCTCATATGCCCAAGGCACACGATTGACGCTATAAATTTATAAAGAGAACCAACCTGGGGATATCGATATTTTTACCTTAATCATACTCTAATCTCGTTGTCAAAATCATGATCTATTAACCCGTGCTTAAGTGTAGCTCAGCCAAGCAGGTCTTATATCTAATTTCATTTCCTTCCTTCTTTGTTTCTTCCGACATTTTGCAACTCGATGTGTTCTAAATTTTTTGAGTAATTTCTTTAATGGAGACTTTCCAAGAAAAAATATGACTGGAAACCGGACACATGCACAGATCGCAAATTTCTCAACGGTATTGGTTAGGTTACATATAGGTGAATGATGGAAAATTGTGAAATTACCAGAGAATAAATTATTTTCTATATTAAGAAATAATGTCTTTTTATAAAGATTAAAAGATCATCTTGGACCAGTTTTAAAAAATACAATGAAAGAGACTTCGCGGAATCCGAAAATTGATTATGCTGGTCTAATATCGAATATTAATTTGGTAAGTTAAAATACAGACCACTGATATCAATATCAACTTATCAACAATAAGACGTTTGGAGAAAAACTAATTTGTATAAGCAGCCTCGTACGAATGCAATCACTTAATTACCATCAGGACTAAGAAACGCAGAGCAGATGATTAAAAAAAGAACTGAAAACTTCTCTGTTTAAACAAATTAATGATTGGGCGTTTTATATTTTACAGAACATAATAATTGTACTTTTTTCTTTACTTTTCACACCATTGTTTTTTAATTAAAACAATTCTTTAACTTTGTATTTTAATTATTAAGTGTAGTGAACATATACATGTATTATATGGATTTTAGATTCTAAATAGATTAATATATTATTATTTCTTTTTATTTTTTGGTGCAGTAGTAGTAGTGGCGAGAGAAGGAGGGAGACAGGCAGGGAACAAACCGTTGTTTGAAGGAATATTTCATGTACGGAAAACTTTCTTAAATTTCTAAGTCGTAAAATATTTAATGCACATTTTTACTGCTTGTAAATGGCACTCGGTCTTTCGGCGTATGAAGATACTAAACTGAAGCACAGAGGAGGAAGAAGGAACACAGAAAAGGAGTACCAGTTTGAAGTCGGGCGTTTACTGTCTTACAAGGATTTGTCGTCTGCTGTAACTAGCGCATCACCTACACGCCTCGCGAAAGCAGGGTTCTTTTATATGGGAAGAGGGGAAGAGGTGCGCTGTTATAGCTGTCGTGTAGTGATAAAAGACTGGAAGATCGGAGACAATCCTTTTAAGAAACACTCAGCGCTATCTCCTCATTGTTTACATATACTTGGACAAGATGAAAACAACGTCCCGATTATGGCACCAACCGATAACAAAACGACTTCATCCACACAGCAGATACGCGCTGTAGCTGATGCACTAGACAGCAGGCGGCCATTGTCTTCTCTAACGCAATCCACAACACAATCCCGATTTCAAACAAGACGCACAGACTTAGATGAGCCAGACAACGCCGCCGCGGCTGCTAACAATACTACGCCAATAAGTAGACAGTCTCCAAGTCCAGTTCCTCTCCAGAGTCATCTTAACCATGAAGACAGCTCTCATGCTGATTCTATGCGAGACGAACTTACAAGACTGGCGACTTTTCAAAGGTGAGTAATAATGTCTCGCTTTGCTACAAAATCCATCAACATTTATTAAATATCAAGCGGGGTTTTTTTTTCTCCATCGAGATGGTCTCCACCTGATTCGGCCTTTTTTTCTAAACTATGCCTGCTTTCTTGCTAAGCTATGAAGGGCAATTATGCAAGTTTGGGGTCTGCGAAAAAGATTCACTCCAAAGGTTCACTCCCATGTCATTGAATCACCTATAGCACTTTCTGACGGTTATTGCCGCTGGACTTGCCTTTGCATGCACGATAAGATAGCGGATATATTATTAATAAAGTGAGTAATTTTCATACTGATCTCGATATTATAGACTATTCTACAGCAGAGATGCGGATGAGAGGAAGATGGAGAGAAGGAGAATTATTTTAAATTGAAATTAGTATTATATACAGGATGCCTTTGCTTTACTTACATGTATGTCTTAATATTTATAAGCAAGAAATAAGGCCTTATGCTTTTTCTGAATATAACTCATCCTAATGATTAATTCTCAGTTCTAACACTATAAGGACATATCGATGTTTTCTATATATAAATCATTCTCCGAAATCTTTTACCATTTTATTTCAAAGTGTTGGTATAATTCTAATTTTAAAACCCCGTTTACCACATGCCTAGCTTATTGCAATTTTTTAATATATTTTTGTATACTTGGTTTTACATATATTGATGATTCATAACAAATGCGGGTAGATGTGAAACAAATAAATATTTTAGAGATGTTTCAATCTAGTCTTTCATAAATAATAATTTTAAGTCATCTTTCAAAAATAATCTCTTCATTTAAAAGTAACCCTTTTGATTTATCAAGTTCCTGTTGATTTTCAATTTCGCGATTTAACCCCTATATTCCTTTAATTCTAGTTTTCCCACTACGTGTCCCGTTCGACCGGCAGACCTCGCTCGAGCCGGCTTCTTCTACGTGAACGTTGAGGACATGGTGAAGTGCGCCTTCTGTGACGGAATGATCAGAAACTGGGAGAGGGGGGACCGCGCCTTTGACAAACACGCCAGACACTTTCCTAATTGCTCCTTCGTACAACAGAGCCAGCGTAATATAGAGTCTAACAATCGCCCACATTTTAGCTCAAGTAATTTTTCTTATAACTTAGATAGAGGTGTATCAACCCAAAATAATGTTACTAGAAATTCTCAAAGCAGCGTCCCTGGTTCAGAGAACGGTTCTCGTGGTTTTCAAAGAGGTATAATTTTAGATAATCTGATAGAAGATAATCCCATAGTAACGGACAGACCAAAACATCCAGAATATGCTTTAGAACAGAACAGGATAAACACCTTCCGCACGTGGCCCATAGATAAGAAACAAACGCCGAGAGAATTAGCTACATCCGGGTTCTTTTATGCAGGGTTTGGGGACAATGTAAAATGTTTCTTCTGTAGCGGAGGTCTTAGAAACTGGGAACCCCAGGATGACGTATGGACTGAGCATGCGCGATGGTTTCCTAGGTGTGGGTTTGTTAAACAATGCAAGGGTGTAGCGTTCATTAGGGGAGTGGCTCAGCAGAATGCAAATAATGGTAGTTCATTTCACGTAGAAGCGCGCGAGATAAAGGCTAGGCTAGACACACCCGCTGCTCAGAAAGTTATTGAGATGGGGTACTCACGTGACTTGGTGAGAAAAACGATAGAAAAGCGTCTGAGAACCACGGGAGACGATTTCCCCAATTTGCAAACTTTCATAGAAGGTTTATTAGACATTGAGGAGGAAGAGAAGAGGGCGGCGCAAAATAGTCAGCAAAACGAAAGTGTAGGCGCTTCAGCTAATCAAACCTCTAACCAAAATTCCGCTAAAAACAGGAAGAAGACAGAAAAGCCCAAAAATGTAAGCCCTAAAGCCCCAAATAAAGAAAAGGAGAGTCCCGCTACAGCAGACAAGATAAGAAAGGAAAACGCTGAGTTAAAAGACCAGAGAATGTGCAAGGTATGCATGGATGATGACTCGTCTGTTGTTCTGTTGCCGTGTGCCCACCTCGTGTGTTGTACCACGTGCGCGCCCGCACTTTCCAATTGTCCCATCTGCAGGAGTGCTATTCGTGGCACCGTGAAGGCGTTTTTGGCATGATCAAAGTATTCAAATTTTACATCTTACATTTATCATTGAAGCCATTTGTTGGACTTTTGATTTCCAAAATATCTCAAGGTTGAATTATTTAGATTTATTTTGATAACCCTATATCCCGTATTTTAGACAAACCACTTAAAACGGAACAGTTTGAAGCTAAAGTAGACGGTACTTTTTCGCTAAATTATCAACAATTGATTTAATTTGTCTGCAAATGCATTACCAGAATTTGAATATATTTATGTATATTCACTTAATTACAGTTCTTGTTATTTCGAATTGGACTGTCAAGCCCACCTGACGAGTTCACAAGAACGAAACACACGTGGTAACGTCATCACTCACCACCGCACGCGGCAACTTGACAACATGTGCATTGTCACTTAGCAACAATATTGTGTCGTGGGTAACATCTGTACAGATCCATCCTTTCTACATTTTTTTTTCGGTCCAGAACTGCTGCTTTTCATCATTGCAGTTATCGATTAGGATCAGTTATTGATATAGTTAAAGTCAACGTTTCATGTTAAACTTGTCTGTTGTGGCAATAGTAGTAAGTTTGACAGTAAAAGGGAAAGGTGAAAATGTTCCTTTTTTTTGTGAAATAAGTCATCTATTATAAGGTATTTTCCATTCTCTCCTCTTCATCACCAAAAGCAACATCTTTCCGAATTTAATATCATTAACCCAGTTACCGATACAAGAAAAGCAAAAGCAACATATATTGTTAAAGTATTTAGTATATTGATGGAGATTTATACATATATGTAGGCCTGACACAGAGGAAAAGGTCCATCCACACATATATTATATACATTATTCTATTCACACTAAGGAAGAGAGCGTTCCAGAACTTGATAAAGCACCGACAACGTACATAAATATAGGACCTATTTGTTATTTTATAAACAGCATATATTTTTCTACAGTAGGTGAGGGAGTGTGCTCCTGTAAAAGGAAAAAGTTCAATAATACTCATGGCGTACATGCCACTGACCAAGTGTGGAATTTAGGTCATATTTTTCCTAATAATGCCAAAACACAGTATTAACACACCTGTTAAGATGAGAATCACGTTTTTCAACAGTGATAGAATATTTCTGTTTAAAGCCATTCGACACATGATGTTTGTGTATTACGTGGGATATGGTTTATTATTTTCAAACTTGTCACTTCAAATATTATCAATGCAGAACAATATTTTTGTTTTATCCAAATTGCGGCTTGAAAGATTTATATTTTCTTAAGATATAGCTGGTATATTATGTTTAACGTCCAAGTCATTTAAATACGTATATTTTTAAAATATGTATAAGCATCTTGTATAATTAGCATGTCTTTCAAATCCAATTGTTTATACATTATCAAAATATTAATTGTAATTACTGACAGACTCTCATGATAAAATACGTGTATTTACATTCTAAACCATTCGGCACATGCTAATTTTTTCATAATTGTCACTTTATATACAGTTATTATCAATGCAAAAAAGTCATGCCATTTACAAAAAGGAAAGCAGACATAGTATCTTATTTATTTGCTTTATCCAAACAAAAATTGTGTATGTTTTAAATCCTCTTTTATTCAATATAACCTTTAAAAAATATATATGATATATTTTTTTAAAGTTCGAACACTTTAATCACATAGATAATCTTGATTAGATAAGTGATAAGCATGATTTTTTTAATATTTACGTTTTATGTGGTATAAAATATCTAGTTTTGAATTTTTAATAAAGCATTTTACTGAAATACATGGGTCTACATTTAAATTATTTGGTTATACAATGATTGTATCTAATGTGGGATATCATTATTACTTTTAAATATGTCATTTAAATCATTGAAATGTTGTCAATGCAACAAATGTTTACATGTATGTTTTTATGTTCATAATTCATAATGCGTGTTTACAAATAAGTCATAAGAAAACTAGACTCACTTTTTACACGAAAGGATGTATGACGACTATTTTTTCTGTGTTTTAATGAGTACTTTAGGAATACTATGTTTGGATTGTAATCACTTTTAATTAAAACTTTAATTCAAACTAACTTGATGTGTACCTTTGCATGATTGTGAAACTGTCATTATAAATTGGCTATTTGCTTTTTTCTTTTAAATGGCAAATTTTATATGTTTTTATATCAAAATAAATATTTTTTATATTAAAATCTGCGTCTTTTGTACCCCGCAATGTTTGCAAAGCGAATTTAATTTATGTTGACACAAGTAACGAGAATAATGTGATGTGAACCATTTTGAAGTTTAAAATTGTTAATTGCTTTATTTGTAGATGTCTACCATTTTAAGTGTTCAAGAGGTAATTGCAAATGAAAGTAAAGGCAATGAAAGGTGGGCAATAGTTCTATTTATTAAATGCTCGAATAATATTTACTGCAACTGACATTCTTGCAGTAATCAGGGAGTGAAAAAGATAGGTACTTTCTTTAAAGAAAATCGATAGTTGTATTTGTCATGGCAAAATAACACTAAATTACCGCATTTAAATGCAAAACATTCGGTAATGAATGAGAAAAAAGCGCCAACATAAGAACAAAATGATCAGTTTACAGATCATAAATTTTTGCAAGAAATCAGTTGATCAATGAAAGTATTGATGAAATTCTGCATCTTATCCTAATACAAAAGTTAACATTGATACTTTGTACATGTAGTCAGTGACGATACGGGTACCAGACTGAGGGCAGCGTTTCTCCACTGCACTTTTTTCAACTGATGCGAAGTCTCATACACCTGGAACCGGTTGAGATGACATTGCGTACAACACGTGTCACAACAAACGCATTCTGGACAACAACAACAAAACGTGAGTATTTTTATTCCATTGTCACCTGACACAAAATCACATGACTTAACTAGCAGGTAAAAAAACGAGACGTCAAACGATCGTCAATTCATTACTTACGGTTTTTCTGTGCCATATTTTTTCTTGTATATAGTGCTTTAAGTGAGATACATGTACAGTATAGTCCAATGTTAGTTCTTATGGGATCATTAAACAAGCGTAAAAGTGGTTATTAGAATGGGAATTCACCCATAACACCAGCAACGCTTTGTTAGCGAGTTATTTCAACTCAATAATTTCGAAAATTTAGAATTTTCTTACGATATAATGATAACGTTCCTGCGTTTGCTATATGAATCTCTGATCTTAAAGTAACCACTGTCGCAGTTACACTATAACATTATTCTCGTGATCAATAAACTTACCGGTATTTATATTATTGTTCAGTTTTGTACTATGATGTTGTTTTGAAGATTCACAAAGTTGGTATACATATAAATTATTATTATAAAATCTTGGTCATGATATGCATATAATCTATTAATTTCATTATTTTTACTACAATTACGATTGCCTTGTCAATTAATTAATTTAGAACCATGAAATTCCATGTGGTGTTGGTATAAATAAAAACATGAATCAAAATATCATTAAAAGGGTGCCCCTTTTTAGACACATCGAAGAAACATTCAACCTACATCTTGTGTGTGGCATTTATATCTTTGATGGGATCTTGACTTTCTCCGGTTGGAGGTGAAAAACATACCGTACGTGTGTAAGAAATTTACTGGTCCAGAATTCCCTAACCAATGTCAGTGTCCCCTTGACATTCACCGTGTAATAATCAGTAAGGAACAAAATGATTTTATCGTGGGTGAAACAGAAAGGGGATTCCCCTTTCCACCAACACGGTGCCAAGTTGATAAAAGGGGAGTCAGTATTGTACTTTTTTACTAATGAACTAATTCTTTCTGTTTGACACTATGATACGTTACTGCTTGGACAAATTACGAATTCGTAATATGTCCACGGTTACTGTAAAGGGGAGACAACCTTACACCTCTTTGCTTAATGTACTTAGTACAACCCGCCCACAGTCATAGGTAGTGCCACTGAGAGTGCTTTAGTCTAGCATTGTTGTCTCTTAATAAGATTCCCACTACTGATTATTACATGTACGTCCCCTACTGGTACTACGAGTGCAGGGGAGTTTTCTGATGAACATTTTGTGATAAGCGAGAAGTTAATCGTCGGTTCATGTAGCAAATATAATCTAATGCGTCGTCTAAATCAGGTAATTACCTGACTAGCACAGACCCAGGACGCAAACTACGCATCTGGTGTGTCTACGGCACTCAGTAAGTACACGTGTTCACAGCAACACTCGCTTTTTAGTTCAAATTGAAAAGCCCGCGAAAAGCTATTATTAGTCATCTATAGTACAAGTTTAAATTATTCCTTGATAACTAGAACGCTTTGCACGTTAAACTACATCATTCTTAGATTACATGTAAGTGCATATTCTGCTTCACGCATCGTATTAGCTTGGTCGGGCCAGCTCTGCATTTAGATTGGCACTGAAGTGCAATCAGTGGAATCAACTTAATCAGCAAGTTAGTTCATCACGATAGTTTATTACCCCCTAGCCTTTGTCAGACAATTAAGATGATTCCACAGATTGTAATTTAACTAGAATCCCATTCAGACTTGGGCCGTCCCAGCTAGTACATTTTTCTCATTTTAACTCCTCGCACACACAATGTATTATATGTCGAGATGACAGTTTAATGTGATCCAAACGTGTTTTGTACACCAAGGACGTGAGCATGCTGGGGGGGGGGGGGGGGGGGGGGTGCTTTGGTGTCAGAGATTAATGATAAATAATGTGAAGGTTTTTTTTGAAAAGTATTAACTTTAACCATTCCTCATTTCCATTACATCTTGGATATAATAACGAAACATACCGCGCTTCAAGTCCCTTTGTAATTTTGTTCATGATTACATGTAGAAGTCTTGCATATTTCATGTAATCGGCGTCCAGGTGAGCACCACAGGTGCGGTAAACAACTTGGTTGCGTGCATTTAATGCTTTCATCCTCTTTTTCCGAAGCATTTTTCTAAGTTTAATTCCCTGCACACATAGTATTTTATGTGACAATTTAAGGTAATCCAGACATGTCTGAAAAAGTCCCAAAGTCGTATCTTTATCATGCTCAGAACCTTATCTCTATCCTGACGTAAACACGATAAAACCAGCAAATGAAAGTTGAGCTGTACATAATATCATTGTTGCCCTCTGAGTCTTGGAACCTCGAAAGATCCGGGTTATGGCATTTCGCAAATTTTAATGGAAGATAAAATCGTCTTTATTTTACAAAAAAAAAAAAAAAAAAAAAAAAAAAAAAAAAAAAAAAAATCACTAAATAAATGATAAGGGTTACATTTTGAACCAAACTGAATTTTGCACGACTTTTCTTAATGATTTGTTCTACTTTAAAGGTACAAAGTGCACATTTTAAGTACACATTCAATTAACAATCACATTTCTGTTTTACTTGTCTCAGGCCAATTAAATTCTATATAACAAATGTCTTGGATTTATCATCTCTCGACGGATTTATCATATTTCGACCCAAAAATCAGATACTGAAGTGATGACAAAATTTGAAGGACCCACTTTTAACCATTGTTAAGGACTTAAATGTAGCCAAAGTGTAATGAAGTTAGGGCGATAGCCAAAAAAAGGAGGATTAAAGGGAGAAGTGTTATAAAATTAGCGAGTACCGTTCACCTCAGGAAAAATTTTTATGAGTGTATGAGTCTTCACCGAAAATCTGACACCAAAATCCTTAAAGTTCCAATTATGTATATCTTTGTATTGAACAAAAATCTGATAAACCGACACTGCACGTGCACGCTACATGTATACGCAGAAGTCGTTCCTGTAGTGACTCCGACAATTAGTAAAGCATGTAATCAATAACTACATGTACCTTGATATTGCATACAACAATTGAAAAATTACACGATACATACTTCATTAATGTATTAATTTTTATAGCATGAATGACGTCCCTTGGCCTCAGAGCTTACGCAGCCTCCAAGCAAAGTGATAGAGGAGACCACAATGAGTACAAGTTTGAGGTCGGGCGTTTGCTCTCCTTTAAGACCTGGCCGTCTGCTTCAATTAGTGCGTCACCTACACGACTCGCCAAAGCAGGGCTCTTTTATATGGGAAGAGGGGATGAAGTGCGCTGTTATAGCTGTAACGTACTGATAAAAGACTGGGAGATAAGAGACAACCCTTTTCAGAAACACTCAGCGCTATCTCCCAATTGTTTACATATACTTGGGCAAGATGGAAACAACGTACCGATTACTGCATCGACCGTTGACGAAACCACTTCATCCACGAAGCCGATAAGCGCTGTAGCTGATGCACTAGGCAGCAGGCGGCCGCTGTCTTCTCTAACTCAATTCACAACACAATCCCGATCTCAACCAAGAAGTACAGGCCTGGATGAACCAGACAACGCGGCTACTAACAATACTACGCCAATAAGTAGACAGTCTTCAAGGCCAGTTCCTCTCCAGAGTCACCTTAACCATCAAGACAGCTCTCATACTGATTCTATGCGAGACGAACTTACACGACTGGCCACTTTTCAAAGGTGAGTAATAATGTCTCTCTCTGCAACAAAATCCTTCAACATTTAATGAAAATAAAGCTGACACACCTGAAAGTTCTCGCCATCGAGACAGTCTTCATCTGATTCAGTCTTTTTTTGCCAAACGATGCCTGCTTCCTTGCTGAGATATGAAGGGCGATGATGCAAGTTTGGGATCTTCGAAACGATTCACTCCACAGATTTATTCCTAAACCATTGGATCACCTACAGCAATTAGCATTTTAGACAGATATTCCTGCTGGACTTGCCTTTGTATGCGCGTTAAAGTAACGGATATATTATTAATAAAGTGAGTATTTGTCATTCTGATCTCGATATTATAGACGACTCTACAGAAGAGATGCGGATGAGAGGAAGGTGGAGAGAAGTGGATTTTTAAAAATTGAAATTAGTATTATGTAAAGGGTCCCTTTGCTTTAATTACATGTATGTCCTAATATTTATAAGCAAGAAATAAGGCCTTGTGCTTTTCTGAATATCACTTATCCTAATGATTAATTCTCAGTTCTAACACTATTAGGAAAAATGTTTTCGACATACAATTTTTTTCTCCGAAATCTTTCACCATTATATTTAATGCTGTTGATATAATTATAATTTTAAAACCCCGTTTACCACATGCCTAGCTGGGGAAAAACCTGTGCAATTATTGCAAAATTTTAATATATTTTTGTATACTTGGTTATATATTTATTGATAATTCATAGCGAATGCGAGTAGATGTAAAGCAAATAAATGTTTTAGGGTTGTTTCATCGCTTTCTTCATTTTCAATTTTGCCATTTTAAACCCTATATTCATTTAATTCCAGTTTTCCAACCACGTGCCCTGTTAGACCGGCAGATCTCGCTAGAGCCGGCTTCTTCTACGTGAACGTTGACGACATGGTGAAGTGCGCCTTCTGTGACGGAATGATCAGAAACTGGGAGAGGGGGGACCGCGCCTTTGACGAACACGCCAGACACTTCCCTAATTGCTCCTTCGTACAACAGAGCCAGCGTAATATAGAGTCTAACAATCGCCCTCATTTTAGCTCAAGTAATTTTTCTTATAACTTAGATAGAGGTGTATCAACCCAAAATAATGTTACTAGAAATTCTCAAAGCAGCGTCCCTGGTTCAGAGAACGGTTCTCGTGGTTTTCAAAGAGGTATAATTTTAGATAATCTGATAGAAGATAATCCCATAGTAACGGACAGACCAAAACATCCAGAATATGCTTTAGAACAGAACAGGATAAACACCTTCCGCACGTGGCCCATAGATAAGAAACAAACGCCGAGAGAATTAGCTACATCCGGGTTCTTTTATGCAGGGTTTGGGGACAATGTAAAATGTTTCTTCTGTAGCGGAGGTCTTAGAAACTGGGAACCCCAGGATGACGTATGGACTGAGCATGCGCGATGGTTTCCTAGGTGTGGGTTTGTTAAACAATGCAAGGGTGTAGCGTTCATTAGGGGAGTGGCTCAGCAGAATACAAATAATGGTAGTTCATTTCACGTAGAAGCGCGCGAGATAAAGGCTAGGCTAGACACACCCTCTGCTCAGAAAGTTATTGAGATGGGGTACTCACGTGACTTGGTGAGAAAAACGATAGAAAAGCGTCTGAGAACCACGGGGGACGATTTCCCCAATTTGCAAACTTTTATAGAAGCTTTATTAGACATTGAAGAGGAAGAGAAGAGGGCGGCGCAAAATAGTCAGCAAAACGAAAGTATAGGCGCTTCAGCTAATCAAACCTCTAACCAAAATTCCGCTAAAAACAAGAAAAAGACAGAAAAGCCCAAAAATGTAAGCGCTAAAGCCCAAAATAAAGAAAAGGAGAGTCCCGCTACAGCAGACAAGATAAGAAAGGAAAACGCTGAGTTAAAAGACCAGAGAATGTGCAAGGTATGCATGGATGAGGACTCGTCTGTTGTTCTGTTGCCGTGTGCCCACCTCGTGTGTTGTACCACGTGCGCACCCGCACTTTCCAATTGCCCTATCTGCAGGAGTGCTATTCGCGGCACCGTGAAGGCGTTTTTGGCATGATCAAAGTATTCAAATTTTACATCTTACATTTATCATTCAAGCCATTTGTTGGAATTTTGATTTCCAAAATATCTCAAGGTTGAATTATTTCGATTTATTTCGATAACCCTATATCCCGTATTTTAGACAAACCACTATAAAAGGGAACAATTTGAGGCTTAAGTAGACTAACTCAGATGGTATTTTTTCGCTAAATTATCAACAATTACTTTAATTTGTCTGCAAAATTATTACCAGAATTTTAATATATTCATTTACATTCACTTAATTACAGTTCTTATTTATTTTGAAATGATCTGCCAAGCCCACCTGAGGAGTTCACAAGAACGAAACACACGTGGTAACGTCATCACTCACCACCGCACGCGGCAACTTGACAACATGCGCATTGTCACTTAGCAACAGTGATCAATATTGTGTCGTGGGTAACATCTGTACAGATCGTTTGGTTTCGGTCCAGAACTGCTGCTTTTCATCATTGCAGTTGTAGTTAAAGTCAACTTTTCATGTTTAACTTGTCTGTTGTAGCAATAATAGCAAGTTTGACAGTAAGAGGGGCAGGTGAAAATGTTTATTTTTTTGTGTGTAATAAGTCACCTATTATAAGGTCTTTTCTATTCTCTCCTCTTCACCCCTATAAGCAACATCCGAATTTACTATTATTAACCCTGTTACCCATATAACAACAACAACAACAACAGAATATACTGTTAAATGTTTAGTACATTGATGGAGATAAATACCCAGAATATATGTGTAGGCCTATCACCGAAAAAAAGTCAACCGATGCATATTAACATACACCATTCTATTCAGACTAAGGAAGAGAGCGTTCCAGAACTTGAAAAGGCCCCGACAATTCACATATGTATTTGTAATTTAAAAACTACATCTTTATACAGTAGTTGAAGGAGTGTTTTCCTGAAAGCTGGTCTAAGGAAACAGTTCAGTAATACTCATGGCACAAATAATGTGCATATGCCACTGACCCAGTGTGGGATATAGTTCATATTTATTTAAATAATATCAATACACAAACAATATTGCAGTATTAACACACCTGTTTAGGTGGGCATCATGTATACACGTTTGGGCTCATGATGTTTTACGTGGGATATGGTTTATATTTTCATAATTGTTATTTCATATAGGCCTACAGTTAATGTCAATGCAAGCCATTTGAGCCTTTTTAAAATTTCGATATCTATATTTTTAGTCCGAATACTTTAATCATATATATATATATATATATATATATATATATATATATATATATATATATATATATATATATATATATATATACTGGATATTCATTTTATTTTATTTACTGGATATACATTTTATTTTATTATACATTTAAACAATTTGGTACTAGTGTCGGACATCATTATTACTTTGGAATATGTCATTTGAGTCACTGAAATATTGTCAATGCAACAAATGTTAATACGTTCGTTTTTATGTACATTGTTTTATAATATGTGAATAAGTCAGGAGATATAGACTTACTTTTTTATTTGTAAGGGTGTATGGCGTTTGTGACTAGAAGTAGTTTTATGTGTGTTAAATGAGTGGTTTGGGTATATTAAGTGTTTGGATTGTAATCACACTAAATAAGATTTCATAGTATGGCCACACTTTTTTATTTTTATGGATGACATCCTCTGGGTACCCCAAAATCGGTGCGAGAGGGCGAAAAAAAAAAAAAAAACAGTCCAAAAAAAAAAAAAAAAAAAAAAAACTGCTTAAGTAAAGGATTGCTGTCAGTACACAGCTGGAAACACAAATTTAACCACAGAAACACGTATCAAACTAACAATATGTCTTTATCCATGCTCTCAAAATATTAAAGCATTGTGAAAACTTCGTAGAAATGTAAAAAAAAGACATGAATTGATATACTTCATATTACCAAATCTATTTAAGGTTATTTCATGCATTCATTTGGTATAGCAATCAATAAAACAAATATCAATCAAACAGTGCGTCTTTATTTGTAATCTCAGAATATTAAAACATTTTGAACACTTTGTTTAAAAAATGATGCAAAGATGTGCTTAATACTACCAAATCTATTAAAGGTCATTTCAGACGATGCCATTTTGTCAACTCACACGAAGCAGCTAAACTGTCAGGTGGCCTGTCCGACCTTCAGCCCACCAAATACCTCGACGCCCTTGTCGACCCTTTTTTCGCTACAGAAAACCTGGTATTAATGTGCTGCTTTATACAGAATGTCACAGAAATGTTTCGGCCGCCGCCAGCCTTTCGCACAATTGTAAAAAGGTGATATCTCCATGCCCAATATCAATGGCATACCAATCCAAACGATGGCGCCCGTTCTCTTGATGACTTTTATTGTTGTGTAATTTGAAAGTAATCCTAGAGATGAATTTGACAGCAAAGTGGCCGCATTTCCACGTGGCGAAAATACGCATTCGCAGAAAGCTCATTTCCTTGCAAATTCAATAACAACGTTTGGGACAACCGACTTCGTTGGGGGCTGGGGGGGGGGGGGGGGGCTTTTTTTTTTTTTTTTTTGGAGAACGGGCGAAAATCCGTGCGCGCGCAGGATGTCATCCATAAAATTAAAAAAGTGTGGCCTATGTTTTATTATGTGTAGCTTTGCATGATAGTGGAAATTTTAAAAATTTTGCATCTTTTAAAATTGCCAAGCAATGTTTGAAAATGTTTTCTTTTATATTGACACATGTAAAGAGAATAAATGTCATATGTACTATTTTGAATTTTGAAGTTATTAGACAAGTATAAACATCTTTCTATTTGTAGATGTCTACCATTTTAGGTGTTTCAGAAACTAAAGGCAGCAAGAGTTAGACAATTGTTCATTTAACGCTCAAATCCTATTTGGTGCAAATAATATTCTTGCTCTTATTTGGGACCGAAATAAATCAGTACTTTCCTCATAGAAAATCTATATTTGTATTTTTCACAGCAATTATAAAATTAAATTGCCGCATTTAAATGCTAAACAGTCAATAATGAGTGATAAAAAATAAAAACAAATGATCAGTTTAAAGCATTATTATTATTATTATTATTATTTTGCAAGAAATCGGGTGATTAATAAAAGTATTGATAAAATTCTGTTTCAAATCCTCATACAAAAGTTAACATCGATATCTTGTAGTCAGTGACGACACGGGTACCAGGCTGACGACAGCATTGATGAAAAGAAACTCCTTTTGTTCAAAACCTTTGTAGAATACAACCGACTGCAATTGTAGTTTCTACGTTTTTCCACTGCTTTTATTTCCAACTAATGCGAAACTCTCAGGTGTCTATTGGCATTACCTTGCGTACAACACGCGTCGCAACAATTGCATTTAACCAACAACAAAACGCGAATATTTTCAGTCCATTGTCACTTGACACAACATCATAAGACTTTACTAGTAGATACAAAAAGCCGAGACGTGAAACGAACATCAGTTCATTATTATGGTATTTTTCGTGTTATATTTTTCTTGTATATATTGCTTTGAGTGAGATAATTATCAGTAGTGGGAATCACATTGAGAGAGCAATGTTAGACTAAATTATAAGATGGTCCAGAAGGATTTGAATAGTTTCATTTTCAGCTCATTCAAACGTTGATTGAGATATGCTACCCATTAGTGAAGTTAGTAATATTGAAGTTTTTTGACAATCTTTAATCACAAGAATGTGGGTGTCTGGACCAAAAATGTTTTACATCAACGGATATGAATTATATTAAAACGCAACAATTTAAGTGGTAACACCTTACACGGCTTTTATATTATGTGTAAATAAAAACTGTTTATCAAGCGTACTAGTAGATAATGCTCGGCGGCCTGTCACGTAAATTTGGAGGATGCACTGAAGTTCTGCTCATTCTAAAATTTTACAACTACTTCTCATTTTAATAACTTTAGTTAATTTATTCAATCATAGAGTACATAAAGGGATTGTGTTTAATTGGATGATAAATCAATGATTGTTTCTCTTCCAGAGGTGTACTGCATCATAAAATTCCACGTACATGTACAGTAGCTATCACAGCCCTCACACAGCATGTTATAAAGGTAAATGACCAGATAAAAGTAACCCATGTCAAACAAAAATATGTCTGATCATGAGCATAAATTTGAATTACTCTGTCTACTTACCGATCAAGTAAGGGATATTGATTCGTTATTGTCTCACCGTTTATAAATTAATTAAACATTTTCTTAGAAATTATTTGCCCTTTTTCCTTTTTCTCATTTCGCTAATGGCACTAACAAGTTTCGCAGAGAAACAAAATATTCTGGTAAAGAAGTATTAAAATCTTTATCCAAAGGAATGCTGTTCGATATTATGTTCAATTTACTCTGCAAACATAAGAAAACCTGGCTAACATTTTTCTGAGGACTATTGAAAAATGGTGCTAAGACTCTTGTCAAAATCCGTCGGAGGTCTTTCATGGGAAGGCGTCTGTTGTGAATGAGAGAATGTTTCCTTAAAAGACGGTTACAGTAAATGTAAGGACTTCTACCAGAGATCGTTTTATGGGATCGGATGACTAAACATACTACGGTTGTATATTCGCTGCTGCGAAATAAAACTGCAGAAGAACGGTGGTAGACAATCTTTCGACGCAGCACTCTATTCTTTGCAACTTTGCCCTATGAAAACAAAATAAATATTTTAGGCATCTTCCTGAAAAGCGAATATGGAACTAGATCACTCTACGGAGGAATCGGATAGCTCTCCTTTGGTGACGACTTCTAAAAATGACAAAAAGTCAATGTCGTGTTGTTGTGTATTGCTTTGATTTATACTGATAGGACTAAGCATTGCAGCTATTTCAGTATTTTGCAGTTTATTCACGGGAATGTACCCTGAGTTGTTGCAGGTGCCGTGTTAATTGTGGTCATATTTTGTGTCTATGCAATGCTTTGTAGGGCGTGATATGTGACATGATTATCGAGTATACCGATAGGGATGCCTTGAAGCCTTTACGCAAACAAAATTCCAAGTTACTTTCAAACACATGAGTGTTATTTTACAGGCCAGTAGCCGGGAGGGGGGGGGGAGTTCGGGGGGTCAAAAGAACCGCCCTTTTTGCTGGGAAAAGGTCCGTTCTGAGTAAAATTTTATCTTGGTACATGAAGTTTTTATGGCAAAAGGTCCACTTTTTCAGAAAAAGAACCCCACTTAGGAACTGCTGGCTACGTGCCTGTTTTAGTTTATATTTGGAGAGTATTGAAAACGGCAACCAAGGGAAAGCATGATACGCTGATAGAGCTTTGGTTCCTGTTAGTGAAGTTAGTAATATTGATGCAGTGTACTATTTGAAGATCTTTAATTCCAAGTTACGTGATATCAGAAATCGACTCAAAATGGCTGTTTGGACCAAAAATGTTTTACATCAACGGATTTGAAATATATTAAAACACGACAATTTAAGGGGCGACATCTTACACGGCCTGTTTATTATGGGTAAATATGTCACATGAACTGTTTATCAAGCGTACTAGTAGATAATGTTCGGCCGCCTGGCGGATGCACTGAAATTCTGCTCATTCAAACCCTGAATTCGTACAATTAATTCTCATTTTAACAACTTTAGTAAATTTATTCAATTAGAGAGTATATAACGAAAATCAGTCTGTTTTTCTGGTTATCTAGCTGACGAATCAATGATTGTTTCTCTTCCAGATTAGGTGTCCTGCATCATAAAATTCCACGTAGATATGACAGCTCTCACACAGCATGTTATAAAGGTAAATGACCAAATAAATGTTACCCATGTAATACAAAAATGTGTCTGATCATGAGCATAAATTTGAATTACTGTGTCTACTTACCGATCAAGTAGGAGATATTGATTTATTTTTGTTTCACTGTTTATAAATTAATTTTCCCTTTTCTTAGAAATTATTTGATTATTTGTTTTCTTTTTTCAAATCGCTTAGGGTCCTAACAAGTTTCTCAGAGATATAGCAAGGATTAAAATGATTAACGCACTATATAACTAAACTAATATAGTTGATGCTCTGATACCAGCACACTAGTCCCAGAGAAAGTATTTCATATGTAGAGATAAACGACAAACAAAGACCAGCTGGGTATTTTACAAGAAAAAAAAATTCTGGTAAAGAAGGAAAAAAATCCTTACGAAAAGGATGCTGTTCGATATTAAGTACATTTTACTGTGCTGCAAACATAAGAAAACTTGGTAAACATTAGTTAACATTATTTCTTGGGATTTTTGAAAAATGAGGCTAAGACTTTCGTCGGAATCCGTCGGAGGTACCTCTTTCATGGGAAGGCGTCTGTTGTGAATGAGAGAATGTTTCCTTAAAAAGACGGTTACAGTAAATGTAAGGACTTCTACCAGAGATCGCTTTATGGGATCGGATGACTAAACATACATGTACATGCACTATAGTTGTATATCCAATGCTGCGAAATAAAACTGCAGTAGAACGGTGGTAGACAATCTTTCTCCACAGTTCATGTACTCTTATTCTTTACAGCTTTGCATTGGAGAACGTCGAGCTTAAAATAACTCTTTGAAACCAAAATAAATATTTTAGGCATCTTCCTGAAAAGCGAATATGGAACTAGATCACTGTGCGGAGGAATCGGATAGCTCTCCTTTGGTGACGACTTCTACAAGTGACCACCGAAAGTTAAAATCGTGTTGTTGTGTATTGCTTGGTTTTATACTGATTGGACTAAGCATTGCAGCTATAGTATGGGGGTTTATTCACGGGAGCGTTCCTTGGATGGCTGCAGGTGCCGTGTTAATAGTGGTCATAGTGTGTGTCTATGGTACGCTGCTTTGGAGGTCGTGATACATGTATGTGACATGATTATCGAGCATACCGTTTAAGTATTTACTTAACGCAAACAAAGTTATTTTTAGATACACGGGTGTTATTAAGTTCATGTTTGGAAAGAATGGACAACAACAAACAGGGTCACGTAAACCCCTTCCCCTCTCTCACAAAACCAGCTAAAAGAAGAGATAGCATATCTCTTTTTTTTTTCAAAATTGTGTAAGATTCCTGTTTGCTTTCCTTCGGTATTTTAATTTTGGCAGTGCTCACTTGCCAATGTTAATGGTGATATGGAGAAGAGCTAAAATGTAACACCTAGACAGCTACCGGTGTGATGTGCAGAAGAATGACACTATATTGCTCTAATTTTAGATGCTTATTGTCAAACAAAGAATTATAAAATAAAGTCACTGCTATGACAGAGACAGAGAAAGAGAGAGAGAGAGAGAATGAAATGCGTGTGGTACATGTAGAAAGTGATTCATGTTTGAATAAAGATGTAATAAAATGAGCAAATAAACAATATTGTGAATTATCCCTTTTTATGCTGTTTACTGGACAATCTAAACAGCAAATTAAGAATGCTATTATTGCCACGTTTAATCAAATGCTTTTGCATCATTCTAGTCATTAATATTACAATATATTTTGTTCCTAATTTATACACCCTTTATAAAAAACATTAAACACTGCAAATAATTCCAATTGCAGTTA
Source organism: Lingula anatina (assembly GCF_051362555.1). NCBI lineage: Eukaryota > Metazoa > Brachiopoda > Lingulata > Lingulida > Lingulidae > Lingula > Lingula anatina. The sequence continues at coordinate 15,686,675 of NC_141776.1, read as the reverse complement.
CCACTAAAATCAACATATTTCACAGAGAATAGGTACATGTATGAACCCAATAGTACATGTATTAATACATGTAATAAAGATAAATATTTTGATTGAAATTGTTTTTGATTCATAGCATAAATAACATAACAAATGTCATGATATATATAACTTATTTCAACTGTGCATAGAATAATTTATGCTAAGATGCCTCTTACCGATTATGAAGCCTACGTTTGCGTATCATTGGCCTCCGAGAACAAGGGGTACGAATTAACAACAAATGAAAGTTCCCTATTTTTATATTTGTTAATTAAGACAAATAGTAACAAATGAAGAATGATATTATTGTCTACTTTAATCAAGTGATATTGTTTCACATCATTCTAGCCAAAAGTATTACAATTCATTTTATTCGGTAATTATAAACTATTTACAAAACCAAGCATTTCCAATTTTAACTACCACTGGCAGTTGCTAAATGATTATATACATATTTCGCACACGATGAAAGTGATTTTCAATATTGGGATATTTTATTTGAAGATCCACTTGGTTTTCAGTGATCCTTGTCGTAGCATTAACAAGTTATTTCTCGTTTGGCACAAAATGAGAAATTTACTTAATCACTTACATAATGCAGTCAAACGCTTTTAGTCCAGTTAAAGAATTTGATTAAAGTACATCTTACACAGCTGCAAGGACTTTATTAACAACTATACTTTTGAAAAGAGAAATAACGAAATGTACTACACACAAGTTTAGAAGATAGAACCTAGAACCTGATGGTGTATCTTCTTTATTTTTTTTAACGGAGACCACAGATAGAATTCTCTAACCCTCTTATGAAATAGCAAAACGTAAAATTTCATGCAAGACAAATTCGAGGGAGATGTTTTTTAATGTAAATTCATCTTGTGTTTGGGACTTTCAAAATAGAAATCTGGTAACCATTGGGGGCGTTACTAGGGAGTTACGTGATACTTCATTAACACTGGGGTGCAAAGTAACCCATCATTTATAAAGTCGTGTTTTTTTCTGGGCCAATAAGAAACAGCTATTATAATTCAGACCGCATCTTTATGCTCATACTACGTTATCTCACTTTAAATAAAACTTCACAAAAATACACTGGGGGAAGTGTCTGGCGTGTTCGTCAAAGGCTCGGTCCCCTCTCTCCCAGTTTCTGATCATTCCGTCACAGAAGGCGCACTTCACCATGTCGTCAACGTTCACGTAGAAGAAGCCGGCTCTAGCAAGGTCTGACGGTCGAACGGGACACGTAGCGGGAAAACTAGAATTAAAGGAATATTTGGTGTAAAATGGTGAAAGTAGCAAATCGATAAATCGTTAGAAACATTATTTTGGGTTGATACACCTCTTGATATGTTGAAAGAAAAATACTTAAATTAGACCTGGGGGTTATTGTTAGGGTGCATTCCCAGAGATTTAGATCGATCCAGAGATTTAGACTTAGATCGACCTTACTCCCTGGGGGTTCACGCTAAATTGCAGTCAGCCGAGCGCGCACCATAGTTAATTACCCCCTTACAGCTTTTAGAAGGCGGGACAGACGCTTAAGCAGGCTAAGCTGACAGTAATCTAGTGAGACTCCCCACAGGGATAGATCGATCTAAAATCTATGGGAATGGGGTCTAAGACTCTGTATTGCGCCAGCCCTGTTGTACAAAGAAGAGATGAAGGCTGTTGTCATCCTTCGCCCAAAACTCCTTATTTCCTGCCTTACATATATTCATTTGGGTAACAAGTAAAATATTCAGTGTTCAGTGACGAAATTGCTTAACATTTATACACATGTCATCTAACGGGTGACGTCATAATTGCGGTATAGGGGTAAAAACTGAAAAATCGGTTTCTCAAATTTCTCTTTTCCCTGACCACCCACGATCACCGTTTCAACGCAGATTTAATCACACGATTTAGTACTCCACAACCCTGCAAGCAATTTTTCTTAAAGGTCTAAGATCAGATTTTATCGTTGAAAAAGCAAAATAATGCCTTTATTTAATGAAAATCTCTCCATAACAAAACATGCAAACCAAAATGACGACACGGGATTGCAGCATATACGGTCATGGTCAACTCTGCCAATTTTTGTGATAAAATCTTGTTCAGGGATAAAGTTACACCCCATACCGATTGCTATCTCTCCTCAAAATAGAAAGGTGTTGAATTGACGATTTAAGTTTTGAGTTGCCCATGCTTTTAAAAACATTGCAATATACACGTCGATATTTTATATTTTTTCAGGTGCATTATTAAAAAATTCGATGCAGGAAAAAGCTCATTTTCGGTATCTGGATGATAATAAAGGGTTACAATGTCCGTAAGGAAGTGTCTGGCGTGTTCGTCAAAGGCGCGGTCCTCTCTCTCCCAGTTTCTGATCATTCCGTCACAGAAGGCACACTTCACCATGTCGTCGACGTTCACGTAAAAGTTGCCGGTGCGTGACTCGAAATGTAGAATACATTGTACATTTTCTATTTTTAAAATAAAATAATGATTTAAGAAAATAACATTCTTGGTCTTGTGTCCAAGTGTCGTGAATTTTGTTTAGAACATAATTATTTCAAACGGAAAATAACCGCTCTTGTTGAAGTTACATTTGTATATCCATGAAAGAAACACGGATGAGAACGCGTGTTGTCGGAGACATTTAATAATTCATAGGCAACTTAAGTAATAACTTTTTAATTAAAACCCAAATTACTATTCTGATTATGAAGCCATGAATTAAGAAGTTCATGAAGCCATTGTCTTGGTTGGATACTAAAGAGTGTAACTCTCCACATAACGTTAGAATTTACCTGGGCAAGCGACGAGTGAACATTAAATGATTGAAACTGGTTATTGTTGTCAGCGTTGGATTTCCTCATAGCGATCTACACGTAAATATTTTGACCACGAATCTGGAAGGTAGTATTAGCCCGTTATCCAACCTAAAAGTTTTCAACGGTGTCAATTTCTAAATTTGATTCATAGCTAAATTTTGCGCGGTTCCGGACAGTGTGTTGTTCTGTTGCCGTGTGCCCACCTCGTGTGTTGTACCACATGCGCACCCGCACTTCCAAAGTGCCCCATCTGCAGGAGTGCTATTAGTGGCACTGTAAAAGCGTTTTTGACATGATCATTATAGTGGAAAAAACCTTCCAATTTTTCATCTTACACATTACTTATGAAAATTAGAAACATTGCATAGCAATGCAAGAAATTATATTACCGGGTATATATTTTGCAGCATTTTAAAGAGTGCAATAAAACATACACTGTACTAGATGACTGTTTAAGTACCTATTGGACGTTTTAAATTGGACTTATACTCAATAGTTGTTTAATAATGGACACGACATGTCATTCACACGATAAAATGATACAAGCCAATCACTTAAGCCGCAATGGTAAAATATTCAAGAGGAATGGACGGGATTTAGGTAATGGAGGTAACATAGGGGAGGCTGGGGCTAGTTGGACCCCGGGGTAAGTTGGCCCCCCGTCAATTTATGAAAAAGTAACTACGAGGTAAAAAAAATTGGCCACATTCTCTTGTAAAGTGACCGTAGCCTACAATGCTAAGGAAGTGTCGGACGTTAAAAAGTTTTACTTAAGCGGTGAGTCCAAATAAACGATTTTTGCACCTAAAAGTAATTTTGTTTAAGAGAATTAAAAATCTATTTTCATAGGCTTTTGACCGAATATGATATATGTATAGGGCATCAAACTGAAGCTCATTGTTTCAAGTTTCACAGAGATATATCATCGTTGCTCATTCTAGCATCATAAATGGTTGCCATCCTTTAAAATAAAAAGGTGCACCCGGGGCTAGTTGGCCCCCTGGACTCGGGGCAAGTTGGACCCTCATATTACCCACAATCCTTTGCGTGCAACGCTGTTTGAAATAAGCAAGTTGGTGAAATTGACAAAGCTTGCCGGTGTTTACCGTCTGATTGATTTTATTAAATTTGCTCTCTGGTGTCTTTTCGAAAATTTATATTAGAAATGTTCTGTTGATTGTATGTATTAAAAAGTAAATCCATTGGACTTTCCCTAGAAAAACATTTATTTTGCCTTAATTCATTGTAAGGGGATTCCCTTTGCATTTATAGTGTTATATGTGGCCCCAAGGGGATTTTCCACCCCTCCCTAGAGAGAGACTATTGTTGAAACAAACTCAACGGGTTTAAACTGAATTTGTTACTTTCTTTTAAAACGAAAATTTATTATTCGTTTTCATTCATTAAAAACCTGCTTTATACCATTATTAATTTATTCTTAATTAATTGTTCTTGCAACATATACCCCCCCCCCCCCCACAACGTGATGTACGGAAACCTGAATAAATCTGCCTCGTTTGAACTATTTATTCATCGAAGACTCTCAAAAATCAGTTTAATAAATTAAAAATGTATAAAAATGTATTTCAAGGCGTTTACATGGGATGTATATTTCATTTTCGTATAGGGGGGCCAACTTGCCCCGCCACAGGGCAAGTTGGCCCCCTTGACGTCAACTGCGTCTTTTGTCAAATTGTGAGCCATCTGGCATTATATTTGAAAAATAATGACGTTGCATACGTAGCTTAGTTCAAGGGGCTTACTTTGAAACCGGTTTTGTTACTCTAACCCATTCCTAGTTGGCTCTACAAGGCCAAAAGTGTCTAACTGGGCCAACTAGCCCCGGTCTCCCCTATACACGAGTACTCCAAGTGACATTACATAGGTTCACAACACTTACCCTTTGAAGGTCCCGAGTCTCGTTATTTCATTCTTCATGTCTAAGCCTTTTGAGTTGAAATCACGGTAGAGCTGGTTTGGTACAGCAGGCGAGACTTCAGCCTCACGGCACGCGTGCTGTGTAGATGATGCCGCTCTGTTTATGGTCGGTGCAGTAATCGGGACGTTGTTTACATCTTTACCAAGTACATGTAAACAAAGTGGAGATAGCGCTGCGTGTTTCGTAAAAGGGTTGTCTCCAATCTCCCAGTCTTTTATCACTACGTTACAGCTATAACAGCACGTTTCTTCCGCCTTTCCAATATAATAGAATCCTGCTCTCGCGAGGCATGAAGGTGACGCGTTTGTGGCAGCAGACGGCCAAGTCTTAAAGGAAAGTAAACGCCCCACCTCAAACTTGTACTCCTTGTGGTCTCCTCTTTCACTTAGCTTGGAGGCTGTGTAAGCTGTGAGACCAAGGGAGGGGCTTGGTGTCATCTTCGACTTGGACTTTTTTAAAATGAAACTATAAAATGCGTTTTACGCTATAAAACTTATCGTATAATCGTCTTGTAGATTGATAGTACGTCGAATGTACGACGATAGTCTAGTGTACATGTGTCTCATACCATGAACACCCGTTTATGTGGTAAACCACTGCTGGAACTGCCCTCACATATGTTTATAGGGAAACAACGCAATTTGTATTTAACAAGCCCGGCATGACATTTGTTTGTTTGCTGCCGTGTTACCAGTATATTTTCACTTTTTCAGATTCCGCATCTTCGGTTTCCAAGGCCTGTATCTAATTTTAGACGTACTAGTACATGGAAAAAGGAAAATGGAAAAGGGGATCCTCCTAAGACCTTATTTGAATCAATTTTTAGCTTGTCAGCTGCTGCGCCTACCTGTGCGGTATCCAAGTCCAGCATCTAATTTTAGACATAGCAAGTCGAGGGGATTCCCCTTATTTCTTATTTGAATAACACGTCGATGCATTTTTTGTCGAAGCTGTCTTGGTATTGGTTGTGTTTTGTTAATAAATTACCATTAAAAAACGTGTGGTATGTGCAGTGTTCACATACTGTAAACTGTCGTTATGACACAGACTAGTTTCGTGTCACGATGAAGTGCCAGTGGTGCATGTTACATGTAACCTGAACATGTAAGGGTGTCTATCTTTGAGTCATCAAGACCTTTAGGGATACTGAAAATGAGATTTTTCCTGCATCTCATTGTTCAATATTGCATTTACATTTGTGCTGATGTAAAACAACAAAAGCCGCTTGAAGAAATAAAATATGGCCATCTATATATCTCGTAACGTTGCTGGGCTTAGCTATGTCCCAGAACAATATCTAATCAATAACATTGGCACAGGTTACTATCGAGTGTATGAGCTTCATTCGCGTTCCGGGTTTATATGCTTTTGTCATGGACTTATGACCTCCCTTATTACAAAGCATTATTGAACAAAGACTTTAATTTGCTTTATTAACAATAAAATATGAACTAAGGCTTTTTTTATGAAAACTCGCTGATAAAATTTTGAAAAACTCAATGGTGTCATTAAATTGGCCTACAAACGGTGTTCGTAGGTGCCCCGGTAAATGACAAATTTGAGAAACCGTATTGGCATTTTTTACCACCAAATTGCTATTACATGTATAACGTCCTGGGTTAGATAACATTAATTTTGTTTAAATGTTAAGGAATTTAATCAGTGTACACGGACACTGAATATTAATTTATTATCAAATATGTATGTAGTTCATAATGTGTTTGATAACCCTGACAGTCCACGTTTGCATACGGAACAACACGTTGACACATCTGTTCAGGCGCCAAAAATAGCGGTGAGTTCATTGTTCATAAGAATTTATATGCTGTGAAACTGTGACATTGTCAACATAAGGCGTCAGAGGTCATAACGTATCGTGAAATCTTGAAAATATTACAATGTCCGGTCCATAGGTGGAAGTACATGTAGGCCTACTACATGTACATGTAGTATTGTGGGCTCTTTTCACGATCGGTTCACGGTTTAGTTTATGTGCATGTAAGAGGGCGAATCGACTTTCATATAATTATTAACACCAAGGTAAATGTCATTGTGCATGCGTACATGCATGTACATGTTTTCATTTCCTTTACTTGCTATTCGATTCCTTTTAATAATAAATGAAAAGCTCACATGTTAATTCAGGTGTCTTGTGTTGATGGGAAGGGAGATCCCCTTTTGCCTCACATCCCCTGACGACGCATTTATTTTGTTTACGGATATTCTAAAAGAATTATTGCACTGGTAATGCCAAGGGGTTTTTGTTGATGATGTCGAAACTTTTCTGGTTTTGTTTGATTTGGGTTTGTTTAGTAACCATTAGAAGTATGAGCAAGGGGATGTTTTGTGCAGAGTACGTACAATGTAATGCTAGTCGCTGGAGAAATGCAATCTCTCTTGAAACGCACAGCACTTTGTTTAATACATGTATAACGACAACAAAATGTTATTTAATGTGTGACTCACAATATTCCTTGTCTTCATTATACCACACAAGGGTTATACACATAAGTTAAAGTCAAAGAAAAACATAAGTTGAACTGGATCTTGGTTTTATTTTACGAAGGAATTCACAAGACACGTAAAAACCTAAAAAGAAGAAAAGAAAAAGAGAATTACAATAATGCACTCACTACCGGTTATTTACGTGCTTAAATTTACTTACACAAAAACTGATAAATTTCATTAATCACCAATAATCAATAATAATCAATAAACAGTATTTAAAAAAAAACTCACGAAATTCTACCATTCCTTCAACTATACATTTCAAGTGGCAACATTGAAAATAACTGACCAAACAGAACGAGTATACTATGTGTTCCTTCTACGGAGACACCGTGATGAAAGAAATAAGGCGCAAACTCATGGGGTACCACCCTGGATGAAAAGTTATCACTTATACAAATGAATGTCCATTGCATTCAGGCCTGTAGCCAGGGGGGTTCGGGGGGTCGAAAGAACCGCCCTTTTTGCTTGGAAAAGGTCCACTCTGAGTACAATTTGATCTATGTACTTGAGGATTTTATGTTAAAAGGTCCACTTTTTCAGAAAACGAACCCCCTCCAAATTTGCTGGCTACGGGCCTGGCATTAGATGAGCGGTTCACCCAGCTCCTCAACCTCAATAAAAGTAAAGTGTGGGAATGTTTGACTTGTTAAAAACATATTCATATCATTTTTTTCATTTTATTAGCATAGCATGAATTATGATGTGAAGTAATCCGAGCATTACTTATTAAATGTGATAAAATGTCGACTTTTATCATTACAGGATAGATATTTCCACTGTCATAATCAAATGCAACTTTTTGAAAATAAAACCACACTTAGGGTAGTAGCCAGAATTGAAAAAGGGACCCGGGGGTTCTTTTTCTGAAAACGTTGACCTTTTGTTATGAAACCTTAGTCTACCTAGATCGGCCCCCCTAGATCAAGTTTACCCAGAATGCACACCTTTTCCGAGCAAAAAGGGGGGTTCTTTCGAAGCCCCCTTCCTCCCACCCTGGCCACGGACCTGACACTTACTTTACCTTTTAATCTTTAAGTTGGCGAAGATCCAGCTAGGTTTTGGCTGGGTTGTTTGTTTCTAATTTTGGATAGTGGCCAAGCGTCTGTATTCAAATTTAAACCCATGTGATGACCTGTAATGTTTAAAGCAACAGAACACCGACAGGGGCAAACCTCGACAAACCTTGTACAAACCGACGGCGAGAGTGCAACACTCTGTAAGTCCAACTATTTCACACAAAATCGATCATGTTAAAAGCCACTTTGAGTCTGTCGAAATCTTTTATGGGCATTTAAATACCTGTTTGTTGATCACGAGAATGTTTTGCTTGTTGACCTACGGCGAAAGTGTTTTTATAAAGATTCAGAGATTCGTAAAATATTCACAAGCGCATTATACAGTGTATGTATAAATTTAAAAGAAAATATGAAAATATGCACTTGGATAAATGCTCTAGTGACCTGGTGTACTCGGATCAACGTTTTCGTAACTGCAGGATTTGTAACCAAGCGTTGCTAGCCCTAAGGGGAATTCCCGTCATTAAATATCCACTTTTAACCGACCTTTTCAAGATCGCATTACGGTGAACCATTCATTGTAGTAAAAGGCATCTCATAGGAGGTTGGGACACTTTTGATAGTTGATAAAATCAGCCATTTTAGAAGAACAACGCAGATGTCGTTGAAGAAATTATCTTCATGGGGTCTTAATTTTTTTTACTCCAGCCCCTTAGTAGTCCGTTACTTTTTCTTCAGTCAGCGTTTAAATGAGCACCGCGGGTGAAGCAATTACCCCGTTTGCATGTATTGTAAGATAGTGTAAACTTTGCACAGCTGTCCCAAGGGCATATATCTTCATCAGTAAGGCCACACTTTTTTAATTTTATGGATGACATCCTGCGCGCGCACCGATTTTCGTCCGTTCTCCAAAAAAAAAAAAAAAAATCCCCCCCCCCCCCCCCCACCCAAAGAAATCGGTTGTCGCAAAAACATCGCCGGAAAATGCAATCGGCAATCCTCGGCTAATTCCGCAAGTTCCATACTGTCATTGTCGACTGCGGAGACATCCGAGTAACTCTGAGTGCGGAAAATGAGCTTTTTGCGCATGCGCATTATCACCACGTGGAAATATGGTCGCTTTGCCGTCAAATTCATCTCTAGCATTAATTTCAAAATACACGACAATTAAAGTCATAAATAGAACGGGGGCCGTCGTTTTGGATTGGTTTGCCATTGATATTGGACATGGAGATATCACCCTTTTACAATTATACGAAAGGCTGGCCGCGGCCAGCGATCATCGCCCGGAAAATTTCAGTGACATTCTGTCCAAAGCAGCACATACCAGGGTTTTTTTTTTTTGTAGCGAAAAAAGGGTCGACAAGAGCGTCGTGGTATTTGGTGGACTGAAGGTCGGACAGGCCACCCGATAGTTGGCTGCTACGTGTGAGTCGAAGTAGACAAAATGGCATCGACCGAAATTACCTTTTTTTAGATTTGCTAGTAGGAAGCATAGGCCTATCTTTGCTTCATTTTTTTTAACAATTCCTGAAGTGTTTACAATGCTTTAATTTTCTGAGAGTACAAATAAAGACACGCTGTTTATTTGATATTTGTTTTATTGATTGCTATACCAACAGAATGCATGAAATAACCTTAAATAGATTTGGTAATATGCAGCATATATATTCATGACTTTTTACCTTTCTACGAAGTAGGCCCAATCACAATGCTTTAATATTTTGAGAGCATGGATAAAGACATGTTGTTAGTTTGATATGTGTTTCTGAGGTAAATTAGTGTTTCCAGCTGTGTACTGAAAACATAACTTTTCTTAGGCAGTTTATTATTATTATTTTTTTTTTTGACTGTTTTTTTTTTTCGCCCGCTCGCACCGATTTTGGGGTCCCCAGAGGATGTCATCCATAAAAATAAAAAAGTGTGGCCTAAGCCTACAGCACGCTTGACATTTTATTGCATCATGATTTGTCCTAAATAAAGTGCAACATGCATCAATTGGGTTATCAATATTTGCAAATATAATAGACAGATCATTTATCAAACCGTAAACAAACAGCAAAGCACGGACCTCATTTGTGGCATGTCTTGAGTCCCTTAGAGCGCATTCAGAACAGTGGAATAACAGATCCGCGGATCAAATATGGCGACCCACTAAAAAGCTTGCCGCTTAATTCCCGATTAGACTCTGAGTAGATTTTCCGTGGAGATGACGCAACAAGTGCCACGTGGGTCGGCCATATTTGATGCGCGGATCTGTTAGTCCTCAGTTCTGAATGTGCTCTAAGACAATCAGAGAGCATCCGAGCGGACATTTTAAAATTCCCTCATTATACTGAACGCAGACCTACATGAAGGATCAATGGTTTATTGATGTTAAGCCCTGTAGGAGGGTTAAATTGCCTTTAAATCACGTTTTTTTTAAAGTTTTTTTTGTGTGTTTATATAAATCAAAAAAGTTTTAAACATTCGATGTAATAATGTTTTTGGAGTTTGCACCGCAAAATGGGTCTTTTGGTCAGTTTTTCAACCAGCGCGCTCCAGTCAGACTGACGACTAAGTCACGCCTCTGTTGCTATGGGCCGTTGCCGTGAGGAGGCAGAGCAAAGTTTATGAGTTATAAGCCGATTACGTGTGCAGTAACCGGCCATAAGTCTTACATTACCTGAGCAATGAAGAAGTCGAGTAGGTTATGGGGAAGAGAAAACTTAGTGTGGAAGAAAATTCAATAATGAAAAGAAAAACAAAGGCACCAGAAACAATATTTATAGGTCTTAATTTTGGCGATATACATTTAATAAATAAATAAATAAATAAATACAATTACAGAATACGATCTAGTCTAAATTTGTGTAAAACAAAATCTCCCAAAACTGACGGGCAGCATGCCTCTTAAAGACTGTGGGGTTTTAAGCAAGTGTTTAGCAAAGGCACCCCAGCACAAAATCTCCGACGTTTTTTTATAACATGAATTTAACTCTAGTAAAAAAGAAGAAATGATTCTGAAGGGACTAAATTTTTGATGTCATTCGATCCTTCGCCAAAGGGGCCTGATATAGCAAAATGTAGTTTCACTTTCGTTTTCTTTTCTTTGTTACCATTTCCTTTACTCCTAAAAGAGCCAACGTAATTTCATTTTGACCGGGTTTTATTTAATTTATTTGCAGTCACTGTTCAAAAATGGCGATGAGTAAGCATACATCACCACTGGGGTTGAAATCATACGAAGATGAGACAGTAAAGAATGGACCAATGAGACCCGAGCAACGCTTTAGATTCGAGTTCCACCGGTATTTGACCTTCGCCAACTGGCCCTCGTGGGCAGATGGGTCCCCATCCAGGCTGGCCAAGTGTGGCTTTTTCTACACAGGACGGGACGATGAGGTAGAATGCTTCGCCTGTCATCGCAGCGTTCGAGGTTGGAAATTGGGCGACAACCCCGAAAACAAACATCGCCAAGTATCACCAAACTGTCGCTATTTGGATGGGGCCAATAAGGAGAACATTCCGATAAGCGTTGAAGTCTCTACTACCGAGGAAATTCCCGGGCTTCAAGGAACCATCTACACACCTCTTGGTCTTCAGTCCCTTGGGAATCAGCTGCCACAAAGTGCCCAACACGCTGAAGGCTTTTTAGGAGCAGTGCTTACGGTACCAAATGGGAATTCAGTGGGCGGTGAAACGCCCTGTGGGATTGCCAGTGCAGTGAGAAACTGTGTAAATGAAAGGTCAGTATTAAATAACGAGGGCGCCAGGAAAACGCCTCGGTCTGCCGTTAATCCAAACGCTCATGGCGGCGTTGACACTACTGACAATCTAGCCGCCAGGTCACCGCCGACTGAAACGAACCAAAACTTTTCCCAATCCTCTAACACTACTACTCCGACACTTGCAAGTGTCCGCGAAAGTGAGGATTTTATGTTGATTATGAGGGAGAATGAGTTAACTCGCATGCAGACCTATGCTAATTTCCCAGACAGTTGTCCTGTCAGACCCAGTGAACTCGCAAAGGCGGGGTTCTTTTATTTAGGGACTTCAGATATTGTAAAATGTGCTTATTGCGGCGGAAAAATCAGATCTTGGGGCAGGGGCGATGACGCATTTGGAAAACATTTTAAACATTTTCCGTTGTGTTCGTTTGTACAACAGAGACAAAACCAAGAGCAGAGTTCGAGCCAGCAGAACAATTTATTGTTTGACGATAACCCAATAGTGACTGAACGACCAAAACATCCCCAGTATGCAATTGAACAGAACAGGATTTTGACTTTTGAAAACTGGCCCATCAGTAAGCGGCAAACGCCAAGAGAACTTTCCATAGCTGGGTTCTATTACGCCGGCTTTGGGGACAATGTGAAATGCTTTTTCTGTGGCGGGGGACTGAGAAACTGGGAGCCACAGGATGACGTATGGACTGAGCATGCGCGTTGGTTCCCAAATTGTGGGTATGTGAAACAATGTAAAGGAGTGTCTTTCATCAGAGAAATACTGCAACGCAATTCCGCCAATGGGCAATTTTCCACCCAAGCAGGTCGGTCCCCACATACCCATCAGATAGAGGCAAGAGAAATAAAAGCTCGGTTAGATGCACCATCTGCCCAGAAAGTAATAGCAATGGGTTATTCCCGAGATTTAGTAAGAAGGACTATAGAAAATAGACTTACAACTGTTGGTGACGATTTCCCTAATTTACAGTCTTTAATAGAAGCTCTTCTTAGAATTGAAGAGGAACAAGAACTGGGGGATAGTAATGGGGATACCAATTTGACAAATGCTCCTCTAAATGTTACAGTAGTCAGGGGTCAATCAGACCAATCACCTCCAAATGACACAGCACCCTCCGCAAATACAAATAATCCCCCTGAACCCACTGACCCCGCTATCTTATCAGACAAACTAAGGGAAGAAAATAAACTTTTAAAAGAACAGAGAAAATGTAAAATATGTAAGGTGAGGGACGCTGAGGTTGTTCTCTTGCCGTGTGCTCATCTTGTGTGTTGCAATCCATGCGCTCCCTCTCTCCGAAAATGCCCGGTTTGTGAATCCAAGATCAGGGGCACAGTAAAAACATATCTCTGCTAGCTTGGCTCCCCTGACGAGTCCGCATGGACGAAACACAAAAGTTGAGCAGACGGCGGGAAAACTGCCGACAGTTATATTTTGTGTCGGGAGTATCACCACAGAGCTGGACGATAAAGTTAGATAAACATATTTTCCCAATTTCAACTGTTTTCTTTGTTCAAATAGCTGCATTTTTCAAGGAAATGGTAAAATTAGATGACCAAATTCGATATCTTGTATCATTTCTTAGATGCGTTTTATAAATGCTGATTGTATGAAGGTTTAGGAAATTAACTTAATGTAAATTCAAAAGCTGGCCAGTGCGCATGAATGGTGTAAGAAATAATTTAATTAATAATATATAATACAAAATGTTGATGTCCATGAATAAAATAAAAACATTCAACACTTATTCTATAAGTTCTTCATTTAAAGCTTTAATCAACTCTGTACCAGTAAATTATTTCGACTACTGCTCCAGCGAAATATATGAAAAAAAAAGGTTTGTCTGTGATAATATTTATAATACATTAAAGTTTCCCCGCGCAGGTTATTGGAGAATTTCGAAAGCATGCATGGTATCACAACTTACTTGTGAAAAGTCAATGAAATTTCGTCTTGCAAACAAGGAGTTCGAGATGTAACGCATCAAGATGAGATGTAAAACATCATTGTCGTCTTGGTGGTCGCGATGTTTTGGACGTAGTTCTGACCTTGGAGCTTGTGTACTCACTGGTGTCGTGTTAGCGGCCGCAGTGGCATTGTCTGGCTCAGCCAGACCTGTGCTGGGTTGAAATTCTGTTGTAAATTGCGTTAAAGAAGACAACGGCCATTCTGTTGTCTATAGTGCAGCAGTTACCTACTTTGCTGCATAAATGAAATAGTTATGTCCTTTAGATGTAACAGTGATTGGGATTTTGTTTTCGTCTTATCCATATGTATCGTATACGAATTAATGAGAAGGTGGATTTGAACGATTATGTCTGGAGGTCGTGATGATAAAAATGCTTTCACTCTTTTATTTTTCAGCGTATCTTATTGTGGCCACATGCAGGGTTATATAGCATGTCCTCTTTAATATATGTCTAAATTAGCTTGACGTTAACAGAAAACGAAAAGGCAATATAGCAAATCTGTTTCAATTCGGGACTGTAACTGATAATCAGTGGCATTGAAACAGAATATTCGCAGGGCCGTAGCCTGAGCAAAATGCCAGGGGGGGCAGTAAGCGGACACGAGGGGGCGAAGCTACCGAGGGTGGAGGGTGTGGTGTGTAAACTTCCAAATTCCAGGGGGGGGCAGCTGCCCCCCCTGCCCCCCCTGCCCCCCCGGAGGCTACGGCCCTGATTCGTCACCATCCAGGGTTTATGTGCACAACACTCTATGCATACACCAATTACCTTACTTTCTAAAAGCATGTTGAGGCATTAAGAAATAAGCTCAGTGACTCCTCTACCGCTACTGCCATAAAGAAACTTGTTAGATCTTAATTGGCTTATTTCAATTATCATCTCTATCGGTGTTCCTCAATAAAAGGTCAAACATATATGTAAATATATCTGCACGTGTCCTTGCCCGCACACCTGTTGACAGTCACGTCACACTTTTTAAGATTAAAATCCCCTACAACTTTCCTGTTTATACATAATAATAAACCTATGGATTCAAGTCAAAATTTAAGTTTATGGCCACGCTGTTTTTTTTTTTCATATTGACGTGAACTCGACTCCCCTACCCCTTTCCGCTAGTCACGCTTCTCTGAACAAACTGTTTCTAACAGCATGCAAATTCAGGCTTGAAATAGATTACTCTTTACTTTATTATGAAGTGCATCTTCCCGGGAGTGTGCCCTCAACGTGCCGACAGTGATGTGTACCAGCAACTCCCTCTTATCCTGCTTTTATCGAACTCTGCAGCCATAAGATATATGTCTTGGCTTTTTCTTTAGCCTTGATCAGACATCCATCTTAAAATTCGATGTTGCCGTCAAAAAAATATTTTTGTCCTCTTTTAATTGCACGTACACCACGCTGTTTCTGAACCTGCTGCCGCACTCTTTAAAACATCTTGCATTGCGTTCCACATCTTTATCGCAATAAACAAGCCAATAGCTCCTTTCACTTTAAAACTCCTCTTTTGTTCCGCCTCATAGGTGGTGTGTTTTTCTGTGGTCTTTCACTTTTGAGCTGTTATTTCGGGTATACAACCCTATTTCTACTGTAAAAACGACGGTAGAGCGGTATCATATGGGTTACATATAAAATCATGATCGAGCCGGCAATACCGAATTCTAGAACCTATAGGGTGTTAACGTAGGATGAAATCTCCATTTTGCGCATTTTTCCTAAATATTAGTTGGTTTAATTATTGATAAGTCATTTTACTGAACCATGTCAGCTGTACCCCATCAAATAAATGAACAAGTAAATAGAATGAATAAGTTATGTAAAGAAACGACGGTAAACTATTTCAGAATTTTTTTAAAGTCCTTTTATAAACGTAGGCTCAGCATGAACAATATTGGAGCACGGTTCTGTATTATGCACGTTGTCATTAAGACGGAAATTCCTTGCCGGGCGTATTGTGTTGTAATATAGACAATCAAGCTCAATGTAAGTACAGATGCGCAGCCAATTTGGAGCCCAAAGTAATAAGTTTTTCTATGGTCAAAATACCCCCCCCACACCCCTCCACACCCGTCCCCTGCACTACCCCCACAAAATATATAAACAAACAAACAAACAAACAAACAAACAAACAAAAGATAATTAATTAGTGAATCCACGAGTGCGTGTGTACATGCTGGAGGAAATCGACTTCTTAACTGTGCAGCTTCAAGGTCGAAAAATATGTCGAATTTAATACTTTTTACTTCCTTTAATATCTATCACCAAAAGTGGGAGGGGGTTAATCTTGATAAGTCCAGGGGTTAAAACAGCAACTGATAATGTTCACAAGGCGTCTCGCCTTATATTCAGTCTATTTATTTCCTCCTTTCCCCTATATAAGTCGCCGGCCATCAGCAGATACGACGTTAACTGTGAAAGCGAGAAACGACTCTTTGCAAAATGGCAAATTCATATATTTTGCTTCTTAATTTCTTAATCGTGCAAAGTATTTTTAGGCCCACACATGGGAACATTGGTAGGTACCGCTATATCAAACCTGATCAACAATTGTTGCATTTTGTAGTGGTTTTTTTTCGTGTAGGAAACGAGAATGCACTATGTTAGGTTAAATATGTCAGCTAGGAAAGAAACTGAATTGATTGAAAAGAACTCGGATTGCCGTTATTGGCTTCTTATCGACACATGAAAATCAACATCTTCATAATTGTACTGTGGGTTAAGACATAATTATACTGACATTATTGCTCTCTCTCTCTCTCTCTCTCTCTCTCAGTTTATAGTCTTTCAATTGTTTTTTAAGTTCCCCGATCTTGTGAAGAGGTGTTGCGGCACTTTGGTGGAGGAGCATTCAGCGCAGGTGTGTACACCATAGATCCGGACGGCCCAGGCGGACAGCCACCGTTTCAGGTCACGTGCACAACATCAAAAGACCTCCCAGGACATGGAATCACCTTGGTATCACACCAGAGCGCCTCACAGCCAAAATGGTTCCACCATTCAAGCACTTTTATTGTGCCTGTTGATTTTACTTACAAACCGACTATGGCCCAGCTCGAAAGCCTCATCAAGGTATCTAGGAATTGTCGCCAGTTTGTCAAGGTTTTGTGCTACCATTCACATCAATTTTACAAACCGCATTGGTGGTTTTCCAGACAAGGTTTGGCGATGTCAAACTGGGGTGGCGCCCCCACCAACAGTTTTATGTGTGCTTGTGGTGTACAGGGACACTGTGATGACCCGGGGTAGGTATAAACAGGATAATTCACTGATCCCTCGGCACAACAAAACTCAAAATAAACAATAAAGTACCTATTTTTATTCCTATATTTCGACTCTTAACTACAGCGTCAGGAGGATTTATTTGTATGAGGATTATTTTTAAATTTTCATCCTTTAAAATTTTATTATTTTTCAACAAGTCTGCGAATTCATCAATGTTCTTCTTATCACGAGGTTTTTGGATAGTTAAAATGTATGTGGTAATTTCATACAATCGTTTCTTTATTTAGAAAACCCTGCAACTGTTTACTCAATGACAAGGTTTGGAGAAGTGACGAGGGCTACTTAGAAGACAAACGCTATTTACCAGTAACACGTGTGTACGTGAGGGACACAGACAATAACTACCCCGAAGAGGCTTACTTAACTGTCAAAGGCCTGGAATGCTACGGGGGTAAGTTTGTGAACTGCAAAAATGATGGCAGGGCCGTGGGCTAAGGTTTGCAGTGGGCAGTTACGACTTGACATTAATCTCTATGAAGTGTTAGCCTTTTCCTATCTCCCAACTTACCGCATTAATACAACCTCGATGAGTACCACAGACAAGCACCTACTTTCATGTATAACTCAGGCTTTAAGCAGCTGATCAAAGCATTTTCCTAGCCTACAGTCCTGAATATATATCACTACAAATGCTCATTGATTAAGAAAAATACACGCCCCGTTGATTGGATATATTGTAGTCATCGCTACACAGCCGTAGATATTTGATATGTGCAAATATATTATTAACCGTATAACATATGGGAAATTAATAGTGAAAATAATGTTGATATGAACAAAAATATTGCATCATACCGGTGTATTCTTTCTATTTGTTCCTTTTTTTTCAGAGATAAACAAAGGACACTCCACAGAAAGGTGCAGTATTGATGCTTATATGTCTATTATTTAGAGTTCAGAAAATTTAACTTATAAAGTATCGATACATTTTAATTTGAATACCTTATATAATGCATTGTTTTACGTCAGACAATAAGCGTTAGTCTAGCAATTTGTAATTTTTCTGGATATTCCAACACTGTCCCCAAATCACCACGGTATAAGTATACATTTACCATTTCCAAATCCATTTTTTTTTCAATTCTAATTTTAAAGCTTTTGCGTCATTCTCGTATTAGGGTTAGATACTTGGGCGAGACTAACACATCATTTCAACAAAGTAATTTGACTGATAATTTATGCAATTTTCCCCTCACAATCAGGACCCGTTACCCTTACCCCACCCTGAGCTTCAGAGCTAACTTGACACTAACCTTTTCACTGTAGCCTATCTCCATCGTGTCAAGTAACCTCTGACCAGATTCGATTGCCTCCGCCGCCCGCCAATCAAATTTAAAAGCCCGCACTCAATGACTCATTAAACGATCTAGCCAATGAACGCGAACGAGTCAAAGCGCGCTTTGTTCAAATCCGGACCAATCAAAGATAAGGCTGAATATCAGGGTCTTGCCGTAACCTGTGGGCAGCACGCAAATAACATCGTCTCTCAGTAGATAATGATGCAGGGCATCATACTGCTCTGGTTTCAATTCCGATATACTCCATGCTTTCTTTGTGTACGGTTATGCACTCGGAACCACTCGGAACTACTCGGATGTCTCCGCACTCGACAATAACTAAGTTGTTAGTATGGAGCTTGCGGAATCAGCCGAGGATTGCCGATTGACGATCAACCAATCAGCGTTTTCACCAAACTTTGGTGAAAAATTTTGAAACATGGATTCGATTGGCTTATATAAAATAGGTCAAACTATTTTCGTCAGAGGTTACTTGACACGATGGAGATAGGCTACAGTGAAAAGGTTAGTGTCAAGTTAGCTCTGAAGCTCAGGGTGCCTTACCCAAGACCGTCGATGAAATAACTCCCTTCAACCAATTTTCGAAAACTTTAAATGGTAACGAGTGAATTTCTATTCATCAGTTTCAAGTGCAAGAAGGAAACAAAATGTGAAACTTAGAACTCTCTAAAAAGTGATGGCGTGTCTGCCTATGTCTACTTATTTTATCATTCTCTGTTTTATTTATATATATTGATAGGTTATATATATTATAACTGAAAGTTTGAAGAAACGATACACCCATCACTCTAGCAATAGCCGTTTTATCCTATGCTTTATATCCCAGTAATAATGCCATTTGCATTTTGTATTACACATACTGTTTGCTATTAAACTAGTAGTATAGTAGAGAGTAACCTGTACACACTTTTGTGCTCAATATAGAAAGAAAATTATTTTTACCTTTTAAGATGCCAGTGTAGCCTCCACGCCGAGGAGAATTCCACCACGCCGGGTCCTCTACTCTGGCAGTTACCAGATATTATCTATGGCCAGGGTCAGAGCGACGTGTGGCTAGAAGACGGCACCAAAACGACAAAGATCACAGATGTCTACCCCCAGTTCTTCAACACCAAGAAGCGCCGACAAATCCCCCCAGTCACCCAAGTAACCCCTGGCCTGTCCCCCCAGTGTGTTAATGCGTTACAGCGTTGCCCAGTGGATTGCGAACGTTTAGCAAAGTTAAGATTTGCGAACACAAAGCTGACTGATACCAATTTATTTAATAACATGGGGAAGTCTTATGGACAATGTATGTGTGAGAAAGCAGCTGTGAAGTTAGCCCCTCCTGGACGAAGAATCGTGGCGTTCTACCAGGTGGCTCCACCTTGCGGCTTTGCGCAGAGCTCTACGTACGCGTTCCCCGACACAACTGTCCTCTGCTGCGAAGTACTTAACATTTTTGGTCAGACTCTGATAATCTTTGATGCTCAGTGCTCTGGAATTAATCCTGGAAGTTGGGGTCCACTTTTGGGATAATGAGGCATGTGTTGTTCAATAACGCTCGTGCGTGGTTTTTCTTGTCAAATTTCTCAAGTGTAATAAGGGATTTGGATTGGGCCTTTTAGTCGAGGTTATCTTGTTTACTTATTTCTCAATGTGAAACAAGTATAATTGAAAAGATAAGTTATAAATTATATGATTCCAAAATAAGTATAATTATCATAATTCTGGATTATCATTACGACTCTCTACACCAGGCTTTCATTGCCAAATGGCAAATGGATCTGTATGTATTAAAATTGCAATTAAGGTAGATAGATATGTTAACTAGGATCTATTTCTTCAAATTCTCTCATTGTCAATATATTGGCCCATTTAACAATATTTTTGCTTTTTATTAAAAGTAAGTTAGAGGAAGAATTCTTTGTCCAAGTGGAACTTTACTAACATCAGTCTAGCAACTTTAATCATTAAAAATTAATAACTATATTTATGGGTTCTCACACAAAAACGTAAACAGACTTGATTTTAACCTTCGTTACTGTTGCTCGCAGACCATCTCACTTTCTCCAATCAATCTAGTATATTTTTCCTAAAATAATAAAGCTGGAAATTGCCAGGGAGCGAGCATGATGTGTAATGTCTCCAAAAATGTCTAGAATATTTATTTTAAATAGGTTAATAAATAGCTTGCGACTATGTTGGGCGGTCTCATAGTGTTTTTAAAAATTGAAAAAAAAAAAAATTCGTTGCGTGTTTTGGCTCAGTTCATTAATTTTAGATGTTGAATGTTTTGTTATATTTTAGCCATTAATAAAAATCCTCAGTTCAGTTACATCCGTTATTAGCAAAAATAATAATAGTAGTAATAGTTTTACACAATAATTAAAAATACCCCACGTCATTTGAACAAATGTCGTGTGTTTAAAGAGACCTAGAATTCAACGGTCCGTTTATTGACTGAATTGTCGAACTTCGAAACAAAATAAAGACTAGTGCAAAAAGGCGACCGATAGCATCATAATAATATATACACACACTGGACAATAGAAGTGTCACCCCCTAAATCAGAGTAATCAAAGTTATAATGCCTGGTCTACTTATAATGTGACTAATGAGAATAAAACCGATGTACCATGGGATTGTATCGTTGGTCTTTTTGTGGAATTTGATGTCAATAAAATGATACCAGGAGCATATCATCCCACAGTCATTTATCTCCCCCAAAGTATTGGTTCAGTAGGGGTGACACTGCTATTGTCTAGCGTGTGTATATTGTTTTTTTTTTTCGCCATAGAATGAAAATCACGCTGCACTACTTGTCTAGTAAAAATGATAATGAGCATTACTAAAATATGATTCTGCAAAATTCAGTCTAATCAGCAACAATGAAGACCATTATACATGTACACTCCTCATAATAATAAAAAAGTAATCTTGTCTTCATTTGAGCAGTCGTGACGATTTACAGGGTTGACTGAAGATTAATAAAAATGTGAAGATGTTAGCAATTTCATATACACATAAACTTCCATATTATGAAGCGTTACAATTGTCATGCACACTGACCACCAGCTTTTGAACTAATATTACGTTTTTTTACATTTCTTACATTTACATATTTTACAAACACATTCCAGAAATGACAAACTAAATTACAAATTTTGAATTTGCTCCTATGTTATAAACCATATACTTGGAAAAAGTCAGCAGTTATAGTCAAAGAAAAACAGTTGAAATGAACACAAAAGGTTTAAGTAAACGTTATCTCAAAGGAACTCTCTTTTGCAGCTCTTTCGTGATACTCCCGACACACAAAATAATCTGCCGGCAGTTTTCCCGCCGTCTGCTCAACTTTTGTGTTTCGTCCATGTGGACTCGTCAGGGGAACCAAGCTAGCATAGATAGCTTATAACACAAACTGGGCATTTTCGGAGAGAGGGAGTGCATGGATTGCAACACACAAGATGAGCACACGACAAGAGAACATCCACAGAGTCCCTTAATTTACATATTTTACATATTCTCTGTTCTTTTAAAAGTTTATTTTCTTCTCTTAGTTTGTCTGAAAAGTCAGCGGGGTCAATGAGTTCAGGGGAATTTATTAATGAGTGTTTTTATGGCTGTTATGTTTTTTATGTGTTTATGTGCATTTTCCTATTAATTGACTTTAAATTTATGGGTGATCTGATATAATCTTTTTTTTTATTTTTTTGTAGTCGTTGGTGCATTGGAACTGTACATCGACACAAAAAGAGAACTGTCGGCAGTTTTCCCGCCGTCTGCTCAACTTTTGTGTTTCGTCCATGTGGACTCGTCAGGGGAGCCAAGCTAGCATAGATAGCTTATAACACAAACTGGGCATTTTTGGAGAGAGGGAGTGCATGGATTGCAACACACAAGATGAGCACACGACAAGAGAACATCCACAGAGTCCCTTAATTTACATATTTTACATATTCTCTGTTCTTTTAAAAGTTTATTTTCTTCTTTTAGTTTGTGTGAAAAGTCAGCGGGGTCAATGAGTTCAGGGGAATTTATTAATGTGTGTTTTTATGGCTGTTATGTTTTTTATGTGTTTATGTGCATTTTCCTATTAATTGACTTTAAATTTATGGATGATCTGATATAATCTTTTTTTTTATTTTTTTGTAGTCGTTGGTGCATTGGAACTGTACATCGACACAAAAAGAGAACTGTCGGCAGTTTTCCCGCCGTCTGCTCAACTTTCGTGTTTCGTCCATGTGGACTCGTCAGGGGAGCCAAGGTAGCATAGACAGGTTTTTTACTGTGTTCCTAATCTTGTGTTCACAAACCAGACATTTTCGGGGAGACGGAGCGTATGGATTGCAATACACGAGATGAGCACACGACAAGAGAACAAACTCATCGTCCCTCACCCTAATTACATTGTTTTTTCCATATTCTCTGTTCTATTAGAAGTTTATTTTCTTGTCTTAGTTTGTCTGATAAGTTAGCGGGTGCAGGGGATTATTTGTATTGACGGAGGGTGCTGTGTCATTTGGAGGTGATTGGTCTGATTGACCCCTGGCTACTGTAACATTTTGGGGATCATTTGTCGAGCTGGTTTCCCCATTCCCCATGTTATTGCTCGTTTTCTATTTCACCAAGAGCTTCCATCAAGGACTGCATATTAAAACAGCCCATTTCAACTACCATGCTGTGAGCAGATGGTGCGCCTAACCTAGTTCTTATCTCTCTGTCACCACCACCATCTCCCGCTTCATGTTCCTCTTCAATTCGAAGAATGGCTTCTACTAAAGACTGTAGATTAGGGAAATCGTCGCCAACAGTTGTAAGTCTATTTCCTATAGCCCTTCTTACTAAATCTCGGGAATAACCCATTGCTATTACTTTCTGGGCAGATGGTGCATCTAACCGAGCTTCAATCTCCCTTGCCTCTATTTCATGGGTATGTCGGGTCTGACTTACTTGGATGTAAGACTGGTCGTTAGCGGAATTGAGTTGCAGTATTTCTCTGATGAAAGACACTCCTTTACACTGTTTCACATACCCACAATTTGGGAACCAGCGCGCATGCTCAGTCCATATGTCATCCTGTGGCTCCCAGTTTCTCAGTCCCCCGCCACAGAAAAAGCATTTCACATTATCCTCAAACCCGGCGTAATAGAACCCCGCTATGGAAAGTTCTCTTGGTGTTTGCCGCTTACTGATGGGCCAGTTTTCAAAAGTCAAAATCCTGTTCTGTTCAATTGCAAACTGGGGATGTTTTGGTCGTTCAGTCACTATTGGGTTATCGTCAAACAATAAATTGTTTTGCTGGGTCGAACTCTGCTCTCGATTTTGTCTTTGCTGTACAAATGGACACAACGGAAAATGTTTCAAATGTTCTTCAAATGCGTCATCGCCCCTGTTCCATGATGTGATCATACCGCTGCAGTAAGCACATTTCACAATATCTGAAGCCCCTAAATAAAAGAATCCCGCCTTTGCGAGTACACTGGGTCTGACAGGACAACTGTCTGGAAAATAAGCATAGGTTTGCATACGAGTTAACTCATTCTCCCTCATAATCAACATAAAATCTTCACTTTCGCAAACACTTGCAAGTGTCGGAGTGGTAGTGTCAGAGGATTGGGGATTGTTTTGGCGCGTTTCAGTTGGCGGTGACCTCCTAACGGCAAGATTGTCAGTAGTGTCAACGCCGACTTGAGCGTTTGGATTAACAGCAGATCGCGGGTTTCTGGTGGCCTCGTTCCGTGATTCTGTCCTTTCGTCAGCACGGTTTCTTATTTCACTGTCAGTGCCATGGGTGACTACACCTGTCATTGAATTTCCATTTGGGCCTCTCAAAGAACCCTCAGCATGTTGGGAACCTTGTGGCACCGGAGTCCCAAGATGCCGAAGACCAAGAGGGGTGTAGATTGTTCTTTGAAGTCCTGCATTTTCTTCGGGAGATGAGACTTCAACATATATCGGAATATTCTCTTTATTAACACCATTTATGTAGCAACAGTTTGGTGATACTTGGCGGTGCTTGTTTTCGGGGTTGTCGCCCAATTTCCAACCTCGAACGCTGCGATGACAAGCGAAACATTCCACCTCATCGTCCCTGCCGGTGTAGAAAAAGCCGTAACTTGCCAGCCTAGCAGCAGAAACAGATGCCCAATCAGGCCAATTGGCAAAGGTTAAGAGTCGTTGGTGCTCATACTCGTAACGCTGTGTCGGACTCAGCGGACGGTGACCGTTTCTTTGTACATCATCTTCATAAGCTTTCAAACCTAGTGGTGACTTTCCTTTGCTCAGTGCCATTCTGAAATAAGAGCGAGTACTTATCGATTTCACCAACGCAGTTTTCTATTTACCAATTTTCTTTGCTAGAGAGATCATTTGATTCGATATTTGTATTCTATTTACTAAAGGCCTCGCATATACGAGATACTAGGAGCCACATCACAACTACATGTAGATAGGCCTAAACTCCTCGCCAAACTTCAAAGGGCATTTTGATAAGCTGTGACACAGACTTCAGCGAACTCTGGCCAAATTTTTGGTCGCGTAGGTTTCAAGCATGCTTGTAGCTCGTTTGCCAGTTTTTAATTAACACCGTCCATATATCAGATAACCCGCACGAAAACGCAGTAGATACTCCAGCGCAGTAGACTACTGCAATCATACTGCAAACATGCCTCAAATCTGCTTCGATTTGGGAGCTAATTAGCATATTTGAAACATGCTTCTATCATGCTGCTAATCTACTGCATTAATGCTCCTCTATGTACAAACCTATGTACTTTTTGGAGTAGAATTGCAGTAGGCTATACTACATTTCTACTGCAAATATGCTCCACACCACTACTTCGTTAATGCTTCTTTGCTACTACGAAAAAATGTTCTCTTTTACCAGCTTTGTTTGCTAGAGAGAAAGTTTGGCCTGATATCTGTATTATATTTATCAAAGGCTTCGCATATACGAAATAATAGGAGCCACATGCAACTTGAACTGGTACACACATGTAACTTTTAACTTTGACTACCAGATAGGGGGTTTCCTCGCACGTCCTACGTCCTACCCCGTCACACACATTTAAGATACACTCACAAAAAAAAAAAAAAAAAAAAAAAAAGAAAAAAAATTAAGAAAGGAAGAAAGCAAAAAGATAAAAAAACTGTTCCTTTTTGTTAATGACCGCTTAAATGTTTTGATGCTCTGGAAAGTAACACTTTTTTTGTTGTTGTTTATCTATTTTATTTTACTTATTTATTGGTTTTTGGAAATAAGTCAGCAGCGTGTTGTATTCAAATTCTTTTACTACACAAAATATTATACAAAAATCAAATCGGTAAGTAATTTATAAAATTTTATAAAATTAAGTCTTTCAATTTTTCAAGGAAAGCATTATCTGTTTACAACTTCGTAACAGCCTAAAAAAATGAACAAGGTTATTTTTGCACCCAGAGTGCCCTTTCACAACGTTCCTTCCAAATGTTTGGACCAAATCTGGCCTTTTCAAACGCGAGAGCTCCGTTTAAATAATGTAACTTATTAACCTATTGCCAGTAGTCAATCGGCCTTAATGTTTCGATACCGATACATGTACCTGTATGTGTAATGCACGATAGGAAAAATATCCTAGTGTGTTAGCAGTCGAAATGATATATTATTACTGAACCCCGAAGAAAGCCTAGATGCCGAAAGCTCGGATTATATGTGACATCTGTAAAGTAGATCTTCAGAGATGCATCAAGTAATAATACTTATTTTTTCCTTTACATCTATACGGTGAATTGACATGAATCTTCAGCAGTCGAAATGGAAACATTAGGATTCACGTTATGTATATTATATACACATGCATTCTTGATAGAAAATCCTTAATTCCTACTTGTTCTTGTTTACAAGTGATCACATGACAGCTGTATACCGTTCTATTACTCATACTACATTTACCATAACTATGAGACCGCGTTCTGATTCAAACATTCTGATTCGTCCCAAGTGGATCGACCCAACTTGCATTGAACCTATCAGAAGTCCATTCAGTGTATCACCTCCTTGCCTAATCCTTACGTATGTATGTGCTCGCCTCAAACGAGGCTCGAGGAGGCGTGTCCAGCCCGGGAACCACTGGCCTATATGACCGTTAATTTCCCAATAATTACATAGTAGCCTCGTTTTCAAATAGGCCCGCTTTGCCCTAAGAAAATATGGCGGGAATCAGAGGCATAGAATAGGGTAAGATTAAAAAGTGATTATAGAATGACTGTAGAGATGTATTTAAAAAGACTTGGCAGAACAATATATTATATGCCTAAGTTATATTGTATACACCAAAATAATGTTGACATTTGTATTTCACAGAGTGTTTACTGATTTTAGATGCCAGCACCAAAATGGCGTCAGACAAAACTCCGATGTAAACACGCTTTTTTGAATAAAGACAAATGCAGCTGAACAAGTATATTCTTTTTCTGTTCACATTTTTAGATAGCTTAATGATCATTTTTGCACATGTGAAAATTTTGGAATTCGGAGAAACCTCTGTCTTATAGATTTTGAGCATTTCCAACAAGGTGTATATTGAGCGTAAAGATCATTGGATCAAGTGGTAACATCCTCGTTGGTGTCGTAGTTATTGAATGAATGTCAGTGTAAGATATGTCAGTGTAAGAATGCTTGCTCACTTATGCCGATTTTGTTAGACATGGACTTAAATAAAGCAGAAAAAAAGTAATTTTGAGTTGGCAGTGTGCAGATACTTGCTGTCACACGCATGCGAACGCGCGTCGCCATCTCATTTTTTCTCTGCCATATACAGAATTACATATGGTTTGCACAAACATACTGATTGACTTTGAGTGTAGATTACCCTCAGTAATACTATTCAACTGTAATTGCTACCTGTTTTGCTATTACAAAGGTTGTTTATATATTATCTACATGTATTTTAGTTTATGTGAGTGTGTGTGATAAGAAAACTACTAGAAAACACAACTTCATCATGAAACAAATTATTTTACTGTATAACAAATTCCCTTTTCATTGAGTACAAGTACAGGAAGATTTATTAAGTATCTAATCGAAGTATAACCACCTATCCTTCAGGTAAAAGTGGGGTAAACAGATGAACAGGTAAACAGATATTTTATAAATATTTTAGTGTGGTGGGTGGTGGGTGGTGTCAAGCAATTAAAAGTGACAAATAGCCACAGGGATACCTGGATATGAGAGAAAATCTGTTTACCCCACCTCTCCCTAGAGATGCACCTTGATTCAAGACTTACTGAATCAATGGGGGGGGGGGGGGGGGGGGGGGGGGGTTGGAATAGTCCGGGGGGAATTGTCCGGGGGGGGGGGATTGTCCTAGAATCTTTTTTTTATGTATCTTTTAAATACTAGTAAATGGGATAAATGGATTTTTTCACACTTCCATATGTATATTTTCATTAATTTAGGCTTGAACAACGTGAATGGGGCCAGGATGAATCCTTTTGCTATACCTTGATCTGCAATCCTCATGACAGACAGAAGCCGTTCGAGACATACCCATCATTTCTGATGCTGTGTGACATAGAGCACCATCTCAACTTCTGACATACTTTAAAGGGATTGCATATTATTAGTTACCCTAGCTGTTGCTAATATTATATGTTATACTAGTAGATAATCAGTAAAATCAAGAATATGCATTCATGGTGTAATATAGTTTGTCATTGGCAATTGGACAAAACTTAACTTAAAAATAAAACAATTGAGTAAAATCAAATTCAAAGATGGATTGGAATATGACTTGGTAGCAAAAAAAATGTTGCCCATGGGAAAATTAATTAAATTATATCATATGTTAAAATTTAAGAATTGCCCTTTCAATAGGAATCTGTCTGTTCATTGGCTAAACAATTATGAATTGCAATATAAACTTGTACTGATTGATTATGAGTAGTGTATACTAATCATTACAATGCATGTTGTAAAAATAAAAAAAAAACAATAAAAATTGATATTTTCTGTTGGTTTTATTGCAGATGATATACAAGTAGCTCGAATGTTAAAATAACAAAAGCAACAATAATTAATGAAATATAATATTGGTCCTTCATTTGTTGGTAAATTTTATATGTTGATGAAAAAATTAATATGCATACAAGTTGGTAATAGTTTTATCAAATACAAAAAAAAAAAAAACTATTAGAAATGAAAAAAGAACAATCAGTAAAATCTGAGTGATAGTCGGGCCATTCCAGCATATTCTGTTTTTATTTTGCCACTTTTTCCCAGCACCAGACTATAATATATTCAATTATCAAATCTGCATATTTTCAATACATACGTGTTTGTGTGTGCACAAAAAAAAGGGGGGGGGGGGGAGCCAAAACGAGACTGGGATACTTAAGAATATAAGAACTCCAAACGGGGTGATGTACGGATATTGCGAGAGCAATTTTTTGACGGCACTCGAGTGTGGTTTGAATCGAGACACTTTCAGCTGAACGAATGTCCCTTGACATGCTTACTATGACAAAAAGCTGAATAAATTCCTCACATTTTTTTCGCAAATTCTAAAATCCGGAGAGACCTCTATGAGTACAAACATGGGCGTTAAAGTTGGACTTGCGTAATTGCTTTCACACATTTTTAATTTCAAACTCACTTTTTTACACAAAAGCGTCTCTGGATCAAGTCAAGGCGCATCCCATTTTATTTGAAAATTTTAAAAATGAGAATATACATAATGATACATTGGGTACCTTAATAACTGAGATATTTCACCCTTTTTGATACCCTGTAAATACTCGAAATTTTGGTCAATTCAAAGTACGTAGACTTCCGGTTTCTCTAAAGTCCCCCTAGCGGCAGCTCAGTGGCTCCCGGGCTGTGTCAGACATTTAGAACGTATTCCCAGACCTTTTAGATTGATCTATCCCTGCTGGGAGTCTCACTAGATTACTGTCAGATAATCCGGCTTAAGTGTCCATCCCGCCTACTACAAGCTGTAAGGGGGTAATTAACTTACGTGCCCGCTCGGCTGACAGCTATTTAGCGAGAACCCCCAGGGAGTTAGGTCGATCTAAAGTAGAGCGATCTTATCTCTGGGAATGGGGACTTAAACAGATAACAGTCATAACGATTAGAGAAAATCCCTGGACCGAACCCGCTCGTCCGAGGGGTCTTTCTGATTGCCCCCTAATTCCCTACATACAGTAAGGCATACGTGGACATTTTACCCTTAAAACTAAAAAGTAAATAATTTGTCATATTTTAAAAACTTTCTTAGAAACAACTATTGCATTTACATCAGTAGTAGAATAAACCCCTGACAGTTCTTAAAAAAGTGGCAGAGCTATTAAAAAATGCCATAGTAAAGTGGCAGAGCTATTACAAAATGTGACAAAGACATTCTTTTATTTATTTGTTTGTTTATTTATGAAAAGATGCTTATGTAGTAGTAGAAGTATGTCGTTTTCGACCTACATTCTGGAAAGGAGCTATATACTTTCAATGTAATTTTTTTTTTTTTGTGAACCTTGAACCTTTTAAGGAGCAGTATACTTTCAATGCAAGCAAAGAGGAATGACGCATTCACTAGATGCCCTTGGATACCTACGAGGTGGCAAGTAGAGGGAAGGGGTCTTATTTGTTAAGCGGATTTGTCAGCAAACTAACACCCGAAGAACGTGCAGGCGGATTTGCAAATATTGCTTTGTAAGCGAATTTCAATGAAGAGTGCACTTGGATACCTACGAGGTAATATCTCAAGTAGAGAGAGGCGGCTCTTGTGTGTTAAACGGAATGGTCAACAATCTACCGGATAGAGTCGACTACACAAGCAGTGTCTTATGCTGAACGCTGTCATGTATAGTGCCTTCGAGCTATATAATATTCAATATTCACATGTCTCACCTGTGTATTCAAATATTGCAAACATGTCCAGGCATGTTTATGTTTACTCAGATAACCCGCACGAAAACGAAGTAGATACTCCAGCGCAGTAGACTACTGCAATCATACTGCAAACATGCTTCAAATCTGCTTCGATGTGGGAGCTAATTAGCATATTTGAAACATGCTTCTATCATGCTGCTAATCTACTGCATTAATGCTCCTCCTCTGTACAACCCTATGTAATTTTTGAAGTAGAATTGCAGTAGGCTATACTGCATTTCTACTGCAAATATGCTCCACACCACTACTGCGTTAATGCTTCTTTGCTACTTCGATACTACTGCATTTTTGTGCGGGAAGGTAGACCGCTGGTCAACAAAGAAATACCACCGTCCAGGGGTAACTATAGCTATCAATGCTTTTTTAATTGTTTTCCTTTTTTAAAGTCTTATTATTATTATTATTATTATTATTATTATTATTATTTATTTATTTATTTATTTATTTATTTTGCGTATTTAAAAATTTTTATAACATCATTTTCTTTGTTTGTGAAAATCTTATCTTGTCTGTTTTGATTACAGTCGCATCCCATCTTATAGTTAAAAGTGCGCTTGCACTGAAGTTTGCGTCAATAAGAGGGTATACGAACAGTTACGCTACAGCTGATTTAACAATAATGAGTGACGCTCTTTGCTTATTGACAAAGTAGTTTTATTCACTTATTTTCTTGTGTGTTAAATGGAATGGTCAACAATCTACCGGATAGAGTCGACTAAACAAGCAGTGTCTTATGCTGAACGCTGTCATGTATAGTGCACCAAGGACACCAATGATGATGAGTACCAATCTGAAATTGTCAAGTATTTACAAGAGGAGAAACATAAGACGCGACCTTTAACCAAAATGATTGATAGTATAGAATCAGATTACTTTTCCTTCCGCCTCCTGAATATTGCTATTTATACATAACTCCCAGTCTAAATGCGAAGCGTGTATTCTAATGATACAGTGGTGTTTGTAAACCTTTCTGTAAATAAAACTACCTTGTTAATAAGCAAAGATCGTCACTCATTATTGTTAAATAATAAATGTACGCGACTGTAATCAAAACAGACAAGATAAGATTTTCACAAACAAAGAAAATGATGTTATAAAAAATTTTAAATACGCAAAAAAAAAAAAAAATAATAATAATAATAATAAATAATAATAATAATAAGACTTTAAAAAAGGAAAACAATTAAAAAAGCATTGATAGCTATAGTTACCCCTGGACGGTGATAAATTATTTACTTTTTTTCTGAACTGGTATTTTGATTGGAATAGCATATCGGCCACGTGCACCAATATACAGTGGATATTGCTCTCTGTTTTGATAGTAATGTTAAAACACCTTGTATCCTGGGTCATTCTTGATATTGTTATTATTGAAAATAATAGGGTCCAGGGATTTGTGCCCATATTTGTAATTTTCCGATTCACTATCATCCGTCTCTGTAGCCAACTCGTTGGAAGTTTCACCACTTTCTGACTCGCTGTCCTCCGACTCTGTGTTTGACATCTCGGTTTGCTCCGACACTCCGTTGCTAGCCGATTCTATGCTATCGGACACATCAGGATCGGTATGGTATTCAATATTCCTGCCATGCGTAGACAAATCTTTATAAATTAGCGGGGACTCTGTATATTCTGAATCCGACGCATACCTTTGTAATAAGGGAGTCCCCTTCCCTGTCTGAATCGGTTTAGGTTTCGGTCTTAAGTTATATGTCTTTGGTGGAACAGCGTAATGCTTAAAACGCGTTTGCTTTTGCAAGGGTTCTCTTGGTGTTTTACCAAACAACTTTCTTTTAGGCCCCTCTGCGGGAAGGTGTTCCCCCCTTAAAGTGACAGGCAATCGCTGCGGTGTACCTACATGTACAGTCTTATATGGTGGAGGGAATGTTTCGTGTCGTGTAGGAGTGGTAGTCATATACACGGGATCAGTGCCCACAGGGTTATTGTATTGTTCTTTTGTTCTTAGTTGTTTCCAGTATGACTGTTTTTTGAGGAACAGTTCGTCGTTCAAGGCAACTTTTTCGTCCAAGGTAAGGTCATCTCTTTTCCACAGTTTGCGTTGATCTGATTCTATACGATCAATCATTTTGGTTAAAGGTCGCGTCTTATGTTTCTCCTCTTGTAAATACTTGACAATTTCCGATTGGTACTCATCATCATTGGTGACCTTGGTGCACTATACATGACAGCGTTCAGCATAAGACACTGCTTGTTTAATCGACTCTATCCGGTAGATTATTGACCATTCCATTTAACACACAATAAAATAAGTAAATAAAACTACCTTGTCAATAAGCAAAGATCGTCACTCATTATTGTTAAATCAGCTGTAGCGTAACTGTTCGTATACCCTCTTATTGACGCAAACTTCAGTGCAAGCACACTTTTAACTATAAGATGGGACGTGACTGTAATCAAAACAGACAAGATAAGATTTTCACAAACAGAGAAAATGATGTTATAAAAATTTTAAATACGCAAAAAAAAAAATAATAATAATAAAATAAAATAAAATAAAATAATAATAATAATAATAATAAGACTTTAAAAAAGAAAAACAATTAAAAAAGCATTGATAGCTATAGTTACCCCTGGACGGTGGTATTTCTTTGTTGACCAGCGGTCTACCTTATCTGAGTAAACATAAACATGCCTGGACATGTTTGCAATACACAAGTGAGACATGTGAATATTGAATATTATATAGCTCGAAGGCACTATACATGACAGCGTTCAGCATAAGACACTGCTTGTTTAGTCGACTCTATCCGGTAGATTGTTGACCATTCCGTTTAACACACAAGAGCCGCCTCTCTCTACTTGAGATATTACCTCGTAGGTATCCAAGTGCACTCTTCATTGAAATTCGCTTACAAAGCAATATTTGCAAATCCGCCTGCACGTTCTTCGGGTGTTAGTTTGTTGACAAATCCGCTTAACAAATAAGACCCCTTCCCTCTGCTTGCCACCTCGTAGGTATCCAAGGGCATCTAGTGCATGCGTCATTCCTCTTTGCTTGCATTGAAAGTATACTGCTCCTTAAAAGGTTCAAGGTTCACAAAAAAAAATTACATTGAAAGTATATAGCTCCTTTCCAGAATGTAGGTCGAAAACGACATACTTCTACTACTACATAAGCATCTTTTCATAAATAAACAAACAAATAAATAAAAGAATGTCTTTGTCACATTTTTGTAATAGCTCTGCTACTTTACTATGGCATTTTTTAATAGCTCTGCCACTTTTTTAAGAACTGTCAGGGGTTTATTCTACTACTTACATCATATATCGGTAATAGCCGTAGACATGAGATAATCGTCGACCGTCAATTTACATTATTTATCAACACACGTCTGTCCATAACACACACCTGTTATGATGTAGGGACCATCCCCACAGATATTTGGGTCTATCCATCTCCCTGAGGAGTCTTACTAAATTGCTATCAACGTAACCGGCTTAAATGTAAGTCAAGCTATTAAGGGGTAATTATATTCACCATAGCTGATTCGGTAGGCGTGACAGGCTATTAAGCCGGTTAGGCTGATATCAATTTAGTGAAACTACTCAGGGAGTTAGACCGATCCAGATGGATCAATCTAGGCATGGGAAGCCAGTCTTAGTCAGTATCAACGCATCATTGCAGACTTTGAACATCTTATTATTCTAAACTTACGTGTGGTAATCTAAGGCAGCATTCACATCGAGAAGAGCCGAGGTCTAATAAGGCAGCGAACTAATCCTACAATGGTCTCTACACCTCTCACACGGCTCCCCACGCGTATCCCTAGACCGGTTGAATTACGCCGAGTGTCCCTGCATATAAGTGCTCTGACAGATAACTTCTGGCTAAATATCAATCTCTTTTATCTTATTAATATAAAGCAGCCTAGTTAATTTTATTGACATGGTTATGAAATTCGCCCATTTTCATGTGTTTAAAACAAACATGTTATTCATACTCCTCAGACTGCGTCATACGATAACATGGTGTGATTTTTTATGGCGACTTACCAAAGTAGGCGTGTTCGTAGATATACGCACTTTGTACACGGTCAGCAGTCGAATCCACAGATACTGTAATGGTGACACTGCTGTGAGCACTAGATCAGCACCGGTAAGTTTAAAATCATAATATGTTCTGTCTAAAATGATGTGTTGATACTGAACTAATCATAGCATGTGTGCATGAAGGACAGACCTGTGTTGATGACGAATATAAACTAACT
The DNA here is from genome assembly GCF_051362555.1 of Lingula anatina. Classification (NCBI taxonomy): domain Eukaryota; kingdom Metazoa; phylum Brachiopoda; class Lingulata; order Lingulida; family Lingulidae; genus Lingula; species Lingula anatina. The sequence goes on along the minus strand of NC_141776.1, from coordinate 15,651,971 downwards.
GTAGACGATGAATCATGTTTAAGATGAATGTCGTAAATGCGGACTTTTTTATTAACAAGTATTAACTCATTTCTTACTAGATTACCCACTAAAGGCCATAACAGATCGCCTATACTTTTAAACCAAATTCATAGGAAAACTCATGCAAATCTCACCACCATACGATGTGAAAATCATACCAATCACAGGCCCGTAGCCAGCAATTTCAATAGGGGGGTTCTGTTTTTTTTTTTTTTTTTTTTTTTTTGAAAATAAAGTGGACCTTTTTCCATGAAAACTTCATGTACCTAGATCAATTTTTACCCAGAGTGGACCTTTTCCCAGCAAAAGGGGCGGTTCTTTCGAACCCCCCGAACCCCCCCCCCCCCCCCCCCCCCCCTGGCTACGGGCCTGAATCATATAAACTTACATACCAACTCCATTCACCGCCATGGAAATTGGAATGGAGCTAAGGCTGAAGAAGAAAAGGCACATTTTATGTATAAATCTGCTGACAAATATATAAAAACATCTACAATAATACCATCTTAGCTGTTTCCTTTGCACTTTTGACTTTCACTGATAACTTATCTGAAGTATGTGTTTTGTGTAAATTGAAAACTGGCAAACGAGCTACATGCATGCTTGAAACCTACGCGACCACAAACTTCCAGAGTTCGCTTTCTGTGTTACAGCTTATCAAAATGCCCTTTGAAATTTTGTCGAGGAGTTTAGGCCTATCTACATGTAGTTGTGATGTGGCTCCTAGTATCTCGTATATGCGAGGCCTTTAGTAAATAGAATACAAATATCGAATCAAATTATCTCTCTAGCAAAGAAAGTTGGTAAATAGAAAACTGCGTTGGTGAAATCGATAAGTACTCACTCTTATTTCAGAATGGCACTGAGCAAAGGAAAGTCACCACTAGGTTTGAAAGCTTATGAAGACGATGTACAAAGAATCGGTCACCGTCCGCTTAGTCCGACACAGCGTTACAAGTATGAGCACCAACGACTCTTAACCTTTGCCAATTGGCCTGATTGGGCACCTGCTTCTGCTGCTAGGCTGGCAAGTTACGGCTTTTTCTACACCGGCAAGGACGATGAGGTGGAATGTTTCGCTTGTCATCGCAGCGTTCGAGGTTGGAAATTGGGCGACAACCCCGAAAACAAGCACCGCCAAGTATCACCAAACTCCCGCTACATAAATGGTGTTAATAAAGAGAATATTCCGATATACGTTGACGTCTCTTCTCCCGAAGAAAATGCAGGACTTCGCCAGTCTGTAAACTGTATTCCTTGGCTTGGGAAAAGCATCAGTGTTGTTTTGATGGTCGCAGTCATTTAAAAGTGGAGCTGACCTTGTCTGGCGAGTCTGCTTGTTTTTTTTTTGATAAATGCTTATGGGTTTTGTAGCTCAGCGGGACAGAATTACTCACCTTTGAAAAGTCGCCAGGCATGTAAGCTCGTCTCGCATAGAATCAGCAGGAGAGCTGTAATGATGGTTGTGATGACTCTGGCCTTGGCGAGTGTTTTATTATTGGTGTATTGTTGTAAGCTGCCGCGGTGGCGTTGTCGGGCTCGTCCACTCGTCACTTTGTTTATAGCTGAAATCGTTTTTTGTGTAGTAGATTGTGTTAGAGAAGACAACGGCTGCCTTGTGCATCTGTCACATAGTGCATTTTTCTTTAGATGTAACAGTGATTGAAATGTTGTTTTCGTCTTGTTCACTTATGTCATTATTGAGAAAGTATATGTATGGCGGTCATGATATTATTAAAATTACAGTTTTTTTGTGTGTGCTTCATTTGTCACATTATTTTTATAAATTTCTTTAACTTGTATTGTAAATGAGGTATACCAGCCCGCTTGGCGCCAGGTGTCGCTAGTGTGAATTCAGTCCTTCCACAGTCGCCATGTTGGATATCATATGCGTTGGACTGTGGCACTGGCCTTAATAAACATGCCTCAGTATTGTTGTGTACCTGAATGTCAAAGTCGGCAAGGTGGGCATAATTTTCCTGAGGATTCAGGGCTTCGTTTGAAGTGAAGGGTTGTCCATGTCAACACACCTTCCATGTTAAAAGGACAGTTACAACTTGACCCAGGCACAGTAATTAGGCCCCTAAAGATAGACGAGTTGCCTCAAAAAGAATACACGTAGAAAGGTTAATTGATCTTGGAAAAACTCATTAAGTTTTGAAAAGAGAGCTCCATAGCAAGAAAGTGCCCCTAGGAAGTACGATTTATCAAAGTGCGTTTTCTTCTTATGTCCGTAATTTCAGAAGAGTTGTCAGTAAATATACATAAGTGCCGGTAGCCTTCTACCCGCATAAGGTTGTGTTATTAAGTAATATCCTTTTTTATTGATGTATTGAGCATGACCGGTAATGTTAATTAAATAATTATTTTTATTTAAAAAAATTATTCAGTACATCGTAAGAATCATAAAACTAGGTATAGTTAGATAATTTATTTGTACATGTATAGATGCAATTTCTCAGCCAATGGAATAATGCATGTTTGGAAATCTTTTTGTAACAGTTTAAGAAATAAAATTTAAAGAAAGAAAACATTTTATAAATGAACAGTTTTTATTCTTTTTTTACAAAATAGCACTTCTGAATTGTTTTACTTGAGTAGAAACACCATATTATTTCATCGCTCTGAAAATTCATTAAAAAGCAGCAAAACCAAATGTTTTATTTAAACAAAATAATTATTCAGTCCATAGTAAAAACCATGAAACCATGTAATACTTAGATAATTTATTTGTGCTATAACTTTCCTGATTATATAGCTGCAATTTCTCAGCCAATGGATTACTGTAGGTATGGAAAACTTTTTGTAACAGTTTAAGAAATAAAAATTAAAGAAAGCAAACATTTTACAAATGAACAGTTTTTTTGTTCCTTTTTACAAAATAGTACTTATGAATTATTTTATTTGAATAGAACCACCACATTATGTCAGCACTTTGAAAATTCTTTTAAAAGCAGAAAAACCAAATTATTTGCTCTAAATACAACTATCAAATTATTTCATCCCACTAAAAATACTTTACAAAATAGCATCATAGTTTTTTTCTCATTACAGTTAAATATTATTAAAAACAGCATAAACACATAAGTACTTTTTGTAAAGAATATAGCACCACCAAATTATTTCATTTTAGTTAAAACTTTTTTTAAATGGCACTTCAAAATTGTGATTGCAGCTAAAACCATCTCATACAGGGGTACTTTCTATAAACTAGCTGACACGTACTTCCTATAGTGTTTTTCATTAAAAAAAGTTATCCTCGGCAAAATACATGTAGAAAAATATCCAGTGTCAGAATGAATCAACCCCACAAACAGATCTTTGAATGTAAACACAACAAAATAGCAGAATGGGCGATTCGTAATGAACATCTGGCCTTCTAACTGAGTAAAGTATTTGCAGGTTTTCTTTAGGCCCAGATTTGTGCACGAGATACACATTCCAAAAGGGGAAATCAGGTCCGGGTCCAACTGTCATGTGTCTGCAATGGTTTTGGACACAACAAAGATTCATACAGTTTGTTTATATACTTCTTCTCTGTAGCTGCAATTATCTCTCCAAATCTTGAGGCAGTGATCCGCCATTGTCTCTCCTTGTGTCAGATTGCGCTCTTTCCTTGTTATAACTTGCTTACTCAGTGTCCTTCGCTGTTTGTTCCTCAACCTGAAATATTCATATCCCATTAAAGCATGGTAGATGGTTACAGCATTAAATAGATACAATTTAGATTAGTTTAGATACAATATTATAATTCTATGATGTCACCTATCACCTAGTTTGATAATTCTTTCTCATATTTGGGCCCGATTCTTAATAGTAGACCTCTGTTTTCACTTACATCATTCCCTCTATCCATGCTTTATTCTTTTCATGGCACTTGGCAATAGTTGTTGTCCATCACAGCCGCCTGTAAGTCAGCTTTAGGGTAGGCATTACTGGTGGCTACATCAATCTTTGCCGCTGATGTGAAGTGATAGGTAAGATTCCTGAAGTAATCATTTTATCCTGCTCTTGAAGTTGGCTGTCCTGGGGTCCTGAAATCGACAGTTTCAGGCTTTGCCCCCGATATATGGGCCTTCTTTGGGTAACCTTATAAAGAAAATAAATAAGTACATTTACTAAGTATAAAAATCTTTCGTGCTACTAAAACAAAATATGAACGTAGGCCTACTCGTACCTACACAGTAGTCTACATGTACATAACATGTCAGATTTGACACACACACCTCGACTAATTTTTGATTTTTTCAAGGAAAATAGTTAGCATTCGTGTTTTTCAAGCACTAAATGAAAAGAAAACACATACCTTCCAGTCAATTCACATTTTCATCCAGATGTTATGGCACCACATTCAAGTAAATTGCGTTTGAGTTGGTTCACTGTCAGCGACGCGTGCACACGCTCCATGTTAAACTCTGGTGTAAAGCCGTGAGCGAGATTCTGCGAGATTTTAGAAGGACTGCTTTCACCCCCACGCCATCTAGCGGCAGACCCTTAAAGCAGGTATTCCCCATTGTAAAGTTGTTTGTGCATATTTGGGTTAAGACTCTTTATGTCGGGCATATGAAGTTAAATGTCAACGGTAAACTAAAAGCTCTAAGTATAGCATGTGCACTCACTCACTCACTCACACAAGGTCAGAAGTTGGTAGATAACGTCTTCCCTGCGCTCCCGTCTCCCTGACCTATTCCAAAAAAAAAAAAAAATACAAACAAACGAACAATCAATCAAACAAACAAACAAGCAAACAACTCAAGGAAAAGGTGAACAATGACTCCGTCTTTTGATACTCTTGCAGGGGATATTATACTTTTAACTATATACATCTCCATAATTGAAAAACATTTTTATGCATTTATAATTACTTTAATTTCTGTCACCAAATTTAAGGGGGGGGGGGGTTCATCTTGATAACCTCGGGGATTAAAACAGCAGCTGTAAATGTTATCACCGCGCCCTATCTAGTCCATGTCTTTCTCTCTTCCATCATACCGTTGCCGACTAGCAACAGTCACGCCGCATAATCATTGGACTGAGAAATGTTCTTCCGAAAAATGGCTAACTCAAGGTTTTTGTTTCTATATTTCTTAATCGCGCAGAAACATTACAGGCCTACACATGCCAACCATGGTAGGTACCGCTCTATCAAATCTGCTTATCTTTTTTATTCGTTTAGTAGCTTTTTCGTTACATTGGTCATATTAAATTGAAATCGTTATCCATAATCGTCACAGCTTGAGGCTTCTTATCGATATAATATCAACACCTTCTGTATCATTGCTCTCTCTCTCTCTCTCTCTCTCTCTCTCTCTCTCTTCGTTTATGGTATTTCAACTGCCTTTTTAGTTCCTCGATCATGCGAAGATGTGTTGCGGCACTTTGCCGGGGGAGCTTTGTACACGGCTATGTACACCATAGATCCGGACGGCCCAGGGGGAGAGCCGCCATTTCAGGTCACGTGCACAACATCAAAAGACCTCCCAGGACATGGTGTCACCTTGGTAACACACGACAGTGCTTTGTCACAGCCAAAACGGTTTCATTATACAGGCAATCTAGATATACCTGTAAATTTTACCTACAAACCAACCCTGCTGCAGTTAGAAGGTCTCATCAAAATTTCCGGGAGTTGTCGCCAGTATATTCAGATTTCGTGCAACCATGTATTACAGTTTCACAGACCGACTTGGTGGGTTTCCAGACAAGGTTGGAAAATGACCAACTGGGGTGGTGCCCCCACCAACAGCTCTCTGTGTGCTTGTGCCGTACAGGGACGCTGCCATGACCCTAAGTAACTCACCCTTCAACACAATAAAATAAGCTGCAATGTATTTATGTCCATACCTGATTGCAACTTTTCATTTTAACATCAGATTTATCTTAAGTTACAACATCGACTGTTATGTTTCTTTGAAAGCTTGAGCATCGAGTATTTATCTTCACAGTAAATGTACACTTTCTACTAATACTATCAGTTTTTCATTCCGAGGTTTTCTTATAGTTATATGCTAATTTGATTAAATCGTTTTTATAGGAAGTCCTGTAACTGTCTAACCAATGACGCAGTTTGGAGAAGTGACGAGGGCTACTTAGAAGATAAACGCTATTTACCAGTTAAGCAGGTGTACGTGAAAGACACAGACAATGATTTTGAAGACGCTTACTTAACTGTTAAAGGCTTGGAATGCTACGGAGGTAAACGTTAGGGTCTATTTCCTTACCCTCTTAGGATATGCAAAAAATTCGTCAGTCAGAGCAAAGCACGTTGGGCCTCACTTGATAAGCTATCAGTGCCGCTTTAGCGCTAATTTGATCACCACTTCACTGTTTAAGTGCTTCAATCAGGTGACTGGGAATATCTATGAAAAGCTTACTTTTTTCATCAGTTAAGAGGTGAAATGATGCCTTTGTTTGATCAGGGATTTGTATGAGACTCCTTGGTTTGATGGAGCATCATAGTAAGGAATTTATAAGTCTTACACATTAGAAATTACAAAAGCAAATTCTGGCACCAGATAGTTTACGCCACTATCGTCAACAATGCCAATTTTAATGTTAAAATATGATTTAGCTCTCCTGAGTAACGACGCATAACGCTCACTATCTTATGAAATCAAACTTCTTCTGTTCTATTTATTATTTGTCTCTTTTTTGTTCAGAGATAAAACAAGGACATCCCACAGAAAGGTGTAGTATTGCAGCTTATTCATTCATTCATTCCATCAAACTGAAGACATTTAACTATTAAATAAATATTCCCTTCAGTTTGTAACGTACTACATCGCTTTATTTAAGACAGTAAGCTTTCGTCCTTTATATACTCCCCTAGCAAAAATGTGCCTCCCTTATTGCAATGCGAAAAGTGATACAGGAAACCATGAACCAATGATGTTTATTCAACCTCTAAAAGGATTTTTCACAAAAGTTACCGATTGTACAACCGATGGATAAGTAGTAAAAAGATTAAAGCAACATTTTAGTATTTTGTACTCTACTCTTAATTAAAGGACGCACCTGGCTCGATCGTCTGTGCGTGGGGTCAAAAAGTTCTGTAACATTTACAGAGTGATGGCGTTCCACATACTGTAAAAAGATAGTATAAGGTCATCTTTGTTTACAAGGCTAACCTTATATATGTATATAAATTACGGGGATGCAATAAATTGTATTTAATTTCTGCATAAACAGCACACTTATTTTCCCGCTTAAGATGCCGATGTAGCCTCCACGCCGAGGACACTTCCTCCACGCCAGGTCCTCTACTCCTGCAGCTACCAGATATTATCTATGGTCAGGATGACGTGTGGCTAGCATACGACGACCAAACTTTGAAGATTACAGATGTCTACCCCCAGTTCTTCAACACCAAGAAGCGTCGAGAGATCTTACCTACCGCCCACGTGACCCCTGCTCTGTCCCCTCAGTGTGCTAATGTGTTACAGCGCTGCCCTGTGGATTGTGAGCGTTTGGCGAAGTTAAGACTGGCCAACACAACCCTGACTGATGACATAGATGTTAATGGCGAGAAGAAGACACTTGGGCAATTCATGTGTGAGAATGCTGCTGTGTCCATAACCCCTCCTGGCCGAAGAATCGTGGCGTTCTACAAGGTGGCGCCATCTTGCGGCTCTGCACAGAGCTCTACGTACGCTTTCCCCGACAAAACTGTCGTCTGCTGCAAAGTGTTTGCCTTTTCTGGTCAGCATCTCAAAGTTTTCGATGCTCAGTGCTCTGGGAAATAAGATTTGGGCTCGATTTTTGGGTGATGAGGTACGTGTGTACCAAAAAGTACGTTCGTGCATTACTCCCCCCCCCCCCCGAAATAAACCTGTCATTAGAGATTGGGCTGGGTCTAATAGACAATAATTAGTTAATGTTTTTTTTTAGTAATAACGATAATTATAAATGGTAGAGTATCAATCATATAATTATAAATGAAAATACTTTTTATGATATAGGGTGATCACGATTTCTTACAACATTAGACTATCATTGCAAAATGGATCTATTGGAATTAAATAATTTAGTTGATAAATTATCATAATTCAGTTAATTGTTCCATTAATTGCTTATTTTTGCCCTACGAAATGAATTTTGTGCTTCCAACCTTGCTCATCGGTTTATTATAGAGTAACCCAGAACTTGATCGAGCGATTTTCGAAGCTTCTTTGCTTTATGACTATACACTTGGATTATTGTTTAAATTAATGGTATTATAGATAGATCATAGATCATAATTATGAAAACCTAAAGGACAATTTCAGTTAATTTCAGTCCGATGATATAACTGTCACAATTTGGGAGTTACAAGCTATTGAATTTTATTAATTCAAAAAGTTTAACATTGTATTTACGAAGCAATATTTGATTTCATGTAATATAGTATTAGTTATTATTATTGATAATCTAATTTACTGATTTGTCTTGGAAGCCGATGTAATCCCAATGCAGGGTTACCATCTCACTTATTTTGTAATGGACCAGAGATTGATGTGACAAACCCGAGTACAATAAGTCTTATAAGTCTTACGAAAGATAAAATACTAATATTTTAAGCATTTTAAATTATTGAAAAATGCACTAAATTAATGGAGAAAAAACAAACTAAAATGGAACTAGTACACACGAAAAAGAAAACACAGCAAAATGTATGACTCTATTCATTGATTGAAATAGATTTCAGCTACAAAATACAAGTATGATTTTTTAGTCAGGGATATGTCAATACAGTTAAAGAATCGCAGCTTTTTATAATTTACTGAAGAAGTAGACATAAAATGTGTTGCTATTCTTTGGATTTCCCACACCATGCTTTTAATTTGCACAACAGTTTGTAAAGTAGGTCTTAAAGTAGAACGGATTTCTGATAGATAAAAAAAATACAGTAGCAAAAAATTACCCTACTTCTTTTAAGCAAAGGTATGTTTACATAGATCTAGAATTCAACGGTCCGCTAACTGAAGTCTCGCACTTTAAAAAACACTTCTCGTAAACAAGGTGATCGATAGCACGTAACGGTTAACAGTGTCTCTATGTATTTATTGTCGTTTAACGGGTCAACGATGACGTGTCTTAGGAGAAAGGTTATTAGGAGGTACAGGGGGCGCTGTATTCAAAAGGTGAACAGATCACGTGAGGAAGGGAAACGATCATTCGAAGTCGAGCTACGCTAATGTACAGACATTCCAGTTTTCCTAAGCTTGAATTTCATATTTCAAACGTCTAGTATGCCAAAGGGTAGGAAATCACAAAAGATAGAGAAAGTGTTTGAGTCAGATTCTGAACATACTGAGAAAGAAATTGAGAGGCCTGAGGTGAGCGAACCTGAGTTGATACAGTCGGAGGGTGTAGCATCAAACAAAGAGGATAAAAACTACTCGACCGAGGAGAGCGGAGAGTTTGAAAATGAAGGGAGTGGCCAACAAATACCAGGTGAAGTTGGCTCAAATCTTGCTGATACTTTCAATTTGTTTAAATCCTATATGGATCAAAAGTTTAAAGGATTAAAAAGAGAACTGTCCGAGAAAAATATAGCAGAAAACAAAAAATTGAGGTCATCCCATGAAATTGAATTCAAGTTCAAAGGAAACAAAAAACAATTTGAATTTAACACTGAAGTACTTGAAAACCTTGAAATTGCAGAAAGTTACTTTAAGAAAGGGGAAGTGAAGTCTGGAAGACAGTTACTCAAAAGGTCCGTAGATCAAATTAAGAAACGTAACAAGCTTATAAGTTTGGCGGACAAATCGGATGCTGGTTGGGAAGCTGTGGAAGAATATCAATCCGATGATCTTGCAGATGATAGTGAAGACGAAAAGAAAATTCGTTCAGCCCAGATAAGAGCAAATAGAAAATTGCGCCAAAAAAAAAAAAAAAAAAAAAAACAGAAACGCAACAATGTCGGTCAACGTAGGTCTGGTGTTTATAATAGCTATTCCAATATGCCTGTTCAATATACAGCCTCAGCCAATTTTTCAGGTTCAGGGCCATTCAAAAGGCTTTTTCGAGCCAAAAGAAGTCAACCGTCCAAGTATGACCAGTGTTTTGGATGTGGACAATACGGTCACTGGCGAGCAGAATGCTCCAAATTTAACCAGCAAAAGCAGTCATACTTTCAAAACAGCACGGAACCGAACCCAAGCTACTACAGCTACGCACAGGTCGGCAGTCAATAAGACAGATACAACTCTAAAAGATAAGTATAATAGCGACAATGTGAAAGGTAGATTGAAGAAAAATGTAGCTTTTTGGGAAAGTATTCGTGCCAATACGTATGTATTAGTTGTAATAAAACAAGGATATGTTATTCCTTTTATAAATACACCACCAAAAATGATTATGAAAAACAATAAGTCTGCATTAGACAATAAGGATTTTGTAGAAGAATCAATATCAGATTTGTTACAATCAGGCCGTATCAAAGAATTTAAAGGGATACCACAAGTTGTTAATCCTTTGACGGTGGCAATAAATGGGAAAAAGAAACGTTTGGTTTTAGATTTGAGATGTGTAAATCCATACATTTGGAAAGAGAGTATTAAATTTGAGGATACAAGAATTGCATTACAGTACGTAAATTCAAAAGGATTTGCATTTAGTTTTGATTTAAAAAATGGTTATCATCATATAGATATTGTTGAGTCACAGCAAGAATTTCTGGGATTTTCTTGGGTTGTTCAAGGAAAAATTAAATATTTCGTTTACACAGTTTTACCTTTTGGGATATCTTCAGCAGGTTACATTTTTACCAAAGTATTAAGATGTTTGGTTAAACACTGGAGAGAATGGTCTATACCTATAGTGTTGTATTTGGATGATGGATTTGGATTTAGTGATGATTTTGAGATGTGCAAAAAATATTCAGACAAAGTGAGGGGAGACTTGAAAAAATCGGGTTTCGTAGTGAATAATGAAAAGAGTATATGGAGACCAGTTCAAGAGATTGATTGGTTAGGTATTCATTGGAATTTGATACAGGGTACGATATCAATCACAGAAAAAAGGGTTTCAGAATTGAAAAATGATATTAGAAAACTGATGCAAAATATTAATATGACATCGGCACGTGAGCTGGCTCGAATTACGGGAAAAATTATATCAATGTCAACTGTTATTGGAGATATAAGTAGATTAATGACAAGAAATATGTATCACGCAATCAATGATAGAAACAGTTGGGACGAATGCAAAAATTTTCGTTCAAATACAGAAATTCTGAATGAGTTACATTTTTGGTTGTCAAACAATCATTGTCTAAATAAAAGACATTTATTCTTAAACGAAATACCCAAAATCTTGGGATTTTCAGATGCTAGTGATTATGCATGTGGTGCCTATTTGGTACGTTGTCAATCTGACATTTGTCACAAAATGTGGTCAGATGAAGAAAAGGAGAAAAGTTCGACATGGAGGGAGTTGAAGGCAATTGCAATTGCATTACAAGCTTTTATTAAAGTTATAAAAAGAAGTAAAATAGGTTGGTACACAGATAATCAAAATGTCGTGAGGATTATACAGGCAGGATCTATGAAACATGATCTACAACATTTAGCTTTACAAATATATCATTTATGTACATGTCATGAAATCAGTTTGACAGTAAACTGGATACCTAGATCAAAAAATGAAAAAGCAGATTATATCAGCAAATTGGTAGACATAGACGACTGGGAGGTAGAATCTTCTTTTTTCGAATTTTTGGATAAAAAGTGGGGACCTCACATTGTAGATAGATTTGCGAATTTTGAAAATACAAAGACAAACCGTTTTAATTCAAGATTTTGGAATCCAAATACAGAGGCAACAGACGCATTTTTACAAAATTGGCAGCATGAGAATAATTGGATAGTTCCACCTGTAGGTTTGGTACCAAAGGCAATAAACCATTTATTAAATTGTAAAGCAAAAGGCACTTTAGTCGTTCCAAGTTGGAAGTCGGCTGCATTTTGGCCAATGATATTTGACAGAGATATGAAGTGGAAAATGTACATAAAAGATGTTCTTATTTTCGGTAACAAGGGTATTTTTAAGCAGGGGAAAAATAAGCAATCTTACATAGGGTCGCAGAAATTTAAGGATAAAGTTTTGGCAGTCAGGATTGATGGGGAGACAGGATTTTAATAGAAGAATATTTTCTAAAAACGAAGGTTATATTTCAAAGGCGAGATGGGATGGTGTATTTTTATGAAGGTTGCCAGTCAGGATTGACACTGCAACAAACATTATACAGAATTGAAATTTATATATAGAAGGTGTGATGGAATGACGGTGTATTATTATGAAGGTTGCAAGTCAGGATTGACACTGCAACAAACATTATACAGAATTAAAATTTATATGTAGAAGGTGTGATGGAATGACGGTGTATTTTTCATGAAGGTTGCAAGTCAGGATTGACACTGCAACAAATATTACACAGAAATGAAATATATATATTTGAAAGTTTTATGGCATGTTGGTGTATTTTTATGAAGGTTGCCAGTCAGGATTGACAATGCAACAAATGTTAAAAAGAATTGAAATATATATTTGAAAGTTATTACGGCATGAAGATGTATTTTCTATAAATTGACAGTCAGGATTGACACTGCGAAAAATGTTATACAAAACTGAAATTTATATTGGGAAAAAACGTGATGGAATGAAGGTATAATTTAGGAAGGTTAGTAGTCAGGATTGACACTGCACCGAATGTTATACAGAGTTGAAAATTATAATTGAAAAGCGTTATGGAATGAAGGTATATTTTATAAAGGTTTATAGTTCGGATTGACACTGCAACAATTGTTACACAGAATTGAAAAGTTCAATTGAAAAGTATGATGAGATAAAGGTGAATTATAATATATTTTGCAAGTCAGGATTGACGATGAAACAAATGTTATACAACATTAAATGAAATTCATATATTTGAAAGGTCTGGTGGCATGAAGGTGTGTTATTATGAAAGTTGATAATCAGGATGGACAGTGTACAAAATGTTTATACATAATCAAGGCAATGAAAGCATACTTTTAACGATGGTTAAGAGTTAATGGATAATTCATTCTTTTTTGTTAAAAGAGAAAATATAAGATTGTCTGGATTGGCTTTTGAAAACAGTAGGCCTATAATGCATGAAAAGAACATTTGAAATGTTTTAAAAATGGGCTTTTATATTAGTAAACATAAACTGGTGTGTTTTCATCAAAATTCTTTATTTGTATTTACAGGTATTCCAATCTGGAGTTTGGACGGAATTAAAGGATTTCAATTATGCAACTTTACGAAGATTGGGTAAAGAGTTACCAAGTATTGTATTGAAATCTAGAGCAGATAAAACGGTGAAAAAGTATACTTATATATTTCAAAAGTGGAAGAATTGGGCAGGGAAATTTACAGAGGTTAACATATTCCCGGCATCCACAAATCACATTGCACTATATATGTTAAGTTTAATTCAACAAGAAAGTAAACCAGGAGCAATACAGGATGTGAAATATACCTTAAAGTGGGTTCATGATATTGCTGGAATAACACGAAATCCTTGCGATAACGCTTTGATCAGTAATATTGTGGAAGCAGCAAAAAGACTGTCATGTAACAGAACAATAAAAAAGGAAATAGTAACCAGTGAAATGCTTAATAAACTTGTTAATAGATTTGCAAAATCTAACGCCAGTTTGCCCGATTTGAGAGATGTCTGTATATGTTTATTATCATTTTCAGGATTTTTAAGATATAGCGAGGTATCCTCAATTAGAAGAACAGATATTATATTCAAAAATTCATATTTTGAAGTTTTTATAGAAAAAAGCAAAACTGATATATACAGAGATGGATCTAATGTTTTAATAGCCAGAACAGGTAAGACTTCATGCCCATATGTTTTCTTACAAAGATATCTAAGAGCCGCAGACATAGAAGAAGATTCAGAGAAGTATATTTTCAGATCGGTCAAGTATTTAAAGAAATCAGGAAAACATGTTTTAAAGGATACTGGAAAATTGTCGTATACACGTATGAGAGAAACAGTTTTACAAAAATTTGAAGAATTGGGTTTTGATAAAAGTAAATTTGGTCTACATAGTCTACGAGCAGGTGGCGCATCAGCTGCAGCAAATTGCGGGATAAAAGAACGATTATTCAAAAAACATGGTCGCTGGAAATCGGATAAAGCAAAAGACGGTTATATTAAAGACAATATATTGCAAAGAATGAGTGTATCTTTAAACTTGGGTATTTGATATGCATTTACATTTTGTTTGTCGATATTGTAGGACAATGTGAATCCAGAGTGGATGTGGATTAATAAGTCGATGAAATTGTATTTGTTTTTTCTTTTTTAGGATAAAGTAATGATGCACAGAGGAGGCCCGTTCTTTGTGGTCGAAGCAGGCAGAGGCACATCGACTCATTCCTATTTATAAATAAATGATTTGGTGTTTGAAGATGAAGTGGTTTTATTCGTTGAGAGTTATTAGACGATAAATAATTTATATACGTTTAAGCGTAAGCGAATTAGAATATAAATGTATTTATTGTCGTTTAACGGGTCAACGATGACGTGTCTTAGGAGAAAGGTTATTAGGAGGTACAGGGGGCGCTGTATTCAAAAGGTGAACAGATCACGTGAGGAAGGGAAACGATCATTCGAAGTCGAGCTACGCTAATGTACAGACATTCCAGTTTATTCCAAATAAAAGTTTTTGTATAAAAACATTTGTATAAAGATGGGGTTTGATTATGCGTTATAAAATTATCAGATTCATGTAAGTACGAGCTGTACCGGAATTGGAATTAGGCTATGTGGGAAATGTAACTGGTGACGGAGCAAACGTTTGTATGTAATATTGTATCGTCTGTACACAGGCAGAGGCACATCGACTCATTCCTATTTATAAATAAATGATTTGGTGTTTGAAGATGAAGTGGTTTTATTCGTTGAGAGTTATTAGACGATAAATAATTTATATACGTTTAAGCGTAAGCGAATTAGAATATAAGACAATTTAGACGCAGGTATGTTTCTAGCCCTCTTTTATACTTATTTGCACTACAGACCCGTAGCCAGCAATGTCAGAAGGGGGTTCTTTTTCTAAAAAAGTGGACTTTTTATAATGAAACCTTTGTGTACCTAGATCAAATTGCACCCAGAATGGACCTTTTTCTGACAAAAAGGGCGGTTCTTTCGAATCCCCCGAACCCCCCTGGCTACGGGCTGTGAGTAAGATTCAATCAAAAGAGATTTAAGTGGTTTATAAATGTGTGCACAGGGTGCTTTGCGTCGTTGAAGTTTTAAAAATGCATCATAAGATCGAGGGACACCGAGAAGACGCTTACCACCGAACCTGTACTGCGTTAAGAAAGGGGATTCCCCCATATTGTATACTAAAATTTTGAAACGACCGGTACACGTAAAAATCAAGCTTGTTTACCGAATAAACAATGGACTCAGTTAGGGGATTTTTTTGTTTACGACAATATCAAAAGTGCACACGTGAGGCAGAGAGGCAGACATTGTCAAATTACAATGATAAACAATCCCAGATTTAGCATACACATCGGTGGTTTAGAAATCATCGACATTTAAGATAAAACAAATGAAAAATTGCACAATGATTTGCAGTTATTATTATTGGAGGGATGTTAGCATCTAATGATTGATCACAAGTCCTAAACACTTTAACGATGTCTTGCAGAATACGTGTCTAAATCTCAGGTCAACCGCGTCCTCTTTGTAATTTTGCTTGGCAAAATTAATACATGCACCTATAAACACACCCGTTGTTTAACTTGTGAAGAGTGAATTTCTTTCGACTTCAGAAAAAAAAGAAAATAAATATATCTTCAGTTGTTTAGGCCCACTATTATATTTCGATCTCCTTTATTTGGAGAATCCCATCGTATCGTTTTTATCATTTCGATCTTACTGTTCACTGCACCCGTAACCCTTCCCTTATTAGAGATAAGAGATAAGTGTTTATTTAGCCAATTATAAAAATCGGAAATCATTTTCCTTTTGGAGCATTATACAGAGTAAAATAATAGAATAATACAATAAATAAATAAATTAAGAATTTGGTTTTGAGACCAATTAAAATGCGTCACTGCACTTGGATAAAAGCTGTTTAAAAAGCGTTTACTGCCTTTAAAAGTTAGTTATTGGAGTTCTCTGTTAACGTGCACATGTTCAAAGGTCTCACTGGACTTACGTGATGGGTGGCATGTACACGTATGATAAGGACGTCACACGACTCTGATCTTATCGCTGAAACCTCGTGCGGCATGTACACGCTGTCATAAGGAGGTCGACACAACTCTTATTTTACTAATTTAACCTCGGGATCTATCAAAGGTCCTTTGCCTGATAACTTTTGGCTAAATATCAATCTCTTTAATCTTATTAGTCTATAGTATTTTAGTTATTTTTATTGGCATGGCTTTGATATCCGCCCATGTTCTATTGTTTAGATGAAGCACATTGTTCTTGTGGTTATTTTTGGCCACCTACCTGCATGTGCGTACATGTACATTTAACCTACCCTTTACCAGGGCCGCAGTTATTATTGTGGACATATTTGCTGAGGCAACCCTGTTATGTTAGGCCAGGAGGAAACAATTAATTCTGCCCGCGCGCAGAAGGCTTTGTACTCGCTCTGCGGGAGCTCAGTGGTCGAGCTGGGCTTCGCGCCAATGTATGTTAACGCTCGTTACGCATCCTGCCTTGTCTTGTCTGTCTGCTAAAGGATGTTTTATTGTCACAGATGAGTAATTAACTATTTTGATTACTGTCAAGGGGACTTGGCAGGGACTTTCTAGTAACCGTGCCTGAGTAGTTGAGATTTCAGAACAGGCTCACAGTGCAGAGATTAATCATCTATTTAACCATATCTGTTAATATATAGTGAAAAATCAATCTGTGGACCTGGTAGATGGTACGTTTTACCCGCCTAAAACAGGCCGTCAGCCGTCGAGTCCGCAGATACTGTGCTGGTGATACCGCTGTGAGCATTCCCGCTAGGTAACTCCCGTAAGTTCAACATCATTATATGTACAAATTCTGGAATGATGCAGAATTAACTAATCATAGCAGTGTGTATAAAGGACAAACATCGTGTTGATAACGAATGTAAACTGACGGTAGACAATTATCTTATGTCTGCGGCTATTAGTAGGCTTGTTAAGAGCTTGTCCACGAGAGAACCAGCCCAGGGTGGCAAGGTGGGGGTCAGCGGATTTCAACCAAATTTGTTGTATGGAGGCATATTAGGAAGTTATTCATGAGTTAGGAAGGAATCCCAAAAATATCCTTTCTTCAGAGAATTATAGCCTATTATAAGTCATGGCTTATGTAGCCTCTTTGAGACTCCATTTTTACCTTGGAAAAATAATGATATATTTTGTGTAAATTAAACAAAAATGGAGAAAACTAAAAAATATTAGACCTTACAATCATTGAAAACAATCATTTGGCTTGCCACAGATATATGTAGAATTCAGATAAGACCCTGCTTGGGCGAGCCACACCCATTTATAACACCCCTCCCCCCAAAGTCCAATTTTGATACTACCATCTTTAATTGCATATATCTCCATCTTCACAGGGTTTACAGCTATAAAACTGCATGAATATTTTAGGCAGATATGGGTCATTCCAAATCAAGTTTCAAAAGTTACTGCTGTATTAAAACAGGTACTGAAAAATACCTCCAAAGTTGGCCATTTTTAAGGCAAAAAATCGTGGTGGATTCATTCAAGTCTATGTAGACGATAGGTTTGATTAATTTATTAAACCATTTTGCTCTACAATGATGTTACTAAATTAATAGGGCTGGTGAACATGGAAAGTGGGTGTGTACTAATGAATATCAGGTCAGTAGGTCAAGGTCACTGGGCTTCATATTTGTAAATTGCCATATATGGACTTCTTAATTTATATGGACAAAAAATTTAGAGGAAATAAATCATAGATTCTGTTACTTTGGATAGGCACTGGCAATTAACTTGAGAGTTTACAAGATAATTTTAATATATATATTTTTTTTAATATCATCAATTTGGTGAATACAAATTAAAATCTTAGTTTAGTAGCAATTTCTTTTTGGTGCAATATTTATCATATAGAGATCAGGATATGCCATAGTATTTATGATAGCAAAGCCAGAACAAATCTTTTTCAATTATCAAGAGTTTTTTTTAAATCATCCACACCACTTTTTGGTGACTATTTATGAGCATACAGTAACTAAAAAATTATTCAATTTAGTTTATTGTTGTCTCAGATGAATAATTACAAATAATAAAAAAAATCACAAAATTATAATATAGCAATACATGCAAAGCAGTGCAACATTAGTTGTGATCATTACAAACTATATCATAATGTAGCAAAACAAGATAATTTTCTATTCAAAAAGCAAAACTAACACAACAAAATATATCCTGGTGTTATGAAACATCTTTGCAGTTTTGTATCAAACATTACAGCTCATAACATCAAAGTTTTTAATACATTCAAAAATAACTGCCGATTTTTTCTTCCTGAAGAGTCTGTAACCCTCCTTACTGACATTTCAATCTCATCTTCATGCTCACAAATGCTAGGTTCTGCTGGCCTGTTTCTTGTGCCCTTCTAAACTCCTTCAGTAAAAACTCCTTTACTTTATTTGAATATAGTTTCAAAGGTTTAGATGACTTTAAAGCTCATCCATTGTGTAACTCAGTGAGATATTCAAGAGGGTGGAGTTCTCTCACAGCTGATGTGCTTTAAGTTTTTCTTTAGTCAGATTGTTGGCCCACTAGACTTTAATTTGATCAAAAGCTTTTTTTTTTGGCACATTTCATAACTGTGGTCTAAAAAAGGACCTTACAAATACTCTTCAGTCTTAGTAGCAAAAGATTTCAGAGAAAACTTCTCTGGACAAGAAAAAATTTCCCTGTTTGTGATCTTGCTTGGTATAGTCCCAGTTGGCATATTTGCCTCAGAAAAACCCAAATTAACTTTAACATCAGTATCACTCATGTTAAAACTGCTCAAGGAAGGAAGACACCTTTTCTCATGTTGTAGGAATCAAGAAAGCTAAATTGTTGTAATTGGACACTCCAGTCCACGCAGGTTTGGAAGATGTCTGTCTAGCTGGATGTAGAAAATGGCTCCAACTGCAGAAACTAGGGCCTCATGCATCTCCTCAGCATTTGTTATATTGTGGCTTTCATTTACATACATGCCTTTCTACAACAGCCATCATTTCCACACTAGTTTCAGTTTCTGCAAGACTTTGGACTCTTTTGCTGACCATAAGATCACTGTGTGTCAAATGACACTTCTCAAATATGCCTGAAATATAAATATAGCTTACTATAGACACATGAAAACACTTATCTGAAAGTTAATTGATACATTGATGAAAAATAAATTATTATCCCATTTGTCCATGTTTTATAAGTAAGGCATGGTTTCGAATATTAATTATGATGAGCCTAGCAATTTTGCCAAGACCAGCCCTAGCTTCAATCTAATTCCAATTGTTACCCTTAAATTTATTTTACCCAAGTACCATTAAACCTACATAAATACCCACACAAATATAGCTTAAAAGATAAAATTATCACAGGTCCTTAGGCTGCAATTTCATTATTTGAAAGGGGGCATTTTTCTTTTTAAAAAAATGGAGCGTTTACCATTAAAAAATTACACCTAGATCATTTTTCTGAGTGAACTTTTTTTCTGGATTTTAGCCTGTATTAAAATACAAACAAACCCGTTTCTTACCTGAACCAAGTGGCATCAGTATATTCAAATGGCTTTTTGTCTACACTGACATCTGCAGTTAATCCCATGACATATTTCGTTATAGGCTCGTTTTCCCCTGTGTGGATGGTTTCCAGCACAAACCAAGCCCATATCCCAGTGCTGGTCACATGGTGTAACCCATTTATTCTCCCAAAGATACTTGAAAAAGTCCAATTGCTGTCATCGGATACAAAAGAATTCACACCTGACAAGAATCAGTGTGCTTTCGTAACTCACGCTGTTTTGCTTCACGTAAACGCGACGAAGATGACTGTTAATATCTCTGTTGCAATTTTTCAATACACTACATGTTTTTTATATCTGTAGACAGAGTATAAACCACATGATATACGACTTCGTTGAGGAAGATTTGTAAACAAACAGTCTGCGATTTCCGCCATGTTGGATAATGACGTTGTGTTGTTCTGACGTTAGTACATTAGTTTCACATGGTTTTAAAATGTGTTAGATGCTTGTTTTAACCAGAAAAAAATTAGAATAGGTAAAATGAAAATAAAAAGTTCAACTAACAGTGTTTTAAACCATTCGTTGACTTGAAAGAGATGGCTGAAGTTCAGTGCACCGATATACGTGTTCGGATATATTTACGAAAAATGAAGAAATATTAGGTCATGTTCTATCTGTTACAACGGACAAGTTGTAGAACAGCAGTAAGTTTTGATTTCATGTATAAATAGATTAATGAGTTATCTGTTAGTCCTGAACACGCTTTACCCCAAAGACCTGTGAAGATGAAGATATTGTCAAAAATAGAAGGGGGGTGTTCAAAGCATGTGGTTTGTAGGCCTGAGAAAAACGCTTGGTTTGTTACCATGGAAACAAAGAGAGTGGAAAAAGTGTATATCATTTTAATCCCCTATCTTTAGGTTAAAATATATCACCAAACTAAATCATTTGGTGACACCTGTATAAACTTTAAGGCCAATCAATATAACCCTGTTTTTCAGAAGAATTTTTGGTTGATAAACCCCCCAAATTGTCACTGGCCATATCTCTGTAAGTAGGGATTTTTTTCAGGAAATATTGCAGCCTCAGATATTGTTCATATAAAGGTTCAAACACACCAAATATGATGTAAATCCGTTCACCCCCACCTTGCCGCATTTTCTACATTTGGTTTGGTTTTCTCGTGGACACACACTTAAGAACCAAAAAATGGCCAAACGCTGCATTTTGTAGTACAAATGTCTAACTTGGCATAAATGTTCCTTGGGCCAAAAGAAAATTTTTTATCCAAAGAGACGCCCTCTATCGATACATTAATTAGCATAAATTATGCAAATTATGTGCCAAAATATATAATATTTCATATTTCCATTAATTTTTGGCCTAGAAACGTGTAGATTATCAAACCTGACTAAATTAGGGACAAGGAACCCATTTTTGATCATTTGGAAGCAATTGGTGGCCATTTTGTGCCTCAAATCCAAGATGGCCGCCACCCGCCATTTTGAAAGTGGACATAATTTTGCTATTTTATGTTGAATTTTGAAGCGTTTGGTCTATATATACTTGATATATATATCGATTCCTACTATTTTGGGTGTGAAAAAGTCATTTTTGATATTGTTTTGGTGATAGTAGGTGATTTGAAGGGACAAAGAGGGTGTTTTAAGTGCCTACCAAGATATGTGTGAACGCTGCAAAACCATGGATATTGATAACCCGTATTCAAATACATCTCAATGCGATTTTTTGTTATATACCATCGCTACTGGACTATATTATGAGCAAAAAAAAAAAAAATTTATCATTATGGAGGCTATTGGTGGCCGTTTTATCCCTCAAATCCAAGATGGCCGCCAAAAACCATTTTGAACTTGAGCATAATTCGCTATTTTGAAACTATATGTATTACATCTTTGTAAATGAGTAATACAGTAATACGTCGTTTTATATTATTTTCTGGTGCAGAATACATTATATGTTTCATAAAATGTGAGTACAAACTATTTTATTCTCCAAAACGAATATGCATGTAGGCTTAAGTCGTCAAATAGACTTACATGTGCCATGTAGTCTAATTAGTACAAAATGTTTTATAAAATCATAAAGAGCTTGAAACAAGTGTAAGAGACCAAAATGGCGTAATTAAAGGTAAAGAACACATTCTTGGTGCTTTGGAGACAATTGGAAGCCATTTTGATCCTCAAATCCAAAATGGCCGCCAGTCACAATTTTGAAATACGGATAAGGCATAACTCATCAATTTGAAGCTATTGCTCTTACACTAGCATGTTATACATCGTTTCTTATCATTTGGGTTGTAGAAGTCATGTGTCTTATCTCTTCTGAGATATAATACAACACCAATACTCCAACACCAATACAGGCTTACGTCTTCACCTTCGCTTGTATACGTCTTGAAGTCAAATTTGTGCAAAAATATGTTAAATAACAATTTTAAAATGGTTTTGCCGGGCATAGATTAAGTGCAAGAGACCAGCACAGTGGATTCAACTTTATGGTGACCACTTTTAGCTATTCTGTTCTTCATATCCAAGAGCCTGTCTCTATTTTAAAATTATGGCATAATTTACCTTTTTTGAGCTATTGGACTTACATATGATCGTAATACATCAATTGTTACTATTTTGGAAGTACATAATTAATTTCTGGTGTTACTCTGGTGACAGAGGATAATAAAAAAAGGCATAAGGTGTTTTAAGATGATTCCAAGATGAATATTCCTGTAGTTGTCATATACTGTAGATGTTTTGTGCTTGTTCGTCCATTGGAAACAATGAGAACTATGTAGTCGCCTTATGGATTTCTATTGGTAGTGAGATGACTTGTCTGGCCAAATCATGCTAGGAATGATCACTGGCACTGTCAACTAGGAAAAGAGGCTGCTTCCTCGACTTCTTTGCTTTATCCCTCTTACCTTCCTGCGCAGCTACTGCTTTCTAGTTGGTTTTGCAGATTCGTTCTTTTGTGTAAAGATACCACTTTCCTCTGATGCGACATGTTCTCATGCATTAATGTTTCTCTGGAAACTGGATTCTAATATATTGTTTGGCTGTTTCTCATAGGACACTGACAAAACCTCAATTCTTACTGGCTGTTGTCTTATTGGCCTACCAGAGCTGACCATGCATGTTTCTTTTTGCTGTGCTGCTGGATGGTTTTGCAGACAAGATCTAGAGCTATTTCAAAGCAAAGTCCATTTGCTTGTCTTTTACGGACATTTACGCATCAACACAACTAACCAAGTTCCATAGTATTATAAGACGACACATTTTTCACCCTTCAAATCTTCTGGGCTATATTTAACGTGCGAATGCAAGCCCCAGTGACTGGGACATAAATGTGCATGTGGCTTTTTGGTTCACATTGACCAGTAAAAGATTAATAATATAATACCACTATGTATATATATTTATTGCTTTCCTTTGAGTATTCAGTATCTTTTAGTGGATGGTCACTTAAGATAAATCTAGATGATATATTTGAGCATGTGGTTTGGGTTCCACATTTTTGTAACAGACTCAACAAAACTCATCTTGGAATTTATTTTACAACCTTATATTACCTTTTTATTATCTTCTGTCACCAAATTAGCACTGGAAAATTACTTTTGAGCCCCAAGAATAGTGCCATTTTACCTAATACAAGCGAATAAGGGTCCCACAGTTCAAAGATTATAAATAACACCAAATTATTAAAATAGCGGCAAGCAACCATCACTTGGTTTTGATCAAAATAATGGCTAACAATTTTCCTCATGCGGTCAAAGATGTATTCTTTTGCTTTAATTCAGCCATTCTGTTTGCTGACACTTGATTTATAGATCGGCAAAAGCATTTTTGTACTAATTGGATTACTCATTGTACATATAAACTGCAGGTCCATGTAGCAACTGAATCCTTTATTTATTTGGAGGCTTATAAAAGTTTCTATTTATATTTTATGAAACCGAAAATGCATTCTGCTCCAGGAAATAATCAAAAATGACGTATGGCACGCTTATGAAGGTGTGATAGTTTCAAAATGGTGAATAATGTTCAATTTGAAAATAGCGTATGAGGGCCATCTTGGATTTGAGGCACAAATTTTAAGAAACAAATAATGTATTCTGCACCAGAAAATAATATAAAACGACGTATTACTCATCTACAAAGATGTAGTACATGTAGTTTCAAAATAGCGAATTATGCTCATGTTCAAAATGGTTTTGGCGGCCATCTTGGATTTGAGGGATAAAACGGCCACCAATGGCCTCCACAATGGTAAAAGTGTGGTTTTTTTTTTTTTTTTTGCTCATAATATAGTCCATAGCAATGATATATAACAAAAAATTGCATTGAGATATATTTGAATACGGGTTGTCAACATCCATGGTTTTGCAGTGTTCACACATATGTGGTAGGCACTTAAAACACCCTCTTTGTCCATTCAAATCACCTACTATCACCAAAACAATATCAAAAATGACTTTTTCACACCCAAAATAGTAGGAATCGATATTTATATCAAATATATATAGACCAAACGCTTCAAAATTCAACATAAAATAGCAAAATTATGTCCACTTTCAAAATGGCGGGTGGCGGCCATCTTGGATTTGAGGCACAAAATGGCCACCAATTGCTTCCAAATGATCAAAAATGGGTTCCTTGTCCCTAATTTAGTCAGGTTTGATAATCTATAAATGTTTCTAGGCCAAAAATTAATGGAAATATGAAATATTATATATTTTGGCACCTAATTTGCATAATTAATGCTAATTAATGTATCGATAGAGGGCGTCTCTTTGGATAAAAAATTTTCTTTTGGCCCAAGGAACATTTATGCCAAGTTAGACATTTGTACTATAAAATGCAGCGTTTGACCTCTTAACAAGCCTACTATATTACAGATGTATGATGTGAATGTGGTAGTTGTTTTTAAGAAAAGTTTTAGAAATATGATAAGTATTAAGGGTAAATTGTCCACATAGGCGTAACTTAAAGTAGGGACTTGGGGAGCATTTAGAAAGACCCGTCGCATCAGGTGGATCGATCCAACTTTGCGGGAAAGATCGCTAAAGTCCATTCAGTGTATATTAGCTTAAAAGTCTGACACGCATCCTGGAGCAGTTAGGGGGCGAGCACACGCACTGTGTAATAAACTTTTATCACCCTCTAGCTATTCAAGGGGGCGTGTCAGGCAGTTAGGCTGATTACACCGAATGGGCTGTTCCCCGCTGAGTAGGATCTATCCAGCTGCTACGATGTCTAAAACAGAACGGGGTCTTATGATAAATATAGCATACGGAAGAAAACTATTTAGGTGAGCATTCACATCAAGAAGAGCTGAGGTCTAGTACGGCCGCGACCTAAATATGGCGGACCTAAATGAAAGGAAGACCGCTTAAGCCATTAATAGTCTCTCTGCCTCTCACACGCCTCCCCGTGTGTCGTCCCTGCAGGGGCAAACTAAAGCCTAGGTCCCAACCGAACGTACGGGCTGCTACGTGTGGTCTACGGCCAAAAATTGGGGAAAACGTGGGAGTTCGTGCGTGAAGAGCACGTCCATCGTGCGACTTTTGGAGGACGCAAACAGCACGTAGAAACTTTTCGACATGATCAACAGCCGCTACGTGCGGTCTACGAATTCTCAAAAAAATTTGAAGAAGTACGACAGGCGTGCGTGCAGCGTACGCTTGTCGCACGGGACACGTGCCGAAATTATTTTTATCCAATTTCGCTTGGGTGGCTACGGTGCGTACGATGCACGTGGTTATGGCGCACGGTACACGTACTTATTCCTTGCTCAGTCCGTACTTACTCCGTACTTCCACGCCCCCACTGTGTGGACCTCACGGACGTCTTGCACTAGTGGTCACTTCATACGCACAGACCGTGAGTATAAAAGGAGGAGCATATACGAAAGTCCATCATTTCACCCTTGGATCTCTCGTGCAGAAAATGTCAAAAAAAGTCAACAAAGAGCAAGAGGGGGAAAAGGGGGCTGGGGCAAGCCAAGCAACAAGAGAGTCACCAAGGCTCTTGGAAGAAGTGGACATGGTCAGTGAAGAAGCAGGGGAAACACGACAGGAAGATGAGAGAGACAGTTTGGAAGTGGACAGAGGCAATGGAGAGGAGAGCGATCATTTCCAAGAAGAGGAACAAGATGAGGGTGAGGAGGAGCAACAGTATGTGGAAATGGATCAGAAAAGTTCACATTATTTTAGCTCATGTAAAGAGGAGAAGTTGGTGGAGTTCTTCTCTGATAACGAGTGTTTGTACAACAAAGCCCACCCTAATTATTCAAACCAGACCCATAACGATAAGCTGTTGGCTGATCTGTCCAGAGAATTAAATTCATACCGTAAGTACACTTAACATATTTATTTAATTTTTTTAATTGGATGCTTTTAATTGTCGGTGCTAAGTGCAAATTAAGGACTTCTATCAACCACAAACAAAACGATCGTTTTGACAATGAAATAAATTTTAACAATGATTTCTCATCTTTATTCACCAGCAAAGAATATTACTGGATGGTGAAGAAACCAACGGACCGCCGTTGGAAATGTGTATAAAAAGAAATCAGGACAAGCATCTCAACATTTGACAGCTAGAAAGAAATGGCAGCTGCAAAATTTTAACTTTCTGACCACATTATTCCCAGAACTTCTACTATAGAGACAACGACAGTAAGTCCAAATTATCATTACTATTTTTATAATCCATTCTATGGAAGATCACGAATTCCTTTATTTAATACATGTGTTATGAACCATTGTTTCAAAACATTATAAAGCACATGTGATGTAGGTTGAGGAATACGATTTTTTAACCTAATATGTGTCATGATAATATTAGATTTGAAATAAAAATAATTTAACACGTAATTGTAAAGAGGGTAAATAGGGGTGCTTAGAAAGATAGAGGATAATGTGGCAATTTTGATATGATGAAAATAATTTTTTATTCCAGATAGGAAAGGATAGTAATGATGAGAAAAAGGATCTTTCCACCACTAACACCCACCTGCCAGTCAGACCGCCACGGCTAGCTGTAGCCACCATTCTTCTCCACCCACCCCCTCCAAGAAAGCCAAAAAATCCAGGCTGGATGACCTGCTGGTCGACTATATTTCAAGGCCCAGGCCTGTCGAGGAATTGAGAAAGAAGGTAGTTGAATTTTTGTATCTCTAGTCTCATGAATATGATTGCCTATTTTTGTCACATTTTTTGCACATAGCACACATTTTCTGTCATATCTAACACAGTCAGTTTTAGTTACATCATTTTGGATCTATGCTTTTAATGTTATCTTTCCTCTATTTACCGTAGATATGACCCCTAACAATCCATGCTTTTAATTTTATCAGAGTACTTCCTCTATTTACCTAAGATAAGACCACTAAGACTGCATTCCCATAGATTGATCCATCTAGATCGACCTAACTCCCTGGGGGTTCACGCTAAATTGCAGTCAGTCGAGCGGGCACCATAGTTACCTGTAATTAACCCCTTACAGCTTTTAGTAGGCGGGACAGACATTAAGCCAGTTAAGCTGACACCAATCTAGTGAGATTCCCCAGGGGGATAGATCGATCTAAAATCTGTGGGAATGGGGTCTAAGACTGACTGCAATTTAGCGTGAACTCCAGGGAGTTAGGTCGATCTAAATCTAAATCTCTGGATGGATCTAAATTTCTGGGAATGCACTCTAACAATTCATGCTTTTAATGTTATCAGAGTACTTCCTCTATTTACCTAAGGTATGACCACTAACAACCCATGCTTTTAATGTTATCAGAGTACTTCCTCTATTTACCTAAGGTATGACCACTAACAACCCATGCTTTTAATGTTATCAGAGTACTTCCTCTATTTACCTAAGGTATGACCACTAACAACCCATGCTTTTAATGTTATCAGAGTACTTCCTCTATTTACCTAAGGTATGACCACTAACAACCCATGCTTTTAATGTTATCAGAGTACTTCCTCTATTTACCTAAGAGCTGCAAAAAAACATACATTTTAACTGATTTTTAAGATAATTTATTATTTACGTCTTTTTCTGTTTGACAGAATCCCTCCCAGCCCAGACTGTCACTAGGCAACCTGGACACGAGCTTCTCAGGGATTGGACTGTCAGAGGCCTTTGTTGATGTGAGCACTCAGGAAACCACAACGCATATAACCATGATACCAACAACGTCCATCTCTGCCTCTGCTGAAACCGCGGGGAGGACCATCGAGCCATCTAATGAGGACCAATTTTAAATTTGTATTTGAAATATCTGTTTCATGCTTTTTATGTTTGGTTATGAAAAATAAAATTTAGTATTGCATGAACTTAATGAATTATTTCACTTTGGGAAGTTTATTTTGTCTAAATGATGAGAGAAATATAAACCAAAAATTACACTGTTTTCCTTTATAAATCTTCTTAAATTTGTATTTATTTTAAAGTGAACTCCCCAAGAGATCTAGGATCGTAGAAAACACAATAATATTACGGTGTACTGGTATTAATGTTTTAAATTTATTTATAAATAAATGGCCAACGATCATGATATATGTAAAAAGTATTTAAACCTCATGCATGATGTCAAAACATTAAAAAACATTATGGTTGTTGATGATTTTTTTTAAAAGGAATTTAAAATCATGCTAATTTTACAATATTATGGAAATGCTTTAATGGTGTTTTTATAACATTTGGTGTTTACTGGGATATTTCCCCTTTAAAGTATTATTTTCATGGTTGCAATCTCACTTTAAAGCAACTCTTTCTCTCCATTGCTTTTCTGATTAAGATGGAAAAAAGGAGGAACAATTTCTTAGTAACTTTTATTGTTACATAAAACATCAAAACATACCACGAGCACATTTATTAGAAAATAATTTCAACACAATCATTACACTGCAGTGCACAATATAAGTTTCATTCAACTTTGATGGAAAGAAAGTTTGTAACAGACTATCCAATGTCTACTCAATGTTGTCCTGCCATGGAAGACGCCTAATGTCACTGCTGTAATAGTCTCCCAAATAGTTCCTTATGATCTTGCCCTCCCTGGTTATGCGTTTGCCTCCAACAAGGTTGGGATCTGCCATCTGCACTGCATCTCTCCAGGCTCCGGGGACAACACTGCATTCATCATCCTCTTGGTCCACATCAGCCAATGCAAGTTGAGGCCTACGTCTGCGCAGAGGGTTGTGTAGTGCCAGACACGCTTGTACCACAGTGATGGACCGACGCGGAGACAGCTGCAGAGTGGTTAGGAGGCATCTCCAACAATGGGAAAGAATTCCGAATCCATTGTTGACAACCCTTCGAGCCCGTGTAAGCCTGTAATCGAAGACACGTTCCTTGTGAGACATCCCTCGTCTGCTGTAGGGCTTCATCATCCATGTGCGCAGAGGAAATGCGTCGTCTCCAACCAGAAAGTATGGTAAGCCCCTCTCATCTCCTGAAAGAGGCTCCAGGTCAGGGAATACTATCCTGTTCGTTTCCAGAGAACATCTAATTGTAGAAATGTTAAACACACCGGAATCAAATAAGGAGCCATTGGCACCAACCATACACCCAACGAAGTTGTACTCAGCATCAACTATGGCCAGCAGGACAATTGAAAAAAAAAACCGGTGAAGTACAGAGAGCCACTGTTCTTTCGTTTCTTGTTTGCCACATGCTTCCCAACAATTGCTCCGCACGTGTGATGAAAGTTCCAGCGGGAACTGAATTTTCGTGCTACAACTTCCAGCCGTCTGCAGTTGAGGGTACTGTAAAGAAGTCGGCCTTGTACTCCTCATATATTGCTGTGCAAACTTCTGGTATGAACTTGAATATGGTGTTATGAACCACCCTGAAATTGAACGCCTGACAGCGGTAGCTTGCCCCTGTTGCCAGGAACCGCATTGCGGCAAGGTAATATGGCAAGTTTCAATCCTGGTTCCAAAACATTAAATGAGGAAAGTGATGAAAATGTTGTTATATAACATTGGTATTTAATATCTTAATATATGTATTTAATGTCAGTATGTATTTATGTAGTGAAAGTGGGTGATGTTTCCATTCATACCTTCCGCTCTTGGTGTTCCTCGAAGTGACCCGTAGGAGGAGTTCAGCGAACAGGTTTTGGTCGACTTACGTATTTCATAAAGTCACCCAGTGATTCCCTCTCAAGCTCTATAAAAAGCGTAAAGTACCGTCCAAAGAGTCTTCCCCTCTCTATCTAAGGTCTTACCCAGAATCGCCTAGATGTCTCTGTTTCTCTCGCTCTCAGATTAAGGCCATCAAAAGTAGGTCATACTCGTGTTCATGAGCCCGAAGCTGGGCCTGGAGATTCAACGCTAGCAGTCTCTGCGGCGGGATTGGGCCCGCCATCTTTGAACATCGCTGCTGACATAATGATCTCTTCAAACATGCACTGCTTTTATACCCTCTCAAAAAACATCTCAACACGCACGAAGGAGGACGAGCAACAAGCGTAGAAAGTCGGCAAGACTGCCTTACGTCCGCTTGCGTTGTCCTTGCGTTACCCGCACTCTTAGTACGGATAACGTACGTGGTGCACGATGCTTGTACTTTGCATGCACGGAGCGCGTGGAACACTTGCGAAAGCCCGTCGGGCGCAGCAGGTATTTCTGCCGTGCGGAGGCTGTGCTTCTCACGTACTTTCCACGCACTTTCTCCTTGCTCCCTCCTTGCAATCACCAGTTACTTGATTCCTTCCCTGCGAATTAGCTACGTCCTAGCCAGACGCAAGGAACCTAAAAAACCGTGCGTTCAAAACGTAGTTGGGATCTAGGCTACGAATATTCGTAACACTATCGCACCTGTATCGTAACTGAATCGTAGAGAGTGTCGATTTAGACCAGAAAATTGGCAAAATCTCACGAATCCTCACGAATCCTGAAATTCCGGGCAATTCGTGGGATTCGTGGTCTGTGTGAAATAGGGGCCTTAGGGGCATTACACGTAATATCGAAACAATAAGGCAGATTGACTACTGGCAGTAAGTAAATAAATCACCTTATATAAACGGAGCACCCGCGTTCGACAAGACCAGATTACTTTTGTTTGGTCCAAACATTTGAAGGGAACATTGCGTTATTACACGTATATGTTCAGATCAGTCAAACTGGTGCTATAGAGAAAACTGTTCTGCCCCATATATATAGCTCATGTTAAAAGGGACAAGGTTATCTGAATACAAAATGGAATATTCCTTTTTTTTTTATTTGGTCAGTTTTACAAAACACACACATTATTATTTAACTTTTGCATATTTTAACTTCTACTGGCGTTAAAGATCGGAATAAGTTTATATGTTGCTAATAATTCATACCTGTATTATACACATTGTATGTACACAGTGTATTTGGGTTATCCTTATACACAAATAGAGCTTGAGATAATCTATCATATTCAAACAAATGTATGAGCTGCTAAATAAGGCATCTCCAAGAAGACTTATTTAAGGCACGATGAAAAGCCCTACGGACGCACAGAGGGGTTTTATGTTTTAAAGTTTCCTTTCGCGCGCGCGCGCGTGTGTGTGTGTGTGTGCGTCAGGGTGGGGGAGGGCGTAGGGCTAGGGAGTGAATCTCCCTCTCTGGCAATTGTCAATGTTGACAGGTACCAGTATGTTCATGTACATGTGCCCATTTTACCGTAGACATTTTCATTATCATAAATTAACCCTTTTCTAATTTGATTCCCCACATAAGACAACTACAGATCACTTATACTTATAAAGCCAATTCATAGGAAAACGCATGCAAAACCCACCTCCAAACACCATAAAAACCGTCCTACCATACGCCACCATACAAACTCCGTTCACCGCAAGTATATGCTAAGCCTTAAGATAATACGTAGAATACATATGTTAGACCAGATCATCTCTAGCAAACAAAGCTGTTTAAATAGAAAACTGCGTCGGTGAAATCAATAATGTTCACTAAGTTCTCGCTCTTATTTCAGAATGGCACTGAGCAAAGGAAGGTCACCATTAGGTTTGAAAGCTTATGAAGACGATGTACAAGGGAACGGTCACCGTCCGCTGAGTCCGACACAGCGTCACAGGTATGAGCACCAACGACTCTTAACCTTTGCCAATTGGCCTGATTGGGCACCTGCTTCTGCTGCAAGGCTTGCCAAGTACGGCTTTTTCTACACCGGCAGGGACGATGAGGTGGAATGTTTCGCCTGTCATCGCAGCGTTCGAGGTTGGAAATTGGGCGACAACCCCGAAAACAAACATCGTCAAGTATCACCAAACTGTCGCTACATAAATGGTGTTAATAAAGAGAATATTCCGATATATGTTGAAGTCTCTTCTCCCGAAGAAAATGCAGGACTTCAAAGAACAATCTACGCTCCTCTTGGTCTTCGTCCTCCTGGGACTCGGGTGCCACAAGGTTCCCAACATGCTGAGGGCTCTTTGAGAGTCCTGAATGGAAATTCAATGAGAGGTGAAGTCACCCATGGCACTACC
Organism: Lingula anatina; assembly: GCF_051362555.1. Taxonomy (NCBI): domain Eukaryota; kingdom Metazoa; phylum Brachiopoda; class Lingulata; order Lingulida; family Lingulidae; genus Lingula; species Lingula anatina. Next base: position 15,619,705 of record NC_141776.1, on the reverse strand, counting down.
AGTGAATTAAGAAACCGTGCTGACGAAAGGACAGAATCACGGAACGAGGCCACCAGAAATCCGCGATCTGCTGTTAATCCAAACGCTCAAGTCGGCGTTGACACTACTGACAATCTTGCCGTCAGGAGGTCACCGCCAACTGAAACGCGCCAAAACAATCCCCATTACCCTTACACTACTTCTCCGACCCTTACAGATGTCCATGACAGTGAGGACTTTATGTTGATTATGAGGGAGAATGAGTTAACTCGCATGCAGACCTATGCTAATTTCCCAGACAGTTGTCCTGTCAGACCCAGTGAACTCTCAAAGGCGGGGTTCTTTTATTTAGGGACTTTAGATATTGTGAAATGTGCTTACTGCGGCGGTATGATCAGATCATGGGACAGGGGCGATGATGCATTTGGAGAACATTTGAAGCATTTTCCTTCGTGTCCTTTTGTACAACAAAGACAAAACCGAGAGCAGAGTTCGACACAGCAGAACAATTTATTATTTGACGATAACCCAATAGTGACTGAACGACCAAAACATCCCCAGTTTGCAATTGAACAGAACAGGATTTTGACTTTTGAAAACTGGCCTATCAGTAAGCGGCAAACACCAAAAGAACTTTCCATAGCGGGGTTTTATTACGCCGGCTTTGGGGACAATGTGAAATGCTTTTTCTGTGGCGGGGGACTGAGAAACTGGGAACCACAGGATGACATATGGACTGAGCATGCGCGTTGGTTCCCAAATTGTGGGTATGTGAAACAGTGTAAAGGAGTGTCTTTCATCAGAGAAATACTGCAACGCAATTCCGCCAACGGCCAATTTTCCGGCCAAGCAGGTCGGGCCCCACGTACCCATCAAATAGAGGCAAGAGAAATAAAAGCTCGATTAGATGCACCATCTGCCCAGAAAGTAATAGCAATGGGTTATTCCCGAGATTTAGTAAGAAAGGCTATAGAAAATAGGCTTACAACTGTTGGTGACGATTTCCCTAATCTACAGTCCTTGATAGAAGCTCTTCTTAGAATTGAAGAGGAACAAGAACTAGGGGATACAAGTTTGACAAATGATCCTGTAAATGTCACGGTAGCCAGGGGTCAATCAGACCAATCACCTCCAAATGACATAGCACCCTCCGCCAATACAAATAATCCCCCTGAACCCATTGACCCCGCTATCTTATCAGACAAACTAAGAGAAGAAAATAAACTTTTAAAAGAACAGAGAATATGTAAAATATGTAAGGTGAGAGAGGCTGAGGTTGTTCTCTTGCCGTGTGCTCATCTTGCGTGTTGCAATTCATGCTCTCCCTCTCTCAGAAAATGCCCGGTTTGTGGATTCAAGATCAGGGATACAGTAAAAACCTATCTATGCTAGCTTCCCTCACGAAAACGCAGTAGATACTCCAGTAGACTTCTGCAATCATACTGCAAGTATGCCTCAAATCTGCTTCGATTTGAGGTATGGATGAAGTACCTGTATATACTCCCCAGAAGTAGCATTCTACTGCAACCATGCTTCACAAAATCACAGTAGAAATGAAGCATAATGCTTCTCCCCAATAGTACAATATTGCATTTTTACTCTGCCTGCGTGCAATTAGAAGATCCTCTGAAGGCCCTTCCCTGCAAGAATGACACAAAAGGGGTTTAAGTGGTAAGTACTTCATCTATCTTGAAACAATTTCATCCTCGGATGCACATAACAATAAAAAATCTTTAATTATCATTTATAATTGTGGATAAAATCGATGACAGCCCAACGGTTTAAATGGGTATTTCTCGTGATTTGTAGCCCAAACCACCGAGAACAACATTGCGACTGCATCTCAAGCCCTTGTCAGCCACGTAATAAAGGTTTAATCAGCTGAAATACTGTAACATTTTATGATGGCAGTATTATGTCCACTTAAACTTCTATTCTTATAGCTAGTTGGTTTTAAATGAACGTTATAGATAATTAAAATATTTGTAATTGTAATCTTTTTTCAGTGATCGGTGGAAAGGTTGGGGTCTTGCAGGCAATTACTGAAGGGAGAAGGGATTTTAAATAAGTATGAACACCTAACTTCAGCTTAAATACAAGTTTAAAATCCCTGGCATGAATTTGTATTTCATTTTATTTATTTTTGGCTCACCAGTCATTTTTCACTTGAACCTATTCCCAGGCAAACTTTAAATTCATATTTTCATAATTAAACAGTCTCGAGCAGAGACTCATGCAAGTTATGAAAGTATGTTGATAAACATTACAAATACAATGGTGAAGTTTACAATTTATGAAAAAGGAAACAAAGTAACGAAATGTCTGTTTTATCAAATGTGTTAATTTTTTTTGTGTGTGTGTGTGTTTCGATTAAATACGTCGAATTTAAAAAGCACCCAATTTAAATGTTAAAAACGTTTAGACAATACGGGCTGCAGAAATTTATCCACAACTCATATTTGTAAATAAGTTGTAGTATTTTCATGAATCCACTTAGAATGTCAGTGTTAATTAGGACGCTTTTAAATATTTTGGGTACTATAAGAGTTTAAGACTTTCCATCAAGTGTACTGGAACTGTGATATTTATTGTTTGATTGGATTTTTAGGAGTCCAGCTGAAACCTCACACTGGGACGTATGGATACTATATTCTTGAGGGGAGAACGACAGGTGTGTTTTTAGCTACGTTACCTAGCCTTCACCCCCAAAAAAGTATTTTTAACACTTCATGCAAGTCATTGTTGTAAAAGGCGCTTTCAAATATCTTGGTTGCTATTATAAAGTCAGAGACGTTCCAGCAAATCAATCAAGTGCACTGGAACTCGGATATTTATTTTGTTTTATTTGTTTTTAGGACCCCAAACCAGATCACACATGAGGGCAAGCGGATTCAATATTTGTCACGAGAAAATGAATTTTTGAGAAAACACTGAAATTGTGTATGGACATTTTGTAATTAATAACCAATAAAACAAATTTCTATCCGTCTATTTCTTGATGTATAGACCGTATGAATAAAGTGACGCTATCTGCTGATTATTAGTTTAATTTAGTGTGTGTTGAATTTACTATATACTGTAGGAAACCTTCCTATTGCATATTCCTTTTTATATACCTCAAAACTTCCATTGATGAGAAATGCACAAGCATTCCCTTTTTTATAACATACCTCGAAACTATCTCCGTGGAGTACTGTTGCAGTGGAACATTTTTCTGATATACTCCAAATCTACCTCCGCGGAGCATTGCTCTTTTCTTGTATGCTCCAAATCTACCCCTGTGGAGCATCTTTGAAGTATTCGATGCACGCCAGTGCAGTGCTGCTTATAGAATAATGCTTTTTGTGTACTTCACCGGAGAAGATGTGGAAGCTAATTAATGAAACATGCTTCTATTATGCTGCTAATCTACTGCATAAATGCTTCTCTCTGTACACTCAAGTTTATGTTCTCGTTATGCATAATCTTTTAACTGTGTTGCATTAACGTTAAATATTAATTATTTTATTACATACTGATATCAGGTTTCTTCCTGTGATATAAACACCTGTGTGACACAGTTCTTGAACAAATTTACAGATCAAGAACGATGGTTTTCATGGTACGACACAACAGCTGAATTTAAACAGCACTCTCAATCAAACCAATTTCGTGTCTTCTGGATTAAAATAAGGCAGGGGAATGTAAAATGAGAGATGCCAAAAGTGGGACAGGTAACTTGATGGTGTGAAAGTCCCTTTCTTTCCGTCTCATATCTATAATATGTGGACGTTTGGGTCGTGTCCGAGCATTCAATTTTCAGGTCAAAACAGTGTATCTAACACTTCTTCTACATTCAAGCATCGTCGATGGTGCACGAAAACCAATTGGTAATCCTTTTTGGAACCCTAATCGGGGTTTTTATTTAGAATTATAACCGACTTAGAAACTAAGTTGATTTTGTGAGAAATGCAATGAAATTTGCTAATGATATGCACAAATATATTTATATCAAAGGTATAATTTCAACAACAACATAAAAACTTCTGGTGACAAATAACTAAATTGAACTTAACTTTCATCATAATTCTGGATCTTGAAAGAATGTTTATTTTAATTATTTACCAGACTCAAGTGCGCGTGCCTTTCCTCACAGTTTATTGGCTGATATACTGCGTCATCTCGTGCTTAATCGGTGAAGGTCTCACGTTATCACCCGCAAGTGCACTTTTATTTCAATACCTTCCAGCGTGATTCCCATAAATATAAACGTATCAGTTAAGATAAACACTTATAAATAAGCATCAGTACACGTGATAATGTGGAGTGTAAAGGGTATGTTGATAGTCAGAGTAACAAAGTCTGCGATTTGATTTTCGGACACAATCGTGGCACGATTCCAGAGAAGAAAATAGTCAAAATCAGAAGTATGGATTAACAAATAATCCATCCATTTGTGTGTATCATATTCATAAACACTGCAGTAGTTGTGGCAAGCTGTGGAGTTACAATCAGTTAACGCGTGCTGTTTTTAGACGTTTGGCCTTGGCATTATACTGCAATATATATATATACTATTAGGGTTTAACGATTGAAATATGCCCTGATCCAAATGGAGTTAGAAAAGGAGGGGAGATAGGGAGGGGTCCATAATAACGCATAATGCGATGTATATGCAGTGTACAAAGTGATGGTTTAATTTTCCACTGTGTCTTGATATACTTTGTCTAGCTACACCTGAAGTGTGAAAACAGTCCGGTAGCGTATAAAAAATCTTGTCCTTGACCAAGACGAGCCAATCCAGTAGCCACACCTCAGCGAGACCTGATAACCGCCATCACCAAGAAGAACTATTTTACTACACGTTATGTGTATCAGACTGCTGCATTCAGCACTTGCACTTGCTACTGCTATCTGTAAAAATATACTCCCACGTATACACCTGTACGCAGGTATACACCTGTACGCTTGCCGATGACAAGCTACGGAGAGCGGCATCCAGGGCACATAAATATCAGGCCCGTAGCCAGCAATTTCAAAAGGGGGGTTCTTTTTCTGAAAAAGAGGACCTTTTTCCATACAAACTTCATGAACCTAGGTCAAATTTTACCCAGAGTGGACCTTTTCCCAGCAAAAGGGGTGGTTCTTTCGAACCCCCCCCCCCAATCCCCCCCCTGGCTACGGGACTGAATATGGACTGAAAACAGTGTTGTCGTGCATACGACCGCAATACTCCAATACTCCAATACTGTTTAAATTACTCCAATATTTACCCTGTACAAATGGCCACAGAAAAAATTCTCAAGTGTTCAGCTATATTTCTGACTCATTCTGTGCAGATTGTTATATAAAAAGGATGTCATCACCTAACGGCCTCTGGTAGAGAAAAATACCCATTGCGCTAAAATGCAAATGTATGAGAGATTCACAGATGGACTCTTGAGTGAAAAATGGACAATTGGACCCTCGTTGTCGTCTTGTCTAAGCAACGCAGATGTCCTGTCGAATCACGTTTTTTCATCTAATCACTCACAGAAATGACGATATCAGCTCTTTTCACTCCTCTCATAAAAGTTAATATTCACAAAATGCGACTCCATGCATCCATACACGGTTCGCCTTGTGAGTCTAGACCTTTTCCGCTGAAAGAAGTTTTGTTTGGTGTAATATATTCTAAAGCCGAGCTCGTACAATCTGTTAATGATAGAAACCCTCTTCCTGTTGCTCGGCACGTCGTGGAACTCGATTCCAAGCTGTTTGACTTGTGCCAGTACGCCCTCCTGGTACATTGCCTCTAAACTTGACCATTCGCTCTTTTCGATGTCGATTTTCAGGTAGTCGATTATTCGCTGAAAGAAAGAAAACGTATTTCTTTTAGAGATTGCTGCAGACTTACTTCTGGAGTTCACTTTTGGACAAAGGTACTTGGTGGCTGTCGAGCCACCAGGGTCAACCACAGTCTAAGGCCATATTCACGACGGAGTTGATCAACGGACTAACATACCTGAAGATCAAATACGGCCGACCCACTTGAAAGCTTGCCGCATAATCACGTAATGGACACTGAATAGATTTCTCGGAGGGTATTTTGCGACAAGCTTTCAAGTGGATCAACTTTGTTGTGATTGTAGGCTATGAACCATTTGTCAGTAACCGAATGTATTTAGTAAGTTTTACTTGCTCTGCTCCGGTGTGACTGATATTCGATATGGGCCCTGTGTTAACGCTGCAGACTGCTAGAACATGTCACCAACACAATGTGTTAAGTACTGAGTGAGCGCTCAACAAATAACACAATGGGGCAATAGCAAAGCCTTGAAACATATGCCCTTATCACTATGTAGAATGGAAACAAAGGTAATCCAACATTATAGACGGTCTCAAAGTGGATGCAATACATTGTACCAGTAGGCAGGAATATATGCAGTTTTAAAACACTTTATCTAGCACTTTGGCTTATGTTTTACTTACATCTTTATGTCCCAGAAGTCGCACAATGGATCCAAGCGTGTACATTTTCCATTTCTTAGCATTGGTCCAGTTCTTTCCGCCTAATCCTAGATTATGGAAATGGATATTTGCGGAGCGATTGAAGTCATCTTGCCCTATGCTGAAAGTAAATGTGATACATGGAGAACGACTATTAAATTACTGTGTAAAAGGCAAAAAAAGTTTTATGGCCTGTGTTTTTATCGTGTGGACAGCATCCAGCATTTCATATTTTGAAAACAAAATTATGCACTATTAATTACACTCAGTACTGGATGATGTATAGCATCACGTTAGTGACTGAATAGCGTCAACTGATAGATACGAGAATCCGATCCTTTGGCTTCTGTTAGCATCAAAGACATGCTTACCTTGGATCGAATGCATGAACTTCGCACTTCTTTTCTTGGTCCATGTAATCGTCAAAGGACCATTTGTAGCTGATCCTGGATAAAAAGATATACATTTTCAATCTTATTTAGATGGGCATGTGAGAGGAGGGAAATAGGAAGGCAACGAGGGCGTGGCAAATGCTTCAATTACAAATCAACATCTACAGACATAAATTTCAATTGAATATATATATTAATAAAACCAGCGAATTTCTTGCTTCGAGTGTTATATCTACGTCTTTGTTTTTATTAATATGTTTTATTTATTGCTCTGACCTACTGAAGCAATCAGTCATCCTCCTTGGTGAGCAATCAAATGAAAACTTGGCAAAATAAATATGAAAAAAATATAAAAGTCGCAGGCAAGATACCTTCTAACCAACGTCTGAAAATTCTACATGTTTATCTTCATGTACCAGTGTTCTTATTCAGGGGAATAATGAACCACTTTTCATTTAAGTGGTCTACTGTGTATTTAACTTGAACTGAGAGAGATCAAACTTTGGGGTAATAGTCCCTTTATAAAACCAGACCGGAAGCCGTTATTCTGACTGAAGGAATATGCCAAATACTGTATGCGTGACGAAAACATAGCCGATCTTACCCAAAGGAGTAGACTAAACATTTCCCCGGTTTCAAATTGTATGGCGGGTCAAGGCACACCTCCCAGCCGCCGTCTCCTGTTTCCTCGGTTCCTGCTCTAATCCGGTGTCGGCAGTCAAATTGAATCTTCATTAGGTACCTGGAGTTAGGAGTATTTGCTTTTATTCTGCGAAGGTAAAGCAGTTTTCAAGTTGCAAAATAAGCGTGCTTTTTAATTCTGTTGATTATTATTCGATCACTATCAGCAGACGGAGCGAATTTTAAAGCAGCACTTTAATCTATAATTTTATCTGAACTACATACGCGAAGAAATATTCAAGATATAACTCACTGAAAAGATGTTTGTTTTCAGTATCAATAAATGATAAATTTTGATATTCACTTAAACAGTAATATATATATATATATATATATATATATATATATATATATATATATATATATATATCATGCATATAGTACCACATACAATTAATAATGCAACTCTGAACCACAGAAGAATTATGGTATATATTCTTGTGAAATGTATTGCCCTTATGTATTTAATGAACTCTTAGAATTTAACCCCATGGTATTGTATTTTAATAGCATTATACGCATTATAACAATCCATTCATTTATTGAAAACGTATAGTGTATAAACTGCCATTCGTCTTTGTAGTTTTAACACTCATGTGTTATCCGTTTGGCGTAAAAATGTAGGGGCGTCTCCAATATTGACTTTTCAACGTTATACCTCAAAATGAATGCATATTCTAATAAATTGCCTAAAGTCCAAGGATGCACTTCAAACGTGTTCGTTTACAATACCTGAAATAATCCCTCTCAATTTCATCGTATGCAAGCTGCGGCAGGGTGAGATTCAGCGTCACTTCCGGTGAGTAGTCGATGTCGTCTGCTAGATTGTAAAACGTTTTTGGAGGAGAAGATCTCGATGGAGAAATGTGCCTTGAGGTCGGTTCAGTTGCCTTGATGATGAATGAAAAGAAAACAGTAAGTTGTACGTGCTAACATTTCACTTTAATTTTATCCTATACAATATGTAACTTATCCAGTTTTGGTACTACATTTGGAGAAAGGTCAAAATGGTTAGGGTTAGTCGGAGTATTGTCTTAGTATGAGTATTAGTAAATGAGACGAATGTACAAAGTCATGGGGAATGCACTACGGTTTCTAGTGGAATACGATTCCTGTCACACCGGCATCCATTAACAGCCTAAATCCCTTCAGCTACGAGAGACATTCAAATACTATATAGATTTTTATGTTAGAAGTAAAACGCCCACTTACCAGTTTCAAGGGGGGCTCGGCCTTGCCACTGCTGACTTTGAGCAGCACACGTTTGCGTTCACTTGCCGCTTAATAGAGGCAAAGACATTTGGTAAGAAGTTATTTTATTTTGTGCATTAATATAACACAGAGGAAAGATTTGGCGTATTTAATACTGTCAAAGCTGCGTGCTGTGCCAGTTTGTCATTACATGAACAGAAACATTAAAATTTACATTACTAAAGAAATTCAATGTAAAATAAACCATAAGTAAACCTTAAGTATTTATTCACATCGCACAGATCCTACGACTTTAAACTTCGAATTCCTATAATTGAACGATGGATGAAAAGGGATTTCTGTTCGCTGTTTTTTTTTCTTGATTGTATGGAGCAGTATAACCTACTATGGTATAAATAAAAAAGGAGGGGGCTAATAGGAAAAATGGAAACGTCACCTTCACGGATCCAAAAAGCGGCAAGCCATATTACAGACACGGCACTCAGAACGGCAAGAAATTTGAATGTTCTTCTTCGGATCATATTGGCCGAAGCTAAGGAAAGAAAATACGCAATAATTACGCAGTATTTGTAGGATATATACGCACGCCAACTGCTGTAGAACAGGGAGACTCATGTTACTGTTTCTTATAGTCTTATTTTAGAACGTCATTTCGCTGAGTGCCCTGGCTACATATTTTAGGGAAAAAACGTGGATAGGTAATGGTGGAAATGAAATCAAATCTCATTCTGGATATTACATTTTGAAACGGGGGTCACAATGCTTCAACCTTATCACTTTTTCATTCCCATCATCGTAGTTTAAAACAATTGGATGGATCACAACATTCACTTCTTTGATGACAAAAAAATTAACTTAGTTTGCGTAATGTTCTTGTATATGTTTCACGTCCCTTACAAAAAAGTCCTATAGGATCCTATTAAATCCTATAGGATTCTATAGGACTTTTTCGTTACGGGTAAATCCATACCAACAGGACCACGGGTAGAAGATAGGGTACATAGCCAATGCCATTTTCACGATTCTTAAACCTCTCCCTTAAATTATCACCCCATTATGCTGGTCATTTTACAAAAAGATTACATATACATACATACGATTGACTCAACTAGATCAAAGTTTGTGTCGCTCATATATATATACTGAGCAAAAATATAAACGCCCCATCTGAATTATTCAAATAACATGGGGTGGGCTTCGGGCAGTTATCTGTAGCTTCGGTCAGTCTGGACAATGATCTTTAGCACAATGAACAGCAGAATTCACTTTGAATGATTTAATATCAATATAGCCTATAATGCCGATAGATTTTTAAAAGTATTACATGGGGCATATTTGTCCATTCTATTTAATAGCTGGTTCTCAGACGCTCTTGAATTTAAAATATGTTAATAATTAGTCTAATAAACATAGAAAATTCTATATAAATTGAAAAACATTACCTTATTGCCATAAGATCTGGAACAGTGTCTAAGCCTACATTCCCTGTATACGGTGTTTCGATGTGTAGCTGCAGGTTTCATGAAAAATTGATGGCATGGCAGCAGGTATTGAATGCCGGGTATGGCTTTGTGTGCACTTGTCTCTCTAGTGCCATATGTTTCTTAAATTAATGATAGCAATGCGGGACGGTAAAAGCTGAAATCCGAGTCAATATAAAGATCGAACCCTTGCTTATTGAGCATTTAGCAAGTGCAATATACTGTCGACTTTGAGATATGTAAAGAGACCGAAAGGGGGGGGGATTTAAACACAAGGCCACAATCACATGAACACCGGTGTAACGAAACTGCAATGAGGGTCCTTGTAACAGAAAGTCCGACCTCCACTTAGTTGTAATGGTTAGGGTTAGCCTAACTTAAGTGGGTCAAATTCTAGGTCGAGGCTTACCGGTACAAATAAATGGGAGGCTGACTCTCTATCTTGGGGGGACTCTCTGTCACGTTACGTCGGCATGCAGGGCGGTTTGTCAGCACAAGAATATTATTTCTCAACCTTTTTGAGCCATCTTTGTTAAGAAGCATGTGTTTTAATTGTCAGTTTTTGTTTCAGATTGTATCATTTTGAGACGTAAGGAATTTGCTGGCTGTTTTAATATTTCAAGGGCACATTTGAGTTAATCGGTTTTCATATCATTTGAAGTGTACAGGGCTGTGTGAGGGGACAAAATGACAGGCTTATCCATGGACTCAACTTACTTCTCTCTTGGGAGTTCAACCCCTTGTTTGCTCATACCTCTAGGTTACACTATTTGAAATTATATGGTAACCTCTGATCGGGTTTTGCTACAAAAATTGACAATTCGTCTTCAAGGAACAAATTTGGAGAATTTAACTTAAAAAAGAACCAAATTCTAAATGTAAGGAAAGTTTTGAGGGGTTATATTTTAACATGATATTTGAGGATTTGTTCATGACCGTATCAATTTTGTGATCTTAGTTCTGTAGCAGGTAGGTTATGTACATGTAGCTCTTGCAAGCTCTATTATGTGAGCTGTGTGGGTTCCGAAGTTGGAGACTTCATGTGGATTATGTGAATTGATCAATCATTCATTAAATCATTTTGTTTGTTAAAATCCATCAAGACTGAATAGGCTGTATAGTCATGTATCAATTGGAAGAAACCGAGCATTGAAATACCAGAATATTTTTAATTTAAAACCAGAAAAGTAAATTAATCACTAACAATGTAAAAGTAAAGATGAAAACTTACGTGAAAATTTTACATGTAGGGAAAATTGATCTACAGCTTTCTCCTCTCCATGGCCATTCTCATTACCAGATATTTCCTCATTGTCATCATTCACAACCCTTGTTACTAAAAATGTTATGATATTGACGTAAAAGATTTCATCAATAAACGCCAGTATTTTTCTTTTTGTATTAATTTTACTATTAACATTTTTTTTAATTATTCATTCATCTATTCATAAGCATTATGCACAGCTTAGTTGAGCCTGTGTTAATTCTTTCCACGTTTTCTTTCTTTTATATTCGTTTTTATATTATGACTTTGTAAATATTAATTTTATTTTTCCCCTTTAGCGAGGGGTTATAATCCACTATTGGAAATGACCTCCTTTCTGCCTTTTTATGATTAAACCTTGGCTTTAAAGGGTAAATAAGAAGCAGTAGAATTTACTGTTTATGGAGAAAACAGGGAATTTATATTGACTAAAAAAAAGACAATTTCTTTTTATTGTGTTTTTTTAACTAGATACGAGCTTTTCAAAGCAGGCTGCCCCGATGATGCAAAGATATGTTAGTCTGGTCTACCAGAAATGTAGTGAGTAAGAAGTGCGCTGCAATCAGGATGAACAATACCGGTCAGCCACTAACCCCTAATTAAGCGAGGCCATGGTCACTTGCGGTTATGTTGACTGCTTGCTGGGAAGGGGTAGGAACCTCCTGCTGCTGTGAGGAAGTACATATTCTCTTCCAGCGTGAGACAGTTGCATTGTCTTCATAAAGTAACAGGAGTGGGTGGTAATTTTACGGCACTTAAAGCAGTTATCGATCTTACGCGTACTAGTAGTCTGGTTTTTTAATGGCCAATCGGTACCTTGGGGCCACATATAACACTGCAAATACAAAGGAATCCCAATAAAGGCAAATCAAATGTTGTTCTGAACAAAGACCAATGGATTTTCCTTTTAATGCATACAATCAACAGAGCATTTCCAATATGCTTCTCAAAGGACAATAGAAGGCAAATCGAATCAATCAGACGGTAAACACAGGCAAGATTTGTCAATTATAACTTTTTTATTCAGACACTCCGATTTTCGCGCATGAGCATTCGTTGGAATCTTGTCAATATCGCGTAATCTGATTGGCGGCAATGTTGAAACAAGTGTAAATATGGAATGTTCAAAATGTTTTATAATGATAGCAACAAATGACCCCCTTGGCCAAAACTCGCACTTTAAACAAATTTCATTTCATTAAGATGAATTGAAAAAAATCCCTAAAAATATCCCATATGGCTTTTGTCATGTGACCCTTCTGTTGTTTCTAAGAGACAGAGTAACAATACACACGAATGGGTCTGATTAATCGAATAACGGCGCTATATGTTCACCCCAAAGACTGTGTTCTCAAGATTTATTACTTGAACCTATAGACATATACAGATACAGACATACCAATTTACAGAGAAAGTCAAGCTCATCACCTGGAAAAGCTGTTCAACAAAGAAAAGAAGAAGGTGTAAGCGAAGGAAGTCAATTTACGGTAAGCTCGCTCTTTCGGCTTACAAATGCTACGTGTGGATGAGTTTTGATATATAATCTTGTTAAATTGTTTGCAAAATACTTTAAATTATGACAACGTGTTGTATTTGCTAAGTTTTTACATATATTTCCTCTTCAAAATGCACTTCCTCTTTCTCTTTCATAAGCAGTATGCCATGTTGCTAGTAGAGAGCACTGACAAACAACTTTAAGGTCAAGGTCACGTCTGCATTGCAATGCGCCTTTTTCAATAGTAGGGTCCTGAATTATTTACGTAAGTCTCCTTTTCATTACCACCTTGGATCCCACACTACACATTGAATATAACCCTTTATAATAAAACCGTAAGACTTGGGCACTACAGGCCCTCATCATCAGATAACGCGATCTGTAAAGTTGCTAGTTGCATGTCTTATACCTTAAACTCTGCACACGGAAAATAATGAAACGGTTCCATGTTTTTATTTCAACAAAATATATTTAACTATACCAAGAGTTACATGATACAAGCATGGTGAAACCCAAGCTTCAATCCTGACCTCTTTCCTCTCAAGATTTAAGTTCACAGGTCTTTTTTCTTGGCTGTATCAATATTTAAAAATTTCGATCAGAAAGATCATAAACCGTTTGGTCAATACAAACACAAGACTGCCCCCTCGTGGTGTGTCCTCCCAATAATTTCGTAAGATCTAATTGAGTACTAGCTTGCAACAAAAGACATTAAAATTTGAACTGCTTGGCGTGAAATATGATCTAAAGTTTTTAAATTCTTAGCTGCCCATGTGTGAATTTTACCAAAGAAAGACTTCTACTGATTGAATTAATACCACATCATGTATGAAAATTTAAAAATATTAATAACAAACTTTTAAATACTATGGTCCCTGACACATTCCTTTTAATGTTTAAAGCCGAGGAGGATAGATAAATGATAAGTGAGTACGAGAAAATTGCTTATTTCCCCGGGAAAATTCATTTTGGTGGGAAAATTCCATAGAGTTCCCCTTTAACTTTAAGTTCAATTTCACGTCTGTGTATTGATTGTCTGTGTATTGATTGGTATTGCTTTATAATGCGCTATATTTACACAGTTTGTAAAGCACCACAGCATATTAGTTGCATGTACTTGATTTGAGCATAAAGCAGCAGCGCACTCCCGGGCCAGTAATTTTTGTCGAGAAAAAGTTTTTATCTAGAGCCACAAAGGCCTACAGGACCCCAATCTTATTTAATGTGCCAATTTAAAGTGTCTTATTTGTTAATTTTGAAGCCATAATATTTGCAAACAAGAGAAACTCTTTTTTTTTCAGATTGTGTGAAAATTATTTGAGAAATTATTTGTTTATTTTCCTTCACTTTTCTATTTGAAGGTGATATTTTACTGTCTGGGGGCAGTTTTGCATGCAGTCACCTCGGCTGCATTTTAGTGCTTTGTTAACCGCTCGGTGGCAGCACATTACAGTGAAGTTCTTGTGACTGGGAGGCTTTACTGGTAAGCTCCATTGCTAAGTTCTTGAGTGGAAGTGTTAGGTTTGGAATTAGTTGAAGCATGTAAAGTTTTTTTCGAAGGCCCTCTTCAAAAAAAACTTGATCCACAGACTAGTTTAAGGATGGTGCACACTTGAAAGCATGGTGCATAAACCCTAACGGATTCCCCGTTTCCCATGCAAGCCGCCCCTGCAGGGACAGAGCAATAAAACCTGGGCTTGCTTTCAAGTGGGTCGCGCCATATTTGTTCCGTGGACCAGTTAGTCTGCGGATCAGCTGGTTCTGAACAGTCCCTAACTCACTGACCCTGTTTGAAAAACCAATTTTATTATTAAAATATGATGTAGGCTATATGATATTGGAACAAATGTGTGGAAATCACAAAATATACACTCAATTATGCTCGACAGTTAATAAGTTTCTTTATTATTATTATTATTATTATTATTATTATTATTATTATTATTGTAATCATCGATATACCTTTAAAATTTTAATAAGTAAAAGACAATACAAGAAAACTAATTGGCGAAATCAGAATGGCGATACCACAGCCAGGTTGTAAAGAAAATGCTAATGTTTATTACATATATTTACACTTTTTTCTTAAATTTTGTCGTAAGGAGGTGGGCAATATTTGTGTGTGACTCACTAAATTATAGCTTTGTTGAAATTGAGCGGTCAAGATTTAGAGTACCCACATCTACATCAGTGACAGGGCAATAAACCTGTGATTCCAACTAAAGAATCCAGTAGTGACATTTTAATCAGTTATTGATTTTGTCACATTTAGTGCAGTTGATCATTCCTGTGTTGGGGAATACCCTGCGGTTGCATGTATGTTAACACAAGTGGCCATGCACAAGACAGGGTAAACAGTATTTGCACCGTAGATATTCCCCAATGTAATTATTTCTTCATTAGAAACTTTAAAGGAAGTTGTTTGTGTTAACTAAAGCATGCAAGATCGTGCCCGAACACTCTTACGACCGAGTCTGGCAAACTGCATTAGTAAAGATCTTTAAGTGCCGGTTAAGGCAAAGACTTTACAAGATGTTGTGCCGCCAGCAAATGTTTTTGGTAGATATGGATGTATATTTTTTAATGTTAGCCCATTTGACCTTCGAATAGAGGTCAAAGGTGAAATCCTAGGTCATTTTTGAAATACAGTATATATCTACAAATGACTTTCGGTCAGACTTCCATAGAAATTTTTCCTTCGGCTCGGGAGGATATTTAGCAATTGAATTACAACAAATGACAAGGGTGCATTGCGACGAGCATCACCCTAATTCAAATGCACAAAAAGAGCACAAAATATATGGGGTTTAAAAGATGAAAACATAGGTTCTTGTATTCTAGGAAAAGCTTAACCGTGATTGGTGTCTGGCAACGTGGCGTGGAGCCGACAGAGCCAGTGGTCTGGACGGGTCGGGGCAAAAAACTCTTAATCGAACTCCGTGAAAAACTACCAGTTTGCCCTGCACTAACAGCGCATATGAAATTTACACTACTATTCTATCAGTCAGATAAAAAAAATACCAATTATATCTTAGAATGATACTGACTTTGTGATCCATTTGTTCTATCTTACCTTAACAAATAATTATGAGAAAATGGAAATGTCCTGATGAACCTTTAAACCATCTTGTGATTATTGCAGAAGACACAAATGGCTGGCTCGGAGACTACACGAAAGAAGCAAGAAAACCATTTCCGTATGCAACTTTTACTGTATCTTGCAAACGACGTACTTCGAGATGTTCTCAATAACCAGTTACAGTCACGGTACCCGGGGCTGTTTGGACCATCATGTAATGGCGATATATCTGGTGTCCTAAATGACCAAACAGTGAAATGTAACTTGCACAGCTTAAAAGTGAAGAAAGTTTTGAACCGTACTCAAATGAAAATTCTCTACCCTCCTGTCAAACTGCAGGACTTGGATATTACCCTGACCGTGGTTTTATTAAGACATATCACCCACCTGAATCCTCATGCAAAATGGGACAATCCTCCAGCAACGGACACATCAACTGAGGCCAACATCGGCAGGGTGAAGGAGTACCGCAATAAAAACGCTCATGAAACAGATGGACTCTCAGACGCAGACTTCCAGAGCCAGTTCACTAATCTAAAAGCTCCTCTGCTGTCTCTGTCGACATTGTATACAAGCGATGACTACGATAAGTTGCTGATTCAACCATTAGATGCTTCAGGTGAATTTATGCTCATATATTTAATACTTAACATCAATACAGCCACAGTTAATGGAAATACTAATATAGGTGCGTGCACACACACAGATAACCACAAACAAATTGACACACAGATGATTCATTAAATCAAAGTATTAAGTCACATTTATAAAAGCACAAGCATAAATAATTTCAGTAATACTCATTCAAAATATAAATACATGTAACACTCTAATCTCACAATGTTATTGACAGCCGAGTTGTATATTTTCAGGAAAAAATTATGTATCGGTGCCCCTAGGTTAAAAATGCGATAAAAATGTTCAGTGTACTTTTCAGAAACCCCTTGCCAGCTGCTGTCCACTGCGTTACCAGGAATGAACACAGAACTGAAGGGGCGTGATGACATCATTACCAAAATACACCAACATATCGAAGAAAAACAACTCGTTCTCCTGACCGGTATGGGGGGTATTGGTAAGACCAGCATAGCAGTTAAGATCGGGCAAAACATGCAAAATGTGTTGTACATTGATATGAGGCAAGTTTCAGATCTTAAATCTGTCAAGTTATCACTTGTCCAACACTATCACCCAACACGCCCTTTGAAAGATTTATACTCTGATTATGAAAACGTATTCAAACAGATTTTGTCTGGTTTGACTACAGATACATTGCTTATCCTCGATAATAACGACTCTATTATCAGTTCAAATAGAAAGGAGTTTATTGACTTTTTGAAGGGTGTAATGGATTCAACACACCATATCACTTTGTTATGTACCAGTCGTGAAAAGTTTGATTTCACAACACATAACATAGTTGTGTTAGACATTCCTGCAGTTGATAAAACCTCATCACGTGAAATCATGTGGGAGAGAAAATCAACCAGTCCCACGGACATTGAGTTAAAGGCATTAGATGAAATGGCAGAAATGTGTGGCCATAACCCCCTAGCTTTAAAATTGCTAGCTGCATTACTTGCTAATAAATCTACAGAAAGGGTGTTAGGGAAAATGAAGACTAAAAAAATATTACGCACTCTTTCCATTCCCAGTATGTCAAAGGGAATAACCACTTGCTTTGATATTTCTTATGAAACATTAGAACCTGAGGCGAGAAAATTGTTCCTTGCACTGCATATTTTTCCCGTTGCATTTACTCTCAAAGAAGTCTCTGATATTTTAGGATTAGACCCAAATGATTGTGAACATTTCCTAGACAGCTTTGCCAACAAATCACTCATCAGTGCAGATAATGATATCTATGATATCCACCCTTTAGTAAGGGAATATGCAGAATGCAATGCCCAGAATTCTGACAATGACATTTTTGAAATTCAACGTGCCTATTGCAGTTATTATATAAAAGCTTTCAAAATGCTTAAAATAAAAAATGTTTTATCACATATAAAACATACTGCTGCCTTACTTATCAAACATTTAGAAATCCAACAGGATTCTGAAAAACTTGAAACTATAGAAAATTTAACAGGGATTGCAAACGCACTCTGTGAAGTTTACCTCTATAAGGATGCTTTACACATTTACAAGGTGGTGGCACATGAAAAGGAGGTACTACACTATGAAACTGTCTCCTCCTACAACAATATTGGCAGGGTACTGCAGGCTATGGGTGAGTATAAAGAGGCACTTGATTATTACAAAAAATGTCTTGCATTGGCAGAGGAGGTGCTCGGTCCCAAACACCCTGATACTGCCAGCTGCTACAACAATGTTGGCACTATGTTGCAGGCCATGGGTGAGTATAAAAAAGCGCTTGATTATCTCAATAGAAGTCTTGCAATACAAGAAGAGACACTCGGTCCCATACACCCTTTTGCTGCCACCTTCCACGGCAATGTTGGCACTGTACTTCTAAATATAGGTGAGTATAAAAAGGCTCTTTATCATTACAAAAAAAGCCTTGCTCTGCAAGAGCAAATACTCGGTCCCAACCACCCCGATACTGCGAGCTGCTACAACAATATCGGCAATGTACTGCAGGCCATGGGTGAGTATAAAAGGGCATTTGATTATCACGTTAAATGTCTAGCAGTGAAAGAGGAGATGCTAGGCCCGAACCACCGTCATACTGCCTCCTCCTACAACAATATCGGTATTTTACTGCAGGCCATCGGTGAGTATAAAGAGGCACTTGATTATTACAATAAATGTCTTGCAGTGAGAGAGGAGATCCTCGGTCCCAACCACCCTGATACTGCAAACTCCTACGATGGTATTGGTTTAGTAATGTGTGATTTAGGTGAGTATCAAAATGCACTGGATATTTCCCAAAAATGTCTTGCAGTGAAACTGAAGATACTCGGCCCCAGCCATCCTGATACTGCATCCTCCTACAACAATATTGGTTGTGAACTACTACATATGGGTGAGTATAAAAAGGCACTTGATTATTACAATAAATGTCTTAAAGTGCGAGAGGAGGTGCTAGGCCCGAACCACCGTAATACTGCCGACTCCTACAACAATATCGGCGGGGTACTACAGGCCATGGGTGAGTATAAAGAGGCACTTGATTATTACAATAAATGTCTTGCAGTGCGAGAGGAGATACTCGGCCACAACCACCCTGAAACTGCCGCTTCCTACAACAATATTGGACTTATACGGAGTGGCATGGGTGAGTATAAAGAGGCACTAGATTATTACAATAAAAGTCTTTCTGTGAGAGAGGAGTTACTCGGTCTTAACCACCCTGATACTGCCGTATCCTACAGCAATATTGGTAATGCGTTGAAGGCCATGGGTGAGTATAAAAAGGCATTTGATTACCACAAAAAATGTCTTGCAGTGAGAGAGGAGATACTTGGTCCCAACCACCCTGGTACTGCTGGTTGCTACAACAATATTGGTAGTGTGTTGCACGCCATGGGTGAGTATAAAAAGGCACTTGATTATTACAAAAAATGTCTTGCAGTGGGAGAGAAGATACTTGGTCCCAAACACCCTGATATTGACGCCTCCTACAACAATATTGGTAATGTGTTGCAGGCCATGGGTGAGTATAAAAAGGCATTTGAATATCACAAAAAATGTCTTGCAGTGAGAGAGGAGATACTTGGCCCCAAACACCCTAATACTGCTGCCTCCTTCAACAATATCGGCATTTTACTGCGGGCCATTGGTGAGTATAAAGAGGCACTTTATTATTACAATAAATGTCTTGCAGTGAGAAAGGAGATACTCGGTCCCAACCATCCTGATACTGTTGCCTGCTACAACAATATCGGTAGTGTGTTGCGGGACATGGGTGAGTATAAAGCAGCCTTTGATTATCACAGTAAATGTCTTACAGTGAGAGAGGAGATACTTGGCGCCAAACACCCTGATACTGCTGATTGCTACAACAATATTGGCATTGTACTACAGGCCATGGGTGAGTACAAAGAGGCACTTGATTATTTCCATAAATGCCTTGCAGTGAATGAGGAGATACTCGGCCCCAACCACCTTGATACCACCGCCTCCTACAACAATATCGGTAACGTGTTACAGGCCATGAGTGAGTATAAAGAGGCACTTGATTATCACAATAAATGCCTTGTAGTGAGAGAGGAGATACTTGGTCCCAACCACCCTAGTACTGGCAAAGTCTACAACAATATTGGTAATGTGTTACAGGCCATGGGTGAGTATAAAAAGGCACTTGATTATTACCATAAATGCCTTGCAGTAAGAGAGGAGATACTTGGTCCCAACCACCTTAGTACTGGCAAAGTCTACAACAATATTGGTAATGTGTTGCACGCCATGGATGAGTATAAAAAGGCACTTGATTATTACAAAAAGAGTCTTGCAGTGGAAGAGAAGATACTTGGCCCCAAACACCCTGATACCGCCGACACCTACAAAAATATTGGTAATGTGTTGCAGGCCATGGGTGAGCATAAAGAGGCACTTGGTTATCACAATAAATGCCTTGCAGTGAGAGAGGAGACACTTGGCCACAAACACCCTGATACTGCCGCATCCTACAACAATATTGGAAGTGTGCTTCAGGCCATGGGTGAGTATGAAGCAGCCTTTGATTATTACAATAAATGTCTTGCAGTGCGAGAGGAGATACTTAGTCTCAACCACCTTGAGACCGCTGCCTCCTACAACAATATCGGTAATGTGTTGCAGGCCATGGGTGAGTACAAAAAGGCACTTGATTATTACAAAAAATGTCTTGCAGTGCGAGAGGAGATACTTGGCGCCAAACACCCTGATACTGCTGGTTGCTACAACAATATTGGCATTGTACTACAGGCCATGGGTGAGTACAAAGAGGCACTTGATTATTTCCATAAATGCCTTGCAGTGAATGAGGAGATACTCGGCCCCAACCACCTTTATACCGCCGCCTCCTACAACAATATCGGTAACGTGTTACAGGCCATGAGTGAGTATAAAGAGGCACTTGATTATCACAATAAATGTCTTGCAGTGAGAGAGGAGATACTTGGTCCCAACCACCCTGATACTGTGAGAACAATTAAACTTTTAGATCGTTTATCCAAAATGTACCATCTTGATTTAGTCAGATGGCTATGGTGTACAATTATTTAGCAGCTTATTGGGTCATGCATTTCACCCATGTCTCAAATGGTTAACAACTTTTTATAAATCCCTTTATTTCCAACACCAGTCTGTTTGTATTTCAATGAGACTGGCGCATACAGGCATTACTTACGGTGCTGTTTACCTTTACCAGCCATTGTTTAAGTAAGACTATCTCTGGTAGAGCTCCCATAGTGACACAGACAAGGAGTCGTTGATAATGTGATAGTAAAGGGTGTTACATGGAATGGAGTGTATTATTTACTCCTCTTTAATCATCACAATATTCTTCTCCAGTCTTTCTAGCCAAATGTATTTTCTTAATTAATTGTCTTGGAAGTTTTTAAGAGTGCAAACTACCAGTACACTGTGGGAACATTCTCTTCATCGAAGCAATCGATTAACGTGTTTTTTTTCTCTCACGCCCTTCATCCAGACACATTGTTCCTTCATATTTGTCTTCCTTCGCCTCTCTGTTATCCAATCACCGTGTTGTGCTCTTTACATATACTTCCCTCAGTTCTAGGACTCAATGTGAGTTCTGCATTGTAGCTAAGTCACATACAGGCACTTATTATCCATTTTATATTCTGACAGGCTTCCAAATTATCTTTATTGCCTAAATCCGCCCCTGCTTTAACTACATCAAGGCTGTCATAATCCAATACAAGCATAACCCAAAGACCATTGAAGTTTCATTTGCCAATTGCTGTAGATAAAATTAACTGATATTTACCAGCAAAAATTGGGGGCTCTGATCGGCTTTACCACCTGTCACCACGCCTATGTGCTGGATCATTCAGGTCCCCCCCCCCGCCCTAGCTCCCCCCCCCCTACACACACACACCTCCTGGGGAGTAGAAGATAAAGATTGGTTAACCCAGTAATATCATTTCTTAGGACCAATGTCCCATGAAACCTGATGCTTAATAGCTTCAAGCCCTTATTTTCCTGATAAATCACCATAACAGTATGCTGGATTGCCGTAGCAACTACTGTGCAGTGCAAGGTTCATTTTTAAAAGAAAAAAGTCAGTTATCATGAGAGTAAATTGTTTGCAGTATTTTTTTAAAGAATTAATTATGTGTTAAGAGGAGCTTTGTCTTATTTCTGTTATTTTGAATTTGCGTATTCAGGTTTTCTTTCTTTTAAATGAATTGCACACCAGTGTTAACTTATTTTTACCACCCTGAGATTTGTGGATGGTTTTAAGTTGTGTGTGTGAACTGTGATGACGAGCAGTTTCTCTCTTATCAACCTTATGTTCTTGTAATTAAGTTCTTTTTGAGCTGAAGTGAAGCCAGTGACTGATTTAGTATATTGTCTTGTACACGCTGCCAGGATAACCCAATAGTTTGGGCGTCTAAACAGATTCTACATATTGCCAGTGTGATATTTAACGTAGATGGAATCTGTTTGGTGAAATATCTGTATATTTCAAAAATATCATTGTCCTTTTTATCGGAAATTAAGTTCTAGGTTAACTAATATTGCTGTCATTTTGAATACCAATTGTACACTTATTTCATAGTGGCACTTTTCAATACATGTACTTGAGTGCTTGCCCGCTATTCAAACTATCGTTTTTCTTTTTATCAAGAGCTCTTGATAAAAAGAAAAAGAATAATTTGAATTGATACATAGGCTACAGAGCTAATGAAACTGTTCTCTCACTTGCCCGATATTGTTGCTAGTTTGCCAATATAGAAATAATATTTGACATACCAGATGTTTGATAGTCATAAGGTTAACGCTACATAAATGCTGCTGTACTGAAAATAAGTATAGGACAGCGTGTGAGATCCATACATAGAAGCCAAATCAGAATGTATTTTTGACACAGACAATACACTTGAATTTCCTTTGGTAAATAAACATTTGTTTGGGTATTATCTAACCATTATTGCAGGATCTAGATATCTGACAATGAAACTAAAGACAAAAGGAAATAAGGCCTTGGAATACTCTATTGTATTGCTATTGGTTTTGATGGAAATTTGATAGTTGAAAAGTTGTTTGCTCATAGAAAGCGTAGTAAATGTTGTTTAAAATATGGGCCATAGCTTTATTCCTAGATGATTGTAGTGACAATAGTTTTTTAAGTCTACAAGTGCTTGCATACGGGTATTTGATAGTTGTCGATGGCGTAGATCATCAAATTAGAGAAAGAAATACTAATTTCCGGGGCAGTTAGTATTGCATATTTGGAACAATTCAGATGTAACTATATATATCATTGGTTGATTTTCTTCACCACAATGGAATCCATGGTTACAGCTTGTGTATTACATAAACATTGCTAAAGACGCAAAAATGGATTTAATACAATTAAAAATTGAATATTTTTATATGAAAATATTCACTTGGAGAAATGAACGCTAAGAATAATGAATGGATTTCATACAATTAATATGAATATCTATATGAAATTATGTACTTGGAGAAATGTACAAGGTATCCAATGATTGTCCAAGAGATGTAAAATAAACTTACTTGTATCTTTAGTTTTGTCCAATATTTGACAGCGTATTTCACCTTTC
The DNA here is from genome assembly GCF_051362555.1 of Lingula anatina. Lineage (NCBI taxonomy): Eukaryota > Metazoa > Brachiopoda > Lingulata > Lingulida > Lingulidae > Lingula > Lingula anatina. The sequence goes on along the minus strand of NC_141776.1, from coordinate 15,595,951 downwards.
ACAAATTTCTTTCCTCTGTGACCAATATACTTGCGTATAATAATTAAAGTAAGGGCACTTTTCACTAAAGTAATCGTATACACCTTTATAGTAATGCAAAGACCACACGTCTAGATGCCACAACGTGCCAATTGATTGTAACTCCACACCTATGTCACATCTTCATCTTCATGTGCCACCACCGATGCGCTGTTTGGCGAACTTTGATATTTTGCCAAAGGTTTCTTTTTCTCGCCCATGCAATTCAATTTTGTTAGAAATTCAAAATTGTGAATTAAGGTTTTTCGTTGTCTGCCTCGGATATTTTGCCGTGATTTCTACCACTTATTGCAATGTTAATAAAAATGATGCACAATTAAAGTAAAGGGTTAATTCCTCCGGGCATAACACTTACAACACATGGTATTCTAGTATTAGTCTAATCAATCGTATATTTTTGTCTTACTTTGATACATTGATTTTTTAAAAGTATGTTCTTTAACACAAAGGATTTATTAAAAGGGGAGTCATTCAGTAAGTCCTCTCACCTCCTTCCCCCCGTCTTCTGCCTTGTTTTGTATTTTGTTTTCTTTTTCTATTTTGGGGTTCTTTGGTTTTATGCCACGATCACTTTGGATAATAAAATAATGACGAGCTTGGTGCATAGGTTGTCAACATACCTGATACACGGTGCCTAATCATGTCTGCTGACACCTTATTTATAACTGTGTGTCTTAACTGATACGTTTATATTTATGGAAATGAATGAAAAGGCCACTAGCGGATGATAAACGTGAGAGATGAGCGACCAGTTTACCAGCTAATAAACTTTGAGCAAACGCACGCGCACCTGTATTTGGTAAATGATTAATATCAGTATTTTACAAAATGCTGAATCATGATAAAATTACATGTAGGTGAAAATAACGTTCAATTAAATTTTATGTCATCGGAAGTTTTCATCTTGCTGTTGACATTATACCTTTAATTTGAATATTTGTGTCGTCAGTCATTAGCAAATTGTCTCACCAAATCAACTTAGGTTCCAAGTCGGTTGTCTTTCTAATTGAAATCCCCGAGTAAGGTGCAAAAAAGGGTTAAATAATGGGTTTTTCTTGCACCATCGACGATGCTTGAATGTGGGAGAAGAGATAGATACACTGGTTTGACCTTCAAAATAAGTGTTCGTATCCGATCCAAACTTCCACGTGCGGTTAATTGAAATCATGGAGCGGAACGCAAATGGATTTTCAAACCAGTTCAGTTATCTCTTCCATCATAGATATCTCTCATTTAACTTCTCTTCCTCTTTAACCCAGATGGCACGAAACTGGCTTGATTGAGAATACAGTTTAAATTCGGCTGTTGTGGCATGTTATGTTGACACACGTCTTTGGACTATTTACTCTTTCAAGAGCTGTGACGCACAGGTGATAATATACCACGCGAAGGACCTGATATATGAACCAGTATGCACATGGGATAAGTTAATGATTAATATATAAAGTTAATACATCTCCAAAACAAACATATCATGAAAATATTATCATGTAGTGTTTGCACTTTGGCTCTATTTAAAATGGTGATCAACCTATGCACCTATGCTACAGCCAAGATTTTATCATAACAATGGACTTGCATCTGACAACTCTATAGTGGTACTCCCGACACAAAAAAAGAACTGTCGGCAGTTTTCCTGCCGTTTGCTCAACTTTTGTGTTTCGTCGATGCGGACTCATCAGGGGAGCCAAGCTAGTACAGATAAGATCTTGTCATGTGACCCCTTTTCATTTTTTTTTGCACACTCTGACTCAGAGACAGAGTACACACGTAGATCCACGAGTCTTTTTAGCCGAAAAATGGAGTTAAATATTCATCTCAAAGACGCTGTTTTCAGGATTTATTACTTGAACCTATAGACAAACCATAACGCAAAGAAAGTGAAGCACATCACCTGGAAAAGTTGGTCAAAAAAAGTGGGCGGCTCGACGCAAATATATTAGCAAGAAGTCACTTTACGGTAAGTTCACTTACAAATGTTAGGTGTAGACGATTTCTGATATATTAGATTTGATACATTAAATTGATATATTAAATTGCTTATATTTACTTAAATTATGACGTAACGTGTTGTTTGCTAGATTTTTCCGCATTTTTCTTCTTCAAAAAGCCCTTCCTCTTTCACTTTCAAAAGCACTACATGTACGTCCTGTTGCTTGAGCGCACTGACAAACAACTTTAATAATATTATTTGATATTTATTGTCATATTTATGCATAGAAGTATAAAATGAAAATTAATATTATATGTCGATGAAATAAAATACAATAAAATAATCTATAAAAAGCCATTTCTCTTATTAAAAATACGTGCTGCTGATGGATAAAGCTATTTTAATACGTGTGGAAGTTGACTGTAGTCGACTTGGTGACATAGGCATATTCGCTGGGTGACTTTGGGTGACCCTGGGTGACCTTTAACAATCAAACAATCGAGATACGAAGCAACACAATGTAAACAGTGAATACAATAGAGGTGAAATGACGCAGCCCTGAGGCGTGCCAGTATTTATGTCTATGGTCTTATAAAAGTTATTGCCATCTATGACTCGTTGGATGCGGTTGACTCAAAATTTTCAAGTCCAGTCACTGAGTGGTGTATTAAAATTGAGAGGAGAGGACTAAAAAGTTGTTTGTGCAGTTCAAACGACAAGCTATAATCAATAAGCAAAAAGTGAAAAAGCGGGTTTGTTTCTCAATACCCAAAAAGGAGTGTTCGTGCATAATAAGGGATTTTTCGATCCAAAAAAAAGTAACATCATTATGTAAAATGATAGCAACAGCAATCTCAGTAGACCTCTTTTTATGATATGCAACTTGAAAAGGGTCGAAGTGCGTTGGTACCCT